>NC_092721.1:137144784-137444784 GCF_047496885.1 Scyliorhinus torazame | reverse complement strand
CATCGTGTTGGTGACTGATGCTTTCTTTTGCTAGAGCTGGACATTAAATGACAGACATGGCCTCACAGAGCCATAAAGGATTGAGTTTTGTCTCTGTCACTTTATTCCCACAGGGTATCATCAGTTACACCCATGTAGCCAGCGAGTACCCATGATCGACCAGTGAAATCCACCAACAGGAAAGCCTTCCACTCCCTCAATGCTCACCTTGTCTGTGACAACAATAAGAGCTTCCTTTGTTGCAGTACTAGGTGGTATCATCCTACCACCATCCAGGGAGAGGGACCTTTCTCCTTCCCCTTAATCGCCGCCAGGTGGACATCGGCTAAGTGAGGACCTGCCTTGCCCCAAGAGCCAGTCCTCCAGTTTCCTTGTGACCTCATTTCTCTCTGGTTCTGTGGAAGACTTTGGTACATAGCACAAATCTCTCCCTGAGAACCCCCGGCAACCTTAGTGATGGTTGCCATGGTGCCTAAGTGAGTCTTACACTTGACCCACCTTCATTCCAGCCCCCACTGGCTCTAGTTGTGCAGGAAACCCATTCCATATCGTGGGCTCACCCAGGTGAAAATCTGAACTTTAGTTTACCACCACAGGAGAACTCCTAACCCAGAATCAGAGCCAAATCAGATCCGGCTATTATGTGAAAATCCAGCCCAGGGTGTCTGACCATTTATCTCATTGCTTTTTATGGTACTTTTCTGTGGCTGTCAATTTGGATTTGTTTCAATTCTGCTCTTGAATTTTTATTTCCTTTTATTACCCTTGTTATCTCTAGATTTGACACTTCACATGTTCTCCAGGCTGGCCTCCCAAATCTGACCCTCTGTAACTTGACGTTATCCACAATTCTGCTACCTGTGTCTTGTCTCATACCAAGTGCCATTCACCATCACCCCTGTGCTCACTGACCTACACTGGCTCCTGGACAAGAAATGTCTTGATGTTCAATTTCTCAAACTTGTTTTCAAATTCCTCCATAGCCACCCTCTTCCCTATCTTTGTAATCTCCTCTGCCCCCGAAACCCTCTGGAGATATCTGGAATCATCTATTTCTGGTCTCTTGCATAAGAATGTAGGGAATAGGAGCAGGAGTAGGCCATTTAACCCCTCTAGCCTGCACCACCATTCAATAAGATCATGGCGGGAATTCCAAAGTCTAATGAACCTCTGATGGGAACAAAAATCCTCCTAATCATGGGGTATTTAATAATAGAGATGAGGAGGATTTTTTGTTCCTTATCAGAGGTTCATTAGACTGCCATGATCTTATTGAATGGTGAGCAGGCCAGAGGAGTTAAATGGCCTACTCCTGCTCCTATTTCCTACAGGGGGGGATGGATTACCCACCCCCGCCTGAGCTAAAAGCTGGTTGGCACCTCACTGACTTTAAATTCACCTGTCCTGCAGTGATATTATGCCGGGGGTGGCTTTAATGACTTGAGTGGGAATTCTTTCCCTCGGCCAAGAAGTCCCTTCCTCGACAGCTGCCAGTTAATCTGATTGATTGGCAATTCTGCCACCCCAGCAGCACGTGAAGACAATGTGAAGAAGGATAATGATGTCTCCCAGACTTAAAGTCCAGGCATTTTGGGCGGGCAGGGATTGGAGACCCCAGCAAGTGGAGGGATTAGAGTTTGTGTTTTAGAGACAAACTGGGTAGGCACAAAGTGGGGGGGGATATAATCTTCAGAGGGGGAGGTGATGGCCCCAATGGACACAGGGCACTCCACAAAAGAAGGTAACCTGATGGCAGCCCATGGCTGACTTCCCCAAAGGCTGAAAAATTGCAGCGAGGCAGAATGAGGCCCTTAAGTGTCAATTGTTCTCTTAAGGGCCTGAATAGGCCTACGGGCAGATGGGCTGCCTGATACCTTAGCCACCCCCTGTAATATTTGGGACAGCTTGGGAGTGGGTAGGAAGACAGTGGGCTGGCCACCCACTTTATTTTTTTTATACACCCCTTTCAAATATGCTGACGGGTTCCATAAAATGCACCCCTATATGTTCAATAAGATCACCACCTCTCAATTTTCTAAATTCCAACAAGTATAGGACCAACCTGCTCAACATTTTCTCAGAAGACAATCCCTTCACCCCAGGATCAACCTAGTAAACCTTTTCTGAACTGCCTCCAGTACAAGAATATCCCTCCTTAAATAAGAAGACCAAAACTATACTCTGCTCTAGGTATGATCCCACCAATGCCCTGTACAGTTGTTGGAAGATTTCATTACTTTTATACTCCATTCCTCTTGCGATAAAGGCCGGTGTTCCATATGTCTCCCTAATTATACTGCTTGCTCTTCCTGCATGCCAACTTTTTGTGATTCATGTATAAGGATACCCAGATCCCTCTGCATTGCAACATTCTGCAGTCTATCTCCACTTAAGTAATGCATTTTTCTTGTCTTACATTTCCCCACTTTATACTGAATCTGCCAACTTTGTGCCCACTCGCTTGATCTATCTACACTTCTTCTACACACTTTGGCTGCAATTTTCCAGCCGTTCCTGCTGTGGGTTCCCGCAAGACTGAGGGTGCAAACAATGAGATAACCCAGTGACCGAAAGAGCCCGCCATCAGCCAATGGCGGGCCATTTTCACCACTGCAAACACACTGCCGGGCAGGGGGCAGATAATCCCACCTTTGGGTCCTCCTCACAACTTGCTTCCCTACCTATCTTTGTATTGTCAGAAAATTTGGCTACAATGCACTCGATCCCTTTATCCAAGTCATGAATATAGATTGTAAATAGCTGAGACACTGATCGCTGTGGCACATCACTGATTGCAGTGCTAGTTACTCTTAAGCATCCTCGATTTTTTACCACATCACCATTGGTGGCCCTGCCTTCAGTTACCTAGGACATTAATTCTGGAGTGCCCTCCCTGTACCTCGCTAACTCGCTTTCCTTCTTTAGGGCATTACTTAAACCTATCTCTTTGACCAAGCTTTTGCTCATCTAATATGGCTCAGTGTCGTATTTTGTTTTATAATGCTGCCATGAAGCTCTTTGTAATATTTTATTATGTTAAAGGCACAATATAAATATAACATTGTTGTAGTTATACCATATAATTTCCAATGGAGCACTCCCTAACATTAAAACGAAGTGTATAGTCTAACTGGCCTGTTAGCGAGCATGTCAAAAAAAACTTTGTGAATAATTAGTGGCAACACTTCAAAGAGACGCACTGACAAAGAGACTACAAAGCAGACATTGATTGCAAATGGATATAATATAAGCTTTTATGTTTGATTTGTGGTATTCACATATTACACAAAATATACCTTGAGAAGATCATCATTCCAGATAAAAGATATCTATATATGTTATAAATTAATAAAGATTGCTATGCTACTTCATTAGACCCTATCATCCAACAATTTTTTCAAAAATAACAAACTCATAGTACTAACACAACTAAAACACTAAATACAGTTTGTTATTTGAAGAATTGGTTGATAAATTCTTTGAACCTTAATTGCAGACAAAAATGCTCTTTACAGCAAATCTACCAAATCATAACTGTAACATGCATGCAATTTTTATATCACCAGAGCAAATTTGAAAAGTAAATGCTGGAAAATGGTTTGTGAGAAGGGCCTCTTACCTTTTGCTACTTTTGCTTCTTTTTGTAGATCCAAGTCAAAAGCAATACAAAAGGAAAAAGTCAATTATGAACTGGGCCTTTTGGCGTGGTTCCAGCCCTCAGTTGGACAACTTGCTTCTGTCCCCAACCATCGGAACACCGGGCAGACTCTTTGGCCTTCCACTCACAGCCATTTGTGAGGATGACAATCTCCCAAAGCCAATCATTGTAAGTGACAAAATGGCCAGAAAAGGCAGAGAAAGAGTCGCTCATCTATAATCATTGAGTATCAAAGTGTAGTATACATGCTGAGATGGAGATCATTCTAAAAGACATCCTGATCATTATCTGTAGAGATGAACAAGATAAAGTCATATAACAGGAGAATGTGCAAACTCCACACATACCGAAGGCTGGAAATTGAACCCGGGTCCCTGCCACTGTGAGGCAGCAGTGATAACCACTGAGCTACCATGCCGCCCCGCGTGTGCAACCTTGAGCGGGATTCTCCCATCCCGCGGCAGAGTGTCTACGCCGTCGATGACGGCGTGAATGGGCCACTCCCATGTCTAATTCTGGCCCCTACAGGGGGCCAGTATGGCGTTGGAGCGGTTTGTCCGGCTCCAGCTGCAGATCCCGGCGCGAACTGTGCGGTGCAGGATCCGCACATGTGCAGTTGTGCCGGCGCCAATGAGGACATGCGCAGTGGCCTCCTTCAACGCGCTGGCCCCGACGCAAAATGGTGCAGGACTACAGGGGCCGGCGCATAGGAAAGGAGGCCCCCAGCCACAGAGGCCGGCCCGCCGATCAGTGGGTCCCGATCGCGGGCCAGGCCACATCGGAGGCCCCCCTGGGGTCGGACCCCCCCTCCCTCCCCCACAGACCGCCACCCGACCCTTACACGCCGATGTCCCGCCGGCCCAGAGCAGGTTAGAATGGCGCTGGCGGCACGCGGCTCTTTTTATATAGTCGCTCAGCCCATCCGGGCCGGAGAATCGGCAGGCCGTCCGCGTAGAACGGTCCGCGACTGGCACTACGCCGGCGCCAATGGCGGCGTCGGGGGCGGCGTGGCCCGTTTGCGGGGATTCTCCGGCTCGGCGCAGGGCTGGAAGAATCCTACCCCTTGTTCTTCGTTTATAATGTATGAAAAGAAATTCCATCACCTTTTATATTTCTGGAATACACATTTTTCACAATTTCCTGGAAAAGAGGTTTATCATGGGACGGGAAGGGGCTCATTTGGAAATGGAGCAGCCATCCTTCTGTGGCATAATTTTATCCATAATCCTTAGCTGGGAAGTGATGGCTGAAAGTAATGGCTTAGAAAGCTTACACAAGCAAGCAGGAGGATGGAATCTTAGCAAAAAATTGCAAACTGCCAGTTCTGGTGAGAATCCTGCCGTTGATGGGAAATATCACAGAATATTGAGCCTCCAGAGAAAAGGTTTTTTTCTTGCCACATGAATCACACTGCACTTGGTGCAGCCTTTCACTGATTTGCTAGCCCCAGGATGTGGGTGGCGCCGTGGCACAGTGGTTAGCACTGCTGCCTCACAGCTCCAGGGTCCTGGGTTCAATTCTGGTCTCGGGTGACTGCCTGTGTGGATTTGCACTTTCTCCCTATGTCTGCGTGGGTTTCTTCCGGACACTCCGGTTTCCTCCCACAGTCCAAAATGGGCAGGTTAGGTGGATTGGCCATGCTAAATTGCCCCTTAGTTTCCAAAAAGGTTAGGTAGGGTTACTGGGTTACAGGGATAGGGTGGAGGTATGGGCTTAAGTAGAGTGCTCTTTCCAAGGGCCGGTGGAGACTCGAAAGGCTGAATGGCCTCCTTCTGCAATGTAGATTCTATGATTCTATAACTTAGTCCCTACAATCAGTGGGGAGATCCATTTAAACTCCTCCCCCGCACTTGTTGCAAATCCAATCGAGGGGATAGCAGCCAGGAAGTCAGCTCCATGGTTCCAGAGGGATCCCATACCAGACTCCTGGATGGAGTGCAGCAGAGGCGGAACCTCCAATACCCGTGTTCCAGACAGCATTCATCCAGCAAGGTGACCACCCTCACCTGGGAGGCAGTGGCTGCGTTAGTCAGTGCCAGCTCCCTGTGGAAGAGGACTTAGCAGCAATGCCGCAAAAAAGTAGTGACCTTCATCCCATGGCCAGGGTAAGTTTGTCACCTCTGGACTCTCACTGTTCAGCATCACCCATCTGTTGCACCTCCAAGGTGGTATCTCACCCAACAGGTTGCCAACACCTGTCACGAGAACCTTTTTTTTCTCCTCCCCCAATTCTCACAGTGTCCCCCAGCATCGACTCTACTCCTTTCATCCCTCCACACCACTCCTCAACCATCTGAACTGGCAGGACCCCTGCCTATAATCTCCCTCTCTGTCGGACAAACTCAGGACCAATAGGCGTGTGCGAGCATAGCCACCTGGAGTGCAAGGGAAAGTTCTAATGCCTCACTCCATTTGAGGAAAGGGCCATTGAGCTGGCTGGGGAGGAGCAATTCTGTGCGGAGGGTGAAGTTGGGGCTGCAAACAAAAGTGAGAACCCTCAGGACATACAGTCATTCCTCAAACCTCACATAAGTAAACATCGTGCATCATTTATCCCCGATGATGTACTAGGGTCAGCACGGTAGCACAGTGGATAGCACTGTGGCTTCACAGCACCAGGGTCCCAGGTTCAATTCCTCGCTGGGTCACTGTCTGTGCGGAGTCTGCACATCCTCCCAGTGTGTGCGTGGGTTTCCTCCGTGTGCTCCGGTTTCCTCCCACAGTCCAAAGACGTGCAGGTTAGGTGGATTGGCCATGCTAAATTGCCCTCAGTGTCCAAAAAAGGTTAGGAAGGGTTATTATGTTACGGGGATAGTGTGGAAGTGAGGGCTTAAGTGGGTCAGTGCAGACTCGATGGGCCGATTTGCCTCCTTCTGCACTGTATGTTCTACGTTCATTTCCCATCCACTGCATGGCAATCAGAAAAGCAGGCCCAGACCATCCTCGCGCAGCTTGGAAACTACAGACCCAAACAGCTCCGAGGGGGAATTCTCAGACACAACCATCGAGGAGATGTCCCATCTGTCAACCACACCCTCCACCAGGGCAGATACTCACACCTTGGTGGGATTAGCTAGTAGGCAGACTTATGGTGAACACCTAACAGCAGCTGGAGGCAGGGATGTCCCAGGGAACCGGCACTCAGAGGGATGCCGGATCTCAGGACACGGCTGAGTCCATGGCCAGTGACGTGCCCCTGGGCCTGGTCATCCCAGAGCTGCTTGAACTGCAAACATAGTGCCATGAGCATCAGGGAGGGATGGCAGCATCCTCCCCAACTGCAAGGCCGATTGGAGAGCCCCATCACCTGCTATCCTAGAAGATGGTGCTGTCACTCCTACACAATGAGGCCAACACTATGAGGGCAGTGTCTGCAGTGGAGACCTTCGAGCAGGATGTGCAATCCATAGTGGGGATGTCCGCTCCACGGTTCAGTTCATGACCGCCATGGCTGAGGGCATGAGTTCCATGGTGCAGGATTTCAACTGCATGATGCAGGCACTTATAGGAATCGATGGGTGTCCACGCCAGAGGACAGCACTGCCACACCCGTGTTGCCCGAAAGAAAGTCCAGGCCCCCATCGGGGACACCTGCCAAGGTCATTTCAGGCAACAGGGCATGGAAGGCAGCAGGCCGCCTCAACCTCCACTATGGATCCTGGGGAAACACCTAGACTAGCAGGAGGGTGAGGAAGAGTACGAAACTGTAGGCACTAGGTGAGCACGGGTGAACATTGGCACTTGTTGAGATAGGTCACCATTGTAATATAACTCTTGTAATAAACATCACTTTGCTCACCAGCCGATTCTCCACCCTGCTAATTCATGACGCCGTGCTCCGCAAACCCTTGCACACACTCAGAGCTTCATCCCTGTGGATTGTGAGAATGGCAAAGCTATGTCTCTCCCACCTCCTATACTGATGACTCAGTACAGATGTGCTGCTGCTGCCACCGGCCAGCACCCCCAGCTCCTCCCCAAGCATCAACGCTCAGGCCTCCCATTTCCGCCACTTTTTTCCAGTGATGAGGATGCCATGGGCTGACCAAGAGTAGAGAGGCAGGCCCACCTTGGATGTTAATTGAGGTATACACCAGGACCCCTGACTGTAAGGGGGCTTCAGCAGATGAGAGCTCATCCTCCATCTCTGAACCCCATGATAAGTCCATTCATTGGCAGGACATGTTCATCTCTCTGTCAGACAGGAGTCAGACATATTGCTGAGGATGAGAGGAGTATCGCTCAGTCCTCAATCCCAGTCATCATCATTCTCCCACAGTGTCCGGGCAATATCCTTAGCTCTGCCCATGAACTTGGGCATCACTACGAGAACCTACCACTGGCACCACAGTCATGATAAGATGTCACACCCCAGGGTGAGAGCTCCTCACAACCTAGACCTAGTTTTCCCCAAAGCGAGAGGCTATGTGGGAGTCCCTGGCGCATCGGCCCATGTGGGTCCTGGCCATGGCCCAAGGTCCTTTCTCCTCCATGGGTTGCGCCTCACTGCCCTCCTTCACCTCATCCTCATCTGAGGAGATCTGACACTTGCCCCATCTCCTCCAGATCCATCTGGCCTCCTCTCTGCAGTGCCAGCAGACCACAATGATGCAGGACACGCGCTGGGGGCTGTATTGGAGGGCACCCCCTGACCGGTCCAGGCACTGGAACCGCATCTTGAACTGGCCAATCGCCTGCTCGACCAACGCATGCGCGGAAGCATCAGCCTCATTGTAACGCGTCTCTGCAGGTGTTTGTGGCCCCCTCAATGGTGTCATCAGCCATCTCCTGAGTGGGCACCCCGTCCCCAAGAAGCTATCCCTTCAGTCGCTGCTGTCCCTCAAAAACCTCAGGCATCTGTGAGCACCCCAAGATGTAACTGTCATGGACACTCCCTGGAGAATGGACACATACCTTCATTATGCGCATCCTGTGGTCACAAACCAGTTGGACATTGAGGGTGTGGGATCCCTTGCGGTTCATGAATGGTGCCGCAAGATGCCATGGAGACCGCAGGGCCACGTGGGTGCAGTCTATCACATCCTGCATTCGGGGCGTGCCTACTAAACAGGCGGCGCCCATGGCCCTGGCGTCCTGGCTCATCTGGTCCTGGTCCAAGTTTATAAACACGCGGTCTCTAGCATAAAGTACATCTGTTACCTCCCTTATGCATTTGTGTGTAGCTGGCTGGGAAATGCCAGACAGGTCATCAGTGCTGCTCTGAAACGAGTCGCTTGCAGAGAAATTCAGAGCAACTGTCTCTTTAAAAGCCACAGGGAGTGGGTGTCTTCCCATTCAATGTGGTGCCAGTTCTTGCAGAACATGGCAAAGATGGTCCACTGTCCCCAGGACAGACACAGTCTTCTCCGGCACAGAAGATCTGACTTCTGCAGGTAGGATGCCCGACTTCGGAAGACCCTTTGCTGATACTGTCTCCCACAAGGCTCCACCATCTGTGGTGCTGCTCCTGGAACAGCTATGGGTCCAGCCTCCCCTTCCCCTGCAGGGCACTGTTCATGGCCACGTGAAGCAGCATGTCGATACTCTGCTGCTGCTCGATCACTAGGAGCAAAATAGCAACCTCAACCGCTCCAAGATCCTCCAGGATCAGGCAGTGAAAAGATGAGAGCACCAGAGCGAGCGGTGACGATTCCTAACAGAGCCCTGACCCTCAGCCCTCCACACATATGGGACTTCCACCCATGTCCTTCCCCCTTTAGTGAGTGCCTCTCCATTAAGCCTCTCAGCCTCCTCTCTCTCACTGTAGCCACTTCCCCACAATTGACCCTCTCAACTCCACTTGGATGAGGCGTGAGGATCCTCCAAGAATCTCAGTGGCACCTTTCCCCCGACCATTCCCTAATTCCCCCCTAAACTGCACCCCCCCTCCCCCCGAAGAGAGGCAGTAGTTATTAGCTGGGTTGTCTCGAAGGCTTAAAGAAAAAGGCAGGTATATAACCTGCAGTTGAATGGGTTTCATAATTCACTTATCATGTATTTCCATTTTTTCCTATATTTTAGGACATGCTTTCATTTCTGTTTCATGAGGGACCATTTACCAGGGGCATTTTCAGACGGTCTGCGAATGCTAAAGCCTGCAAAGAGCTGAAAGAGAAGCTGAATTCTGGAGCTGAAGTGCACTTAGCAAGTGAATCTGTGTTTGTGACAGCTGCTGTGCTCAAAGTATGTGAAGAACTCAGAATCCAAATTACATTTCATTTCCGTTTCATTTTACAGTTTTACATAAATTGGAATGAGAATGAGGTAGCCTGGTGTGGTGGTGCTTAAGAACACAAGTGCGGTGGTAGGACATCGGGTCGCACTAAGGACACTCTGTATTTTCCTCCCAAACTTGGATGAGTTTTCAGTGGGAGTCAGAAAGTTAAGACCAAGGGATTCTCCACTAGGAGGAATAGAATATCAGTGGCCCATGTTGCTGAAGCTAATTGTTTCTCCCCCACTATTACATTGGCTAAGGTCAACTAAACTGAGACACGGATCAAGTTAGTTTCTCTAATAAGGTTTGGCGTCTGTACTTATCCTGAGTAAAATGAAGATAGCAATCATTGTATAGAGGCCATCCTGTCCACAGGATATATTGATAAACTTACTGAATGTAAAATGGTCTTTACTTACCGTTATGTAAATAAGGTTGTAACAAATTAGCTTCGCAGTCCTGTTCATCCAAACATATTCTGAAGTGTTTACAAGGAACCTGTTGTGTTAATTTGCAAATTTGAGATGATGTTTTCTGGTTTCTCCTGCCTCGCTTTTATTAATGTGGGATTGAAATATTACAGTAAACATTTCCCACTGTGAGGAAGCAGCTGTTGTGTTCGGTAAGTGAAAGGCAGCACAAAACAAGCGAGGAGGTCATAGAGGTTCACAGCATGGAAACAGGCCTTCGGCCCAACTTGTCCATGCTGCCCAGTTTTTACCACTAAGCTAGTCCCAATTGCTTGCATTTGGCTCATATCTCTCTTATACCCATCTGACCCATATAACTGTCTCTTTAAACTGTCCAAATGCTTTTTAAAAGACAAAATTGTACACGCCTCTATTACTGCCTCTGGCAGCTCGTTCCAGACACTCACCACACTCTGTATGAAAAGATTGCCCTTCTGGACCCTTTTGTATCTCTCCCCTCTCACCTTAAACCTATGCCCTCTAGTTTTAGACTCCCCTAGCTTTGGGGAAAGATGTTGACCATCTATCTTATCTATGCTCCTCATTATTTTATAGACCTCCATAAGATCATCCCTAAGCCTCCTAGGTCCAGGGAAAAAAGGTCCCAGTCTGTCCAGCCTTTCCTTATAACTCAAATCATCAAGTCCCGGTAGCATCCTAGTGAATCTTTTCTGCACTCCTTCTAGTTTAATAATATCCTTTCTATAATAGGGTGACCAGAACTGTACGCAGTATTCCAAGTGTGGCTGTACTAATGTCTTGTACAACTTCAACAAGACGTCCCAACTCCTGTATTCAATGTTCTGACCAATGAAACCAAGCATGCCAAATGCCTTCTTCACCACCCTGTTCACCTGTGACTCCACTTTCAAGGAGCTATGAACCTGTACTCCAAGATCTCTTTGTTCTATAACTCTCCCCAACTCCCTACCATTAACTGAGTAGGTCCTGCCCCGATTTGATGTACCAAAATGCATCACCTCACAATTATCTGCATTAAACTCCATCTGCCATTCATCGGTCCACTGGCCCAATTGATCAAGGTCCCATTGTAATCCTGGATAACCTTCTTCACTGTCCACTATGCCACCAATATTGGTGTCATCTGCAAAGAAGGTTCCCATCGATTTCTAACTTACTGACTCTGACCTGGCAAAAACGGCACACGGCATGAATCCATAACTTTTATTTCCTTCAATGAAATTTCAGTTTTATGACCTTTAAATCAAAGCTCAGTAAAACATTTGAGAAAAATGGATGAAATATCAGAAATTGATATTCAGAGGGAACTTTACAATTATATTTTGTTCCATATTTCTCCCCGACTCTGCTGAAATTGCTCACTCAGAATGGGGTATGGTTTTCCATTTGATGGCAGCAGCTTCTACCTCACTATGTTCGAGTCTAAACAATGGAGTTCCCAATTTCCTTAGGGTCTTGTCAAGCAGTATCCAGATAAAGGGGGCAGGAGATCCCTGGCAGAGACAAGAAATCAGGTCAAAACTGTAAATAATGGGTGCCCTGCTAGAAGAGGGACTAGTGGAACTTGCAGCAGGCGGCAGAGGCAGACGTGACGTCAAAAGAAGGTAGAGCCAGTAGGAAGGAGCCTGATGGAATTTCTGTGATTTCTGTCCCTTAAGATCTTACTGGTTTGATGCCAGTATCCTGGTCGATAGAGGCCTGTGTCTTAAACTCCCCAGAAAACAGCCAGCAGCAGTGATAAAACAATGCTCTTATAAAATGCCAGTTTAAAAAATTATTTTAAGCTGGTTTTGTTTCTTGTTCCATACATGGCTTGACAATGCCATGTATTCCTTCTCATTTAGAGTAGCGGCTTCTAAGCGATGGCTCCTGAAAATATTTACATTAGTTGATGCCAAATTTTCCTTCGACACTCCAGAGGGACTGGGAGTAGAGGACACAGTGTTGCAAGAAACCTGAATTGTACTAGTCATCATATACGAGTGTCTGATAGACCACTAGCTACAATGATAGGTTATTGCACAAGTTATTACAGTCAGTGGAGGTTGACTCCCATTGCTTGTCTTGCCAGTTGAGTATATGCATATTACACATTCCTGCAAGCAATCACAGTAAAATCTATTTCTTGATCATTTTATTTCTCCTCCTCCATCGCCAGCTAAAGGAAGAGCCCATGAAGGTGACAAGCCACCTCGGGACAGGAAAGCAAATGGGGGGGGGGGGGGGGGGGGTGGACAAAACTAACAATTTAAAAAACAAAAACATAAATAATTTTTATAATTTCCATTCTATTCCCAAAATGAAGCGAGTCTATAAAACTGTTCAACTAATTTGGAGAAAACAGAACACAACGTGAAACCCGCATTTACAGTATACATGTCGAGATAGATACTGCAATTTGGGAATAGAACGACTGTTCATTAAAGGTAGTTTGCATTTCTTGGCACAAGACCATTACAATCTCCTTCCATTAGCACAGGCTGCTTGTAAAATCATATCTGATAATAGAATGAATAATCGCAGTGTGATTCGTTTTGCAGGGGTAAAATAATTTTAAATATATCAAGAATTTTAAAAATGTAAATATAATTCTTACAATTTTCTGATTTCTGAGTTTCCTGTAGATTATAATAAATCATTAGCAGTAGAAATTTCAATAGAATGTAATAAGAATATTTGGGAAAGTTCATTTTGGTCAAAGTGATTCGGAAAACAATTTGTTTTGCTTCCAAATGGCTTCTTCAGGTCTGCAACCTAGATAACTGCAAACTGTGACTCAGACCTTGAAATGGAAAAGGTTTAAAAAGAAAAAAAAACACGATTATTTTTATGAAGAGAGAAAGGCCATTTCACTCTAGAAGAAATTTCCTATCCTGCGTATGTCCCAAGTGTAGCCATCTGGGATGGCCACGTCCCGATTACAAAATGGATACTTGCAAAGAATGCAGGGAAAATTGGACATTGCTAAGAAACAAGCAGGTGCAAGCTCTATCTGTTGATTAGAACCTTAAACTCTCAGACAGGACAGAAACTACCAAAAATCTACATACTAATGAGCCATCTCCGGGGACAAAAGGGAAACATTTAGATACACAATGTTAAGGCAGACTCCCCGGCACCAGAAGAAGCTAAGACAAAGCAGACTAACAGTCACTAGGACAAGCCCAGCAATCGGGGAACCATCACTCTATTGGAGGAAAATCGATACAGATGATTGGGAAAGACCTAATTAGTTGAGGCCAAGTTCAAGGTCCGCCCAAAAGCGCGCAAAGCCCTTTTTAGTATAAAAGGTATTCCCCAAGGGAGAATCCTCCTCCTTTGGCTTTGGCTCTCACCGAAGAGAGAGACCTGCCTAGCAGCTGCACCAGACCAAGTAAGTCCCAAGTCAACGCACGCTACGAGATAGACGCTCCTAGTTGCTACCCTGTAAACAGCTCAACCCAGCAGCCTCAGAACCGAGCAATGGCCATTGTTCCTCTGACTGAGTGGGCACCCAAAGCTAAGTATAGGCTTTAGTAATAGTTGTAGTTTAGTTTATAGAGTTTATGCATGAGTAGATTTGATTGTGTAAATATTGCTTTTGAACTTACTAACTGGTGTATCGAGTCATTGATCAGTATTCGGTTCTGAACCTTGTGGCGGTGTCGAAAGATACCTAGCGACTCTTGAGCAAACGGGTTTAAACAGAGCCAAATTAAGAGCCAACCAAAGGTTAGCAACATTTACTGGCGACATCTGACGGGACTCGACTTAGAAGTGGCCTAACCACTCCGAGAGAACCCAAAATTTGAATTGAGAATCCAATTGGGAACAGAAAACCACAAGCGTCAAAACAGTACTGATCAAGCGTCTGAGATCCGGAAGTGTGTTAATGCATGTGTACTAACAGTAAGGTAAACCTGAGAGATTTTGTTGCGTAAAACTGTCGGGAGTTTTGTAGGCCGGAAATTAGCAAAAGCCATACCTGTGTTTACATCACCGCTTTATCATCCCCTGTTCCAGATTCGGTAGAGAACCTAGTAGAGAAAATGGCAATAAAGGCAATGGAACGCCTTATGAACCCCCAGGAATTTGAGGTTGCAGCGACCAGTAGAGTGGGACAGTGTCCCGTTTGGGAAGAAGAGATCAGGAAATATCTCAAAGGGAAAGGATGGCCCCTTTGGAGTGAATTCTGTAATAATGAGGAAGCAGGACCCGGGAGTATAGGACATACTTGGTGGGAGAACCTGTCAGAGATCTACAAGAAGAGCTTAGGGAAAGCTCGCAAGCCAATGGCAATCGTGTCCTGTTTGACACAATTGCGAGGCACAGAGGAGGTCGTTAGGACGCTCCATAGAGAGATAGAGGAGAGAGACAGAACCAGTGAGGTAGACGTGAGTGAGGTGGAGAAGGAGAATCGAGATTTAAAAGAGCAGTTAGCAGCAAGGGACAGAGAGGTGGATGATGCTAAGAGGGCACATCAGTCTTGTCTCGCGCATTTGAACAGTTTTCAGACGCAATATGATAAGGCCTACCAGGATACGCGACGTGCGGTCTTGGTAAGACCAGAGACAGAACAGCAAGTCGAGAAATTGCAGAAACAGTGCAATGATTTAAAAGCAGCCCTACGAGCACTCCATACTTCCACGACGGAACAAAGGCAGAGCTCAGTAGACCACGCAAAGTGCCGGAAGCAAATTGCAGAATTGCAATCCCTGCTGTCCGCGCAAAATGGATTTCAAAGTACATTCGGACCCCAATTAGATCAAGAAAACGGCCCCGATTGGCAGGAATTGAATGAGACTGCCCATAGATACGTACATGGGACATGTACGCAGGAAAACCCCCAGAAAAGGAAAGCGCCCCAACCCCCAACCGAACAGGCAGAACACACCCCTATGAATCCTGTAACCACACACCGCAGGGCTGCAGGAGAAGGAGAAGCAGACTTCCTTTACACAACCCCGTTAACCGTGACCCAATTACGGGACGGGTGTGGAAACATTACACCGTTCCTTCCCACTTCAGACCCCCACCAATTATTCGCGAAAGTCAAACAACAGGCAACTATGTACGGCCTGGACGAAAAGGAGCAAGTGAAGCTCACAGTTTTGAGCCTCGACCCTTCAGTCGTAGCAGCCCTTGCTGACCCACAGAATGTAGGAGGAAGCACACTCCAAGAGATGCACACAGCGATCCTTGATGTGATCGGCTTTAACAGAGGAGACCCCGTAGAAGGCCTAAATAAGTGGAGGCAAAAGAAGACAGAGCACCCCACAGCGTTTGTTGGACGTTTGTGGATTCAATTCACCGCAGTTTATGGAGAGTTAGCCCGCGCCCATTTGTCCCCAGATAATATGGCCAAATGGACCCAAGTTCTAGTCTCCCACGCCACAGATGCAGGACGAAAAGCTTGCACAAATTATGACCCCTCAGATGAGGCCCACAATGAAAAATGGGTTTTGAAGAGATTGTCCCACGCCTGGGAGCAATCAATTGAAGGCAAAACTGCATTTATAACACCCGATGAAGAGCAGGTAGAAATGAACCCAGTTAAAGCACACCAGAACCCCGCATGGGTAAATGAGGGCAGGAACAGCCAACCCCAGCCAAAACCTCAAGAATGTTATAACTGTGGACAGCTAGGACACTTTGCACGAGAGTGCAACGCGTCCCAGAAGCAGCAGAGAAACCAACAGACAGGCACCCTAAACAAGAATAGGGCAAAGCCGACCCATAGCGTTAGCGCCCGTTCACAGAGTACAGACATGAACTGCACCGACTGATGGTGCTTGGGCTCCCCAACTTGGGTCTGCGGCACCCTTTGGGACAAGTCCGGTAGACCGGTAGTGGCAGGCAAAGTTTGGGGACAACCCGTGGAATTTCTTTGGGACACAGGAGGGTCCCGCACCACACTCAATTCCTCCACGATGTTTCAGCGAGACACGTGGCCCACAACAGACACCATTACACTCAGCGGCTTTACAGGCCATTTACAACAGGGACACATCACAGCCCCTATAGCAATACAGATAGGGAACATCGCAACCAAGCACCCCGTAGTTTTAGTTGATCTGCCCCAGACAGCAGAACATATCCTTGGGATCGATTTCATGAGCTCCCATAACTTTTCTTTCGACCCAGTGAACAAGTGTGTTTGGAAAATGGCAAAGGCAGCACGAGCCCCCGCCACGCTCACAGTAGGAGAATACGTAAATAGGATTAGCTCAGTAGGAGACTTCTGGTTCGACCCTTGAGCCATTAGTGCAGACAAACAGGTTAGGGCAGTCCTGCAGGAACATAAAGCAGCATTTGCACAGCACAAGCACGATTGTGGCAATTTGGCTGGCTTTCTGAAAATTACAGGTCCCGACCCTAAACCCCAGAAGCAGTACGGATTTCCCCAGGAAGCAGAGGGAGAAATCTCCAAAGTAATAGAGAGTTTGTTGGATCAAGGCGTACTCAGATCAGTAGCCTCCACAAACAACGCACCAATTTGGCCCGTCAGGAAACCGGATGGATCATGACGACTGACCATTGATTACCGGGAACTGAATAAAGTAACCCCAGCAGCAGCCCCCACCGTAGCCACGAGTCCTGAGACCATGCTCAAACAGGGACTCCAGTCAAAATCTCTTTCGGTTTTGAACATTAGTAATGGCTTCTGGTCCATTCCATTGGCTAAAGCGTGCCAGTACAAATTTGCCTTTACATTCCAAGGGCAACAATACATGTGGACGTGCCTTTCACAAGGCTTCCACAACTCCCCCTCCATTTTCCACTGACAGCTGGCAAATGGTTTAGCAAAATTTTCCCGCCCCGATTGTCTGGTCCAGTATATAGACGACTTGTTACTACAGACAGACACAAAGGGGGAGCACATTTTGCTTCTCGCCGAGCTCCTCGCACTCCTAAAAGAAATTGGTTGTAAAGTCAACCCCAAGAAGGCCCAGATTTTGAAAGAACAAGTGATTTACTTGGGAACAGTGATCACTCATGGTAAACGCGAGATCGAGCACAAGAGAATTGACTCGATTGTCAAATTGTCCCTTCTCCACAACGTCTCAGCCCTCCGGTCATTTTTGGGACTGGTTGGCTACTGCCGAAACCATATTGACGGTTTCGCCATTAAAGCAGCGCCCCTTTCCGAACTTCTCAAGAAGCAGGCACCTTGGGAATGGCTTCCACAGCATACGGATGCCGTGGATGCTTTAAAAAGAGCACACAGCACAGCCCCCGCACTACAGGTCCCAGATCCACATTCCCCGTACGCTATCGAGGTAGCAAGCACCGACCGAACCCTTTCGGCTGTGCTCCTCCAGGAACGCCACGACCAGTTACGCCCCGTAGCATACGCCTCACGCGTGTTAGACCCCGTAGAGCAAGGATTTTCTGCCTGTGAAAGGCACCTGCTCGCAGTTTTTTGGGCAGTACAATACTTCGCCTACATTACAGGACTCAACCCCATCACCATCCTCACAGAACACACCCCAACACATCTATTGTTAGACGGCCGACTTAAAGATGGCACAGTCAGCCAAATCCATGCAGCCCGTTGGACCCTTCTTTTACAGGAACGGGACATCACGGGAAAGAGAACCAAAACCCACACATTCCTTGCCGATAATTTGCAGTATGCAGGCACCCCTCATGAATGTGAGATCATCACCACTAAACCCAACACAGGCCCATTTATTCCCAAAACACCCCCCAGGAAAACAGGTAGCACACCCCAGAGACCCCAGCCCACAGACACGTGCGCACCCCTGAACATTTATGTGGATGGCTCCTCCACAGTGTTAAATGGAGAAAGAATTACGGGTTGCGGTATATATGTAGAGGACGCGCCCTAGATGAAATTTCCTTGATGTTGCCAGGACACTTAGGCTCGCAGGCAGCAGAGCTGGCAGCAATTGCATCTATTGTAGACCACCCCGACTCATTCCCGACCCCAGCAGACATCTATTCAGACAGCTTGTATGTCTGTAATAGTTTGACAGAGTTCCTACCACTCTGGGAAACAAGAGGATTTGTTTCCGCGGACGGTAAACCCCTACCTTCCGCCCCATTACTCCGCCATATCCCAGAGATAGCGAAGGATAGGAAATACGGCATAATTAAGGTTCGCAGTCATCACCGTTCTTCCCCCCCCTGGAAACGTTAAAGCAGACGCCCTAGCGAAGGCAGGCTCCAGGCATGGTTATTTTTGGAACCCCCCGAAAGCACCCCAGTACACGCAGTTCAGGTCACACAGACCAACATTCAGGATTTAGCGAAGGCCCAGAAAGAGGATGAGAAACTAAGGGAAGTTTTAAAGGGAACCTTCCCAGCCCCGTACGACAAGTTTAAAAACGCAATCACCACACACGACGGTGTGATTTTAAAGGATGGCCTTTATATAGTTCCCAGCCAGGACAGGAACCAGATCATTTGTCAGTTCCATGACAATCATGGACACCAAGGAATTGAACCCACCCTAGCCCACCTCAGACCGCTTTGCTGGTGGCCTGATTTAAAAATCGATGTCACACACTACGTAGAGAATTGCTTAATCTGTGCCCAGAACAATCCGGACAGATATGCTAAAAAGGCTCAACCTAGCCATACCCGCCCCGTTAATGGACCCTGGACAAATCTCCAGATAGATTATATAGGACCCCTACCCCCGTGCAGAAATGGTTACAAGTATGTGTTGGTGGTCATAGACACCTTCACAAAATGGGTGGAAGCATTTCCATCAAGAACTAATACAGCCAAGACGACGGCTAAAATATTAACACACCACATCTTTATGGGGCCTCCCACGCAGTATAGAGTCCGACCAAGGCTCCCATTTCACCGGACGTGTAATGAAAGACGTCCTCATGATTTTCGGCATTAGACAAAAGGTCCATATCGCATTCCACCCCCAGTCAAGTGGTATTGTAGAACAAATGAATAGGACATTGAAAGCCACCCTCAGGAAAATGGTACAGCAGAATAACAGCACCTGGGATTCAGTACTCCTATTTGCGTTAATGTTTTTAAGAAACACGGTATCTACGTCCACAGGATACACCCCCCACACCCTCATGACCGGACGCCCCATAAAAGGCACTGAGTATTTATTAGGACTCGATTTGGCCAGCCCCGCAGTTACAGCCCTCACGCATGAAAATGCGGTTAAACAACTGATACAGAACATAAAGGCAGCCCAACTCGCAGCAGCAGTGAGACTTGGAACCAGGAAGAAACAGAGCAAGGCTTGTTTCGACAAAACAGTAGACGCCACTGAGTTTACAGTAGGGCAGCAAGTTATGCTTTCCCTTTACAACCCCAGTTCATTCCTTTCCGCAAAATTTTCCGGACCGTACTCCATTTCGGACAAAGTCAGCCCCTCAGTATACAAAATAACTTATCCCAATGGTAAGTCTGCGTGGTTTCATATAAACCAGCTCAAGGCTTACGGCTCACAGAATAACCACACACATCACATCCTGCTCGCAGCAGCAGACGATCACGCCCCGCCCACAGATGACGTATTCCTACCCTCCCCCAACCACTCCAGCCCGTCCTCAGACACAATTTCAACTCCGCCCCCAGAGGCACGACTCCGCCTCTCCCTTCCCTCAACCAGCAGCAACAGCGACAGTGATAGCGATCAAGATGACGATAGCCACAGCACACCATGTTACGACTACACCCCTGCACCAGGCCCCACTCCCAGTGAATCTGAGCATGATTCTACCGACCCATTTGAGATCACTTATATCAAAGCCCCTGACCCAGACCCACCGCCCGACGATTACGGATTGAAGCATAGTAGCTCCAACCTCAACACACGATTCTGGCACCGAGACAATTTGTTCAGGCTCCTCCGGAATGATGAGATGGACCCCAATTCGCCCCAAGCAGCTTTAGCACGGTTACTACAGACAAGAGTTTGGCAGCCGGGAGAAGATGATGACTTAGAGTCTGACTCCCACCAAATGAATCCCTTTGCGACCCTGTTCACTATTGAACAGTGAGGTGTCCAGATGATGGAGAAAAAAAGAACCTATGGAGAGATATGGTGTCCTTATGGAACCTGCACCATGTTTGTTGAATGTTTGTTCGGTAGTGTTATTGTTAAGTGTTGTCGTAAACTCGAAAGTTTTCACTGTCCCACGTCACCACTCCTTTAAAGCCCCCCGGCTGTTAATGGAACAAGTTTGTCCCCAGACAATAGTTCAGAGGAATTAGTTTGGCCCCAGAAACTTGTTAAAGGTACAAGTTTGTCCCCAGACAATAGTTCAGAGGAACTAGTTTGTCGACAGAACACGACTCATAGTTGCTCTCCTAATTTGAGAGGCAAGCCCCCACGACGACCACATTCTTACCCGTTCTTGCCGGTTGCTCAGGCAGTGGAGAAACGGCATTGGTCCCCGCCCTGCCTGAGGACCCCCCTCTGGTCACCTACGCTTGGGTAGAGCACATTCGGCATTGATCACCGTCCTACCCGGGGATTCCACCCATTTTTTACCCGCCGCGGCCCATACGCACCCCATTTTGGCTTGTTACGTTCGAAATTCTTTTGTTTGGTTTTGGCAATCCCTAGGTTGCTTCCCTATGCTATTTACATCCTCAAACACTGGGATGGTAAATCACACAGGCTGCGAGACTGCTCGCAGTACGGCAGTATTTTTCTTAGATGTCTAGTCCAATATTCGGTTTAAAAAAATAAAAAATGAGGGAGTCACAGATGGTGACCAATTATAAAGGGAAATTTGCAATAAAGGACAGACAGACAGACATACGAGATCTTAAGCAAGATAATAACAGAAATTATGCTTGTGTTCACAGAACTCCAGAAACTCAGGAACCCCAGAGGAAGATCACATGGATCTTAGCGGGATCCCTTCAGTTGCGCACGGACGCTACCCCCCTGACCTCGTCCACACAAACTGTAAATGATTCTCACCCCTACAATACATGGAACCCCGAGATAACTAGCCCAGCAACTGCTAGCAATACCCCGACCTGGTGTGATAGGTTTATCACCTGGTACTCACTCTCGTATGTAGTCAAAGCACTCTTAGTGCTGGCGATACTTTGCAGTGTCGTGCAAACGTTTAGAGTTAGGAAATGGCGAAACAGAGCATATAGCGCTCTCACACCCCGGTATACAGGGTTAGGTCCCCCATTTTCGGATTTCACCTGACCCCCGAACCTATTGGGACGGATCAAAGAGCATCCATTTGTTTAATGTATTCTGTGGAATAAAGAGATGTAAACCTCTGTGTCTGACTGCCAGGCCAGAGAAATTTGTGTGCTGCTATTTTGTACAGTTTAAGATGTATAGATTATTTTTGGATTGTTTGTGATTATTGGATTGTTTGAATGAGGATAGTTTATTGAGAATAGTTAGAGGTTCCAGTTTTAAAAAAAATTTCTGTAATGCATGTATTAATGTCATAGCGCCCCGTAGAGTTTTATGATAATGAATGTATTTAAAATGGTTTAGGTAAAATTGAGTTGCATAGGATAGGACAGTGTAGAGCCTAAGTATGGGTGCCCCTGTAATCAGACGATGAAGACGACATGCTAATGTGATCCTTCACGCTTCGGCTTGAGGATCACAAGGAGGGAGTGTAGCCATCTGGGATGGCCACGTCCCGATTACAAAATGGACACTTGCAAAGAATGCAGGGAAAATTGGACAATGCTAAGGAACAAGCAGGTGCAAGCTCTATCTGTTGATTAGAACCTTAAACTCTCAGACAGGAGAGAAACTACCAAACAATCTACATACTAATGAGTCATCTCCGGGGACAAAAGGGAAACATTTAGATACACAATGTTAAGGCAGACTCCCCGGCACCAGAAGAAGCTAAGACAAAGCAGACTAAGAGTCACCAGGCCACGCCCAGCAATCGGGAACCACCCTTCTATTGGAGGAAAATCGATACAGATGATTGGGAAAGACCCAATTAGTTGAGGCCAAGTTCAAGATCCGCCCATAAGCGCGCAAAGTCCTTTTTAGTATAAAAGGTATTCCCCAAGGGAGAACGCCCTCCTTTGGCTTTGGCTCTCAGCGAAGAGAGAGACCAGCCTAGCAGCTGCATCAGACCAAGTAAGTTCCAAGTCAACGCACGCTACGAGATAGACGCTCCTAGTTGTTACCCTGTAAACAGCTCAACCCAGCAGCCTCAGAACCGAGCAATGGCCATTGTTCCTCTGACTGAGTGGGCGCCCAAAGCTAAGTATAGGCTTTAGTAATAGTGGTAGTTTAGTTTGTAGAGTTTATGCATGAGTAGATTTGACTGTGTGTAAATAAATGAGCATTGCTTTTGAACTAACTAACTGGTGTATCGAGTCATTGATCAGTATTTGGTTCTGAACCTTGTGGCGGTGTCGAAAGATACCTGGCGACTTTTGAGCAAACGGGATTAAACAGAGCCAAATTAAGAGCCAACCAAAAGTTAGCAACACAAGACATGTCTCAGCCAATTATTTACTTGTGAAGCACATTCACCATTGTCTTGTAGGCAAATACAGCAGCTGATTAGAGCACCACAAGATCCCGTAAACAACAATGAAACAAATGGCCAGATATTTTTTGTTTGAGGGCTAAATGATAGCTAGGGCAATTTTTTACTGTTGGTTGAATGCCATGGGATTTTTATATCTACCAAAGAGGCAGGCAAACCCTTCGTTTAACTTTTCATCTGAAAGACACCCTCAATAATGCAACATTCCTTACTCAAGTTCTAACTAAAGTTACACACGCTTAATTGTTTTGCTGAACTTGAACCTACAACCCCCAGTCTGACCATGACTATGTGCATATCATATATGTATATATCTCCCTCCCCCCAGCTCAAATAATTGTCTTATGATCATCAATTTACACATCTATTTTATTTTATTTTTTAAAAACATTTTTATTAAGGCATTTATATAAACAGCAAACACACAAAAGAGAACAAGAGCAAGCTGGAACAATGTAATAAATAATTAATCAACATTCCACCCCCCCCCCCTCCCCCCACCCCCTGCTGCCCTTCCCCATTTGACATCTATTTTAATTAACTTGCGACTATAATCTCTTAAATAGTCTTGCCCATTTTATTCCTAACAGGAGATGAACTTTGAAATGTTGTCCATACACAAAAATAACTTCTGTTGGTTTCTAGTAAAGATTCATATTTGTTTTCTCAAAATATGCAACTATGTCAAATGTTTAGATTTTTCCATTTCAATGCTAACTGCTTCTGGAAATCACGTATGCAGGCAGCAACCCTCCATTCCCTTGACCAAGTAATCAAACATCAAGTGTGAAACCAAACAGAGGTCTTGTCAGGCTGTTGCACTGCAGGGGACATCACCGCTGTGTCAGATTCTACCTTCACCTGCTGTTCACATGTGCATGCTGTTTAGTAAGATTCTCTTTGCATTGGTGAAGAGATGGTGCTGTGCCTTATTTTATTTTTACCCCTTCTTTGGATCCGGAGTACTGAGTAAAGTACAGCACCTTTGGCAGGTACTCTACCAGAGAGTACAATGTGTTATATTTTAAATAATGACTTATCTAAAATATATATATTACTCTTGAATCCACCACGATGATAAAATGACCAATAGTCTTCTTGTTGAAAGATGAACTATTTAATGAGTAATAAAATAATAAACTGTGAGTTCTTTTACTTAATACTAAACTAACAATAAGGAATTAAAGTACAATACAGATAACTATCTAACTATACACTATTATAACAAACTAGCTCTAACTTTTCTCACTCTAGCTATCCTATGTCTTGCTTGTTCACTGTTATGATGTCATCTCATCATCTGACTTAGAAAAGATGGAAAATCAATTCTTATAGTATCTGACTGTGAGCCACCTAGTGTTGAAATGACTGTACTACATTTACATACATTGATCATGTATATTGATATCTGAATATCACTACACAATGTGCATGACCATTTCCATTTTGGAAGGGCCATAGTCTGCATGACCAAGTCTCTATATGGCAAATATTAAAATGTTTCCTGATTTATCAGCCAAAACGCATTTTGAGAGAGAACAAAAGAGAAATCCATACCTGTCTACTTGTCCATCCCCAAGAAAGGAGTAAGCTGCTTCATACATCACTTAACAGCCTGTCTGAGTCAACTCGGGTTACTAAGACTTGCAATTCTGGGCTGACAGAATATCAGTAGCAGGAGGCACCCTGTATCGACAAGGGCAAGTGGGCCTTGCAATATGAGCTTCAAATCTGTGGCTGCCTGGTTTGGTGGTGAGGAGACCTGAAGTGTGCTTGAAAGATAGTTTCCAAGCACGAAACTAAGAGCGGTAATATTTAACCTTAAGTTACTTTTGTTCATGAATATATTTTCATTTATTGCAAATTCAGGACTTTCTTCGGAATATTCCTGGAGGCATCTTTTCTTCAGGTCTCTATGACGATTGGATGGCAGCAATAGAAAAGAGAAGTCATGAGGAGAAGATAAAGGGAATTCAAAGGTTGGTAAAACTATTAAATGGGAACATCATCTCAGGGACGCTTGGCTACATGGGAAGCCAGTAGATCTCAAAACCAAAGTGGATGCAAAGAGGGCAGGGGGCTATAAGATGCTGGAAGCTGAGGGAGACACAGTCAAAAGCTATATTGCAATAAAAATAAGCTCTCCTTCTTCCAACCACAACACACGGAGAAAACAGCTAATTATTCACTTATAGCACAGCTCAGTAAATCTCTTTTATCATCCATTCAGGACGTGTTAGTGTCACTGGCTTTTATTTTCCATCCTTACTTGCCCTCAAATGTGGTGGCGAACCACCTTCTTAAATCACTGCAGTCCTTGAGGTGAAGGTCCTCCCATGGTGCTATTAGGAAGAGAGTTCCAGATTTTGATCCAGTGATGATGAAGGAACAGCAATGTACCTCCCAAGAAAGGATGAGAGAGATTTGGAGATTGTGGTGTTCACTTGTGCCCGCTGCTCTTGTACCTACGCAAAACAGGTCGCAGGCTTGGGAGGTGCTGCAGCCAAGGTGGCTATGGATGAGGTGCCAATCAACTGAGCTGCTTTGTCCTTTTAGCTGTCTGGCTTCCTTAGTGTTGTTGGAGCTGCTCTTATCCAGGCACGTGGAGCATATTCCATCACACTCTTGTTTGTGGCCTATAAATGGTAGTCAGAGTTTGTGGAGTCAGGAGGCAAGTTACTCACCATGGAAAGCCCAACCTCTGATCCAATCTTGTTGAGAATTCAAATATGGTAATGTCATTGGATGTCAAGGCCAGGAGATTTGATTCTTTGTTACTGAACATAGGAACATAAGAATTAGGAGCAGAAGTAGGCAATTCAGCACTTTGAGCCTGCTCGCCATTCAATCAGATCATGGCTGATCTCTTTCTGGTCTCAAATCCACTTTGCCACCTGTTCCCTAAATCGCCTTTAACCTGTTTTTATCAGACTGATACTGAAGATGGTCATTGCCTGGAACTTGAGTGATCTGAATGTTATTTGCCACTTATCAGCCCACTTGTCAGCCCAGTACTGAATGTCTAACAGGTCTTGCTGCATCTAGTCACGGGCTGCTTTGGTAACGGAGCAGCTGCAATGGTACAGAATGCTGTGCAACTATCAGTGATCATCTCCACTTCTGACCTTATGATGGAAAGAAGGTAATCGATGAAGATCTGGGAAAGCTGACCACAGCTGCTGAATTTAAAGGGGTTCCCAGCTGGACTGTGCATTCCAATGGGAGTAAAGCTGGTTGTTTGAATGGACAAGCAGGAGAGGACCTTTAAGAGACAATTGGATCAAGTGAGTGAGTCATCGGCTGCTAAATTCGAAGAATAAGAGGAAATAAATTGGAAATGAGAAATGCAAAGAGGAGATAGCCAGCAGTGTGAAACGGGAGGAAGTCCAGAACCACGGAAAATTTACAAAAAGTTTATTAATTACTTTTATAACAACAACTTGCCTGGTAAAACATTGCAAAGTACTTTGCAGGGTGTTAGCGAGTGACTATAAAGGAACACCTTTGCGAGAGAGAGATAGAGGTAGAGAAGTGGAGAAGGTTAGGAAGAGAATTCTGGAGCTGAAAGTCATGGTCACCAATGGTGGAATGGTGAAAGTTGCAGATGTGCAAAAGGCAAACTTTGGCAGAGTGCAGAGATCTCCGATACACTTATCAACATCAACATGGCGGCAGCTTCCTGCAACAGAAACTCCAAACTTCACAGTGACATTGAAAGCAAATTTAAGTCGTTTTTCTGGTATTAGTTCTCAATATACGTGCAGCAGCTGCTTTGGTATTAAAAGTTAGATGAGATTTAACATTTTTAAAACAAGAAGCTTTATGACATTGCCACCTAGAGGTGTAACAAGTACTGCAACTAAGTAATGGCACTTATTATGGAATTTCCCATTGATTGAAACACTTATATCAGGCGGATGTCTTTTGATTAGATCCTCCAGTAATTTTAATATGTATTAGATTGTTGGGTTGACTCTAACATTTAGACATCAAGCTTGTGCCTCAGTGCTGTCAAAATATTAATCCAGCAGCAATAATCTGCAGTAGCATTCAGAGCAGAGAACAAAGAAAAGTACAGCACAGGAAGAGGCCCTTCGGCCCTCCAAGCCTGTGCCGACCATGCTGTCATCTAACCTAAATCCTTCTACACTTCTGAGGTCTACATCCCTCTATTCCCATCCTATTCATGCATTTGTCAAGACACCCCTTCAATGTCACTATCGTACCTGCTTCCACCAATACCTCCAGCATGGTCCCCACTACCCTCTGTGTAAAAAAAACTCCCTCGAAATCTCCTCTAAACTTTGTCCCTCGCACCTTAAACTTATGTCCCCTAGTAATTGACTCTTCCTTCCTGGGAAAAAGCTTCTGACTCTCCACTCTGTCCATGCCCCTCATAATTTTGTAGATTTCTATCAGGTCGTCCCTCCATCTCCTTCGTTCCAGTGAGAACAAACCGAGTTTATCCAACCTCTTCTCTTAGCTAATGCCCTTCATACCAGGCAACATCCTGGTAAACCTCTGTTGTACCCTCTCCAAAGCCTCCACACCACTCTGGTAGTGTGGTGACCAAAATTGAACATTATATTCCAAATATGGCCTAACTAAGGTTCTATACAGCTGCAGCATGGCATACCAATTTTTATAGTCACTGCCCTGGCCAATGGTTCTTGCATCTTATCAGTAAATTGACAAATGTTTGTAATAACAAGACTTAATTGTATAATCCTGATTGCAATTGAAATGAGGCATATCTGCGTAATTCCATGATTCACACCGGGAAGCTGTGCTACCCTTTAGTATGTCTGAGGAAAGGGTTTATGGGTCCATATTTCATAGAATTCCTACAGTGCAGAAGGAGGTTATTCGGCCCATTGAGTCTGCACCGACCCTCCGAAAGAGCACCATGCCTAGGCCCACACCCCCACCCTATCCTCATAGCCTCACATAACCTGCACATCTTTGGACTGTGGATCCTCGAGACTCCTCTCACATCATTTCTTCAGGGCAAGGCACCCCCTGGACCGGGCACCCAGGGCAAGGCACCCGGGGACCCTGGCAGTGTCATGGTGGCACTGCCAGGACACTTGGGTGGCATTGCCAAGGTGCCAGGCTGGCAGTGCCAAGGTGGTCAGGTGTCAGCGAGGGTATCCCTTAACCAGAACCCGACCACCCAGGAGTTTCTGATGACCTGGGAGACCCCTCCTCCTTGTGCCGTTATGCCTGCTCCACGTTTGTGTAGACCAGTGCTAAACGGCACCATGCGAGGTCTCCTAGGCAAGGCTGTTCCCGGGCCCCAGGGGAAAACGGCACAGACATATTTAAATGAACCAGCGAGGGAGAGATCCAGATCACGCCATCTCCCAAAATCTCGTTAAATCTCGCGAGGTGTATTAAGTGTTGCAAATCTCACGAGAGGCCTCTCGCAAGATTCAATAACCTCATTGCATCACCAAGTTGAGCGTGACAAGGCCATTAAATCACGCCCAATGTCTTAGACGTATTAATTAAAAGACATCAAGTGCAAAAGTAATTTCTAGAAGTATTCATTCTTATGGTGTCAGAACTCTTGCTATCTCTACTGGAAGGGTGGGGGGGGATCACTGATCAGTGAAGAAGGTTAGCCCTTCCTGCCTTCTCCAGAGTGACAGTGTCCTCCTGAATTTTTCAATGTTCTGATTTAACTTCTCATTTTATCCAGGTTGCTGGAGCAACTTCCCAAACTCAATACACTCCTCCTCCACCATGTGTTTGGAGTGCTTCACAACATTGAACAGCAGGCTGACGAAAACCAGATGAACGCCTTTAACTTGGCAGTCTGCATAGCGCCCAGTATCTTGTGGCCTCCCACACCCTGCAGTCCTGAGATAGAGAGTGAGTCAACAAAAAAGGTGAGAGGTTGTTACCTGTCGGTCAGGTGATCACAAGGTGGTGTGACTGCTGCACTATGACTGTATACAATTATTTAACAATTTTACAAAATTCTCACCATCAATACCTATTTAAATTCTTTTATCACCTTTACAGTGGAGCCCCTGTTTTATTTAACACTGAGGCCAGAAGACATTTTCCGTATGTAATTTGAGTCACATAGGTTATAAAAGGTTGAGTCAATGTTACTGTTAAGAACATAGGGGAAAAAGAAACCTGATTACATCAGGGAATGCAGCCATTGAAAATAAATGAGCTTCATTCTATGTTGTGCTATTGAATGAGAAAAGGACATTAAAGTTTTATCTCTGATTCATTTTCCTTAATATGCAAACTTAAGATATTGACTGTTGCAGAAACAGGAAGGGCAACATTAAAGGCCGTATGCTTTATCGCCTTGCTGAATGTCTGAAATTACAAACGTGCATACGAATTAAGAGCAGGAGAAGGCCACTCGGCCCCTTGAGCCTGCACTGGTACTCGATACAATCATAGCTGATCTGATGGTAACCTCAACCCCACATCCCTGCTGACTCCTAATATCCCTTCACCCCCCTTGTTAATCAAGAACCTATCTAGCTCTGCCTTAAAAGTATTCAAAGACCTTGCTTCCACTCCTTCGGAGGAAGTGAGTTCCAGTGACACGCCGCTCTCTGAGAGAAACGATTTCTCCTTGACTCTGTCATAAATGAGCGACCCCTTATTTTTAAACAGCGACCCCTTGTTCTAGATTCTCCAACACGAGGAAACATTCACTCCACATCCACCCTATCACTACCCTTCAAGACCTTAAAGGTTTCGATCAAAGCGCCTCTTACCCTTCTAAACTCCAGTGGATACAAATCCACTCCAACCTTTCCTCATAAGACCATTCCTGGGTTTAGTCTAGTAAACTTTCTCTGAACTGCTTCTAAAACATTCACATCTTTCCTTAAATAAGGTGACCAATACTGTGCACTATACTCCAGATATGGTTTCGCCAATGCTCTGTGCTACTGAAGTATAGCCTCCCTACTTTTGTATTCAATTCCCCTCACAGTAAATAATATAATATTGCCCTGTAAAGAAGCTTTCCCATGGAACAAGCAGCAATCAGTGACAGAAAGTGACCCCAACCAGAAAACTCTCAGCTGTGGGGCATAAGTAAAGGAAACATTCAAGAGATAAAGTCATCTGCACATGTTCCCAATATCCTTGCCAAATAAAGCATCACCTTTACTGGCCCCAGTAGTACATCAATAGTCATGAACAATACAGCATTTTCTCCCAACTAACTTGCCTCTCATCAAAGAGCTATTGGTGGAGACAGTGGAAGATTGTTTCCACTGATCGGCAAGTTGGTAACAACACGATATCACCTCAAGATCAAAAGAACATCGGGTGGGGGTGGGGGGGGGGGGGGTGGGGGGGTGGTGGTTAGAAGAATGTTTTCACAGTTTTTCGACAGTTATTATGTGGAATGCTTTATTGCAAGTGGCTATTGATTCAGAGACGAGAACATCAATTAAATAGGAATTGGGTGAGTAAGGATTAGAAAAGGAAAAATATAAGAAGAAAGGGCAGGAAAGTGGACTGGTGGTAGAAGGCATCAGTTAAAGAACCAACCGTGGTAGGGGCGGTGAATTCCTCGGCACATCACAATACAAACAATTCCAACTATTGACCCATACACAATCCTGGAAGGTGTGGCTCTGTGTCATAGCTATCCTGCACACTGATCAAAAATAAGTGATCAATAATATGTGAGCTCGAGTCTCCGACTGCGTTGCGATAAACTGAGAGCACAATGCGGCTGGAGAATCTCGGGAGAGGCCTGCAGCGAGCCTCCCGACAGCATCCGCGCCTCGCGAGATTCACCAGGGTCCCGCGAGACGATGGAGTCGGAACTCTGCCCCAAATAGGCGTGACTGAATGATGCACGCGGAAGTCAGTCAGAAACCTACTTACAACCTACCTGCCTGGGATCCACCAGCCTCCCTCGAGTCTCTGGCCTCCCCAGGGAGGCTGCAGCTGGGCACCGATCAGTTTTGGTCCACACAAATGTGGACGAGTGGAACGGTACCCGGGGGGTCTCCCAGGCTATCGGAGACCCCTGGGTGGTCAGGGTACATGCAGGGTGGACCCCTGCCTCCCCCGGAATGCGGGCATCTTGGCACTGCCACCCTGGTACTGCCAAGGTGCTCAGATGGCACTGCCAAGCCAGCAGCAGCATGTCCTGGGTGCCAGGGTGGCAGTGCAAAGGTGCCCAAGTGCCAGGGTGGCCCTGCCAAGGATCAGGGGGCAAGGGGGGCCATGCCCATGAAATGAGGGTGGAGGGGGGGTTTGATGGGTAGGGGAGTGCAGGGCAGTTGAGTAGAGGCCTCCGGGAGGTTGGGTGGGGTGATTGGTGGGGGTCCTAGAAGGGTGGGGGTGCTGCAAGGGGACTTGGGAGGGCCTGAAGAGGGGAGACCTCTAGGGAGTGTCCTCACTTGGGAGTTGTGGGGTAGTGTGTGGGGGGTGACATTACCAATGCGTGGGGGTGTGGGAGACCCACTAGCTCGCTTAGAGGTCAGGGCGCCCTTTCAAAATGGCGGCCCGATACCTGTTAGTTCCCCAGTGCTAAACAAAATTCTAAGTGTGGGCTAAACCAGTGAGATACTCCCAGGGTCCAAAAAAGTGACTTAACTGCCATTGAATTGTGATGGCGAACCTGCCAGCAGAGCCAGTGGGAAACTCCCTGAAAAACCCGCTACAAATTAACTTAGAAATCTTTTGGGAGAATAGCGCCCTGTCATTTCTCTTTAGTGAAGATGTTGTGCAGGTGAACTGGTATAACCTGCCACTTTAATACAATATAACGGCACTGTCTGCGCCCTGCCCCAATAGCTTTAGCCATCTCCATCTCCAATCTTCAAGAGTTTAGGTCTACTCCTATAATCTATAACTGTTCCAATTGTACGTGTCGATCCCATTTATGATTCAAACATTAACAGCATTACAATTCTGAAATTGTAAACTTTTAGAGGTCAGTATCTGCAGAAGAAAAGTGATGGACAGTCATCAGATTACCTCACTACCAAGAGATTAATTAAATCAAGTATTTTAATTCAAATGCATATTTCAAAAGAAATAATGAGTAAAGTATGGCAAGAAGTGGGTCAGTCAACGCTGATTAAACACACAACCCAATTTTCCACTTCAATGCAGTCAATGCCCTATTCTGCATTGGAGTGGCTCTGAGAAATCCTACACTATTGGATTGTGCTCCAAACTAAGAGTGGAGCTACATTCTTGGAGTGGTTCTGCACCATTGGAGTAGTCTGACGACTATACAGACAGCTGGGGCGTCATTCTCCGACCCCCCGCCGAGTCGGAGAATGGCCGTTGGCCGCCGTGAATCCCGCCCCCGCCGAAATCTCCGCTCCCGGAGATTGGGCGGGGGCGGGAATCCGGCCGCGCCGGTTGGCGGGACCCCCCACTGGATTCTCCGGCCCGAATGGGCCGAAGTCCCGCCCAGGAATTGCCTGTCCCGCAGGCGTAAATTAAACCTGGTATTTACCGGCGGGACCAGGCGGTGTGGGCGGGCTCCGGGGTCCTGGGGGGGGGCGCGGGGCGATCTGACCCCGGGGGGTGCCCCCACGGTGGCCTGGCCCGCGATCGGGGCCCACCGATTCGCGGGCGGGCCTGTGCCGTGGGGGCACTCTTTCCCTTCCGCCTCCGCCACGGCCTCCACCATGGCGGAGGCGGAAGAGACTCTCCCCACTGCGCATGCGCGGGAAACTGACAGCGGCCGCTGACGCTCCCGCGCATGCGCCGCATTTCCGCACCAGCTGGCGGGGCAACAAACGCCATTTCCGCCAGCTGGCGGGGCGGAAATCCCTCCGGCGTCGGCCTAGCCCCTCAATGTTGGGGCTAGGCCGCCAAAGATGCGGAGACTTCCGCACCTTTGGGCCGGCGCGATGCCCGTCTGATTGGCGCCGGCTTTGGCGCCAGTCAGCGGGCATCCCGCCGTTGGGGGAGAATTTCGCCCCTGATCTGCAAGTTCCCATTTTGTGTGCCTGCCAAAGATGAATTTTACTCCCAATGCATTTCCCCTTTGCATTAGCTGAATTTAAAGAATATAATTTGATTATAGGACATTGTTGAACAACATCCATTTCATATGAATTATGCACAATTTCAGCCTTTCATGCATTCTGAAGACTCAAAATTGTGAGAAGCAAGTTGAATGTTGCCCCTAAATTGCTTTGGGATTTCAAATATCTATATTTTTGAAGTAAGCCAACTAAAATATTTTTTCCAAGAATACTGTACTTGTTTTTGCACAGCTTTGCTAATGGGGAATGTGTGGGTTAACAGCACTTGGCCTTTCTTTGCTCCAAGCTTCACAATGTGGTTTGAAGGGACGTGCCACATCTGCACTACCTTCCTACTTTTGGAAAAAGCAGAACAATTGCACATTTGACTCCGTGCAAATGCTCCGTGTCCTGCTGTCATCTCATTGCTGACAATGCGAAGCATGTGGTGCCAGCATGAATTCTTGGATCAGAAATTTACAACAATGAACTCACACTTCTGGCCTTTCTCCTTCTGCAGGTTGCCTTGTTTGTGCAGTTTCTAATTGAAAACTGCTGCAGGATCTTTGGAGATGTCTTTACTTCCCTTTTTGGAGCATTATCATCAAGGAGATGTGAAAGTAGAGATGATGGGTCAGGTAAAGAAGCTGTTATCCTGTCAATAATATTTAAAATAATAAAATCAATGAATTTATGTTGACCAAGGGTTGCAACCCACCTTCAGTTAATCACTGACTTCTTCCCTCTGGCATATACAATGTGGAAGAATACTTTTTCCTGAACTACCTAATGGCACAAGAGCACATCTGCAGCAATTCCATCGCCCCAAAGTTGGTAACTAATGCAAAATTAACTAGGCGACCAGCTGAAAAATAACATTAAAATAAGTAGAAATTACTCAAATGAGGGGAACATTTAGTCCCTTTACTATATTGCTGTACCAAAGGGTGAGGGGAAACATAGTGGTCTGATGTACCAAACACAGTCGATCATTATTGTACCCAATACAAAGGCTCCAAACATTGTTTTAAGACTTATTAAAATGTTATGTAGAAATGCAATTATATACAGATTGAAAATTCTCCTTCTGCAGTTTTCTTTTGAAATGGTGTTGATCACTAAAGCAGAATTTTAATCTTGAGAAGGTGGAAGCTGGCACGATTCGACTGCCGATTCTATAGCTGCACTCCTGCTGTTCTTGTGATTTGTTGTTCTTTTCTTCACCTTAATAATTTGGAGAGTCATGCGGCAACTAAAGCAAAAACTTAGTGAAAGCCTTTTGTCTCTGCAATGCCGGTCGTGTTCCGTAAGGTAATATTATGAGTAGGCTGTGGATAAACTTACTTATAGATATCGATATTATATGCAAACTTGTACTGAGTAGAGCAGGAAAGAATTATGAGTTCTTAAAAATATGTTTATATTCCAGTATCAGCCTTTGTCATTGATAACACTTTTACCTTTTGAAATGAAGGCCATGGGTTTAGCCTCCACTCCATAATCTAGACTGGCACTCCAGTGCAGTACTAAGTGGGCCCTTCAATGCCAGAGGTAGTCTATCGGAGGAGATGTTAAACTGAGGCCCAAACAGCCCCCTCAGGTGGATGTAAAATATCTCATGGCATTATATGAATCTTGTGCGAATCCTTGGCCAACATAACTAAAACAGATTATCTTGTCATTTATTTAATTTCCATTTGTGGAAACGTGCAGTGGGCATACTGGCCTCTGGGCGGGATTCTACTTTCCAGGGACTAAGTCCCCACGCCGGCGGGAAAACTGGCGCGAACCACTCCAGCGTCAACAGCCCCTGAAAGTGCGGAATTCTCCACACTTCTGGGGGGTTGGTGCCGCTCCAACCGGTGGCGAAGGGACTGTGCGAGGTCGCGCATGTGCCGAAGGGCCGGCGTGGTTCCGCGCATGCGTGGAACCGCTGACATATTCTGGCACATGCGCAGGGGGTTGTCTTCTCCGTGCCGGCCTTGGCGGAGCCCTACAGGGGCTGGCTCGGAAGGAAGGAGTGCCCCCACAGCACTGACCCGCCCACAGATCGGTGGGCCCTGAGCACATCAAACAACACTTAATTGGCGCTCAAGCATTTTAGGATATCTGCGGATGTGAAAGGTTTCAGGGGAATGCAGATTCTTATTTACTAGGAAAAACAATCAATGTTATCAGAGAGTATTGAGATTGTGAAGAAAACTGACAAAATTGGTCTCCGCAGAATGTTTACTATAGTGGAGGATTCAAATACTAAGGGCCACATTTAGAAACAAGAATTAGGAAGAGACAAGAATTAGGAAGAGACATTGGGAGGAATATATTTACCAAAGGGCAATGGCTCACGTAATTCATTAACAGGAATGGCCACTGAATGGACTTCGTAAATTATTGCAGGAAGGAATTAAATGAATCTCCCAGGTGATAAAGAGTGGGATATGAAAAAAATGGAATAGTGGGGCTGATCTAGTAAAAAGCCTTTTAGGGACAAATTATCTTACCCTGTTCTCTATAGCTTTCTGTTGCAACATTGTCAGACTAAAGTCTGTTTTCTACTTCCTCTTGCAGATCTCTCTTCATTTCAAATGCATGACTCCTCTTACGATAGTTTGGAAAATGAGCTCAACGATGACACTGATTCTCCATCATCTAACCTAATGATGAAGAGAACTGAAGACAATCGAAGCAGGGACTCCGTTCTGACCTGGAGTGACTGTGATCTTGATCACCTAGAGGATGAAGGAAGTTGTGTGAAGGTTCCAGCCTCCCAGAATGCAAGTGTGAGCTGTCAGTTTTCTAAAAATGACCTCCTGGGCTCCAACATTTCTGATTACTCCACTTGCGAGAGGCACACAGGCCCCAGAAGAGACAGACGGTGTTCGGAGCCTAATATATTTCCTCCCACTTCACAGTTTTCTCAACTTGGCAAGAATCACGAGACGGTTATCCGTAAAATTAGTTGCGATGCTGTCATGACACAATTGGACGAGAACTACCTTGCTCAATTGCAAATGCTACAGATTGAAGATCAGAAATGCATAAATAAGAGCTTTGGCCTGGACAAGTCCAGCAATGGCAGTCAGAAAGTTGCACAGAAGGGGGCACACAGCAGTAGCCGACTTCAGCCACCTCCACGTCTCAAACTTAATATCTCCGCGAAGACTAGCAACTCCAGTTTGTCTTCACCTGGCACTTCACCCTCCAGCTCCTCAATAAGTTCACTTGATGGTGCTTTCACACACAACACAGAATACTATGTGTTCACCCCAGTTGAAACCTTCTCACCATCCTGTCCTGCCATGCGGGATCAGAAAGACCAACCAGCTCTGCTAACTAGCCCCAGTATCTTTAAATACTTTTCTGGCCTTTTGTTTCCTGTTCAAGGTTCTGGCACAGCTATTACTTTGTCCTCCACTGAACTAGAAAAACGGAAGAGAACTACTAGCGTGACAGGGGAAAGCTCAAAATGCATCAATGAGAGGGGCTCGGTCACACTGCATCCCAATAGCTGGCTGAAGAAAAATGGAAGTTGGACACTTAAAAGAAAGGAGAAAGGATATAAGCTTAAAGGCAAGTGCAATCCCCTATTTGTCGATAAAGAACTGGCCTGCGGCAAATTAACTGTTTCCCCAGTGACGGCAGACTCTATGGCTCAAAACGTGAACAGAAGCCAATCAGTTAAACCACTTACTGATCAGGAACCAATCAGGTCACCACTACAAAATACAGTTGGCCAAGGAAAAGAATCGATGGCCCAATCTTCAAAGCCTTTACTCCAAAAGGGACAGTCTGATTCCCAGGAACCCGGGGATGACCCCATTGCTTGTGGATCTCTTCTGTTGAGTACAGCAAATCAGACTCTTCCCGGACAGAGTGAACTTAATCAAATTCCTCGAACTGTCTTTTATGGGCAGAAGTCGGAGTTATGTCTTCAGCCGACGCCACGTCAACAGTCACGCTCGTTCACGCTGGGAAAAAATGTTGCTCAAAGAGAAGTTAATCAACACGCGTCTGAGTTAGTCGTTCCTGCTCTCGCAGACACTCAGAGCCCCGAGGAGATCGGTGAGAGTGTGCCCAATACCGGTCTATCTAAGAAAAGGGCAATGATGCTCCAAGAGAAGAAACCATTTGCATCGACAAGTGGGGAGCACACAACTGAGCAGGAGTTTCCTAGTAGGTGCTCCATTGCTCTTTCTCATAGCGCAGCTGAAGCGGTTAAAGATTATTTTTTTCAGATCGATGCTGAGAACTGTTTGATAAAAACACAAGAAGTGACTGGCGCCATGCTCCAGAGCAAGAAGGCATGGCAAAAGAAGTGCTGCAGTGATCCAAAATTTGAAGACTTTGAACAAGTGATTTTCTCCGAGGAGTCTTATGTGTAAAAGACTTGTTTGGAAATGGCATCATGTTACTACTTCAAAAACCCTAATTGAAAATGTTAACTCTGGTTCAATTCAAGCTGCCTACACTATTACAACATAGCTCTTAACACGTGGTCTAAATAGCTGTAAGTACATTCGTTTGGACAATGTAAAATTTGACTTTCGCCTATATGTTTTAAGATATTTACAGCTCTTGTGTGAAGTAATCTTGTCCTGTGCAAAGCAAAATGTATATACTTTTTAAAAGTTATGTTGTTTTGAAATAACGATTGTATCCTAAAAATAATGGCTGCTAAGTGGGGAAATGCAAACAGCTTTTCTGACACGTGTGTCCAATCCTGAAATTGAATGGGTGTATGGATTATCGGCATTGGCTCCCAGACCCACACCCAATAAAATAACATCTGTCACCATGGCTACAGAGAAATTAATAAATTGAGAGGGATGTTCTGTGGCAAATTTCCATCTTGTTGCATTGTGTTAATCAACTCTGAGTTACGCGTGGCCTGGTGTGGCTCAGGAGTGCCACTTTGTCATGGCAGCCTCTGCTGCATTTGTTGCAAAGGAAGAGGGCGGATTTAGAAGGTGCAGTATTTACTGCCGTCAGCTTTCTCTGGTGCTCTTCTCAGCCAGCAGTGCTTTTCTGCTAACTTCATCCAATGTGCTTCCAAACAGTCAACCTCCAGAATTCACAGCCCTCAGCAACTGTCTCCCAGTTGTCATTGACATTGCCATATCTTGCTTTCAGATGTCCTGGTAGCAGAGGTATGAACACCCAGAGGTTCGTGACCAGTTCACTGTGCAAAGTGTTATCCGTCATCCATCCAATGAATGTGACTCAGCCAGCGCAGGTGTTATTAGATTAGCAATGAGTTTCTGCTAATGGGTTTAACGCGCTCGAGGAACTCTGAGTTGGTGGATCTTGTCCTGCCAAGAGATGCTGAGGATGCGCCTGAGATCGCAAATGAGGAAACTGTTCAGTTTTTTCTCCTGCCCAGCATATATTGTCCAGGTCTCACCATCTTAGAAGTGTTGGCTAAGGGCACAGGCTTGGTAAAACTCTTGGTAGCAATGGAAATACATTGATGTTTCAATGCACCAAGCATGGGCTGATTGGGCATGACCTTGTGGGCAAGATTCTCCCAGAAATCAAAGACCAATGGCGGGCAGGAAAAGTGGCGTTCAAGCCACCGACAGCAATGGTGGTTTTCTCCGTAGTATAGTGCAGCACTTTGGGGGAATAAAACCTTCAAGGACCGGGTCCCACAATGTTTCGCTGGCGGGGCGGCCTCTGATGTTTCAGCCCCACCAGCGACATAGAAACACGAGGATCCTGGGTGCCATTTGTAAAGGTTGCCCCAGTGCACTGCCAGGGAGTGCCTGCCCAGAAGGAAAAAAACAGTTCGGAGCAGTGTTCTTATTTTCCCATTTTACTGCTTTTTTCTTCTGGATGAGAAGTATTTGGGCATGATTCTTCCCCCCACCCCCCCCCCCCCACCATACCGAAGGTGTTGCACTCACCTGAGTTCCCCTGTAAGGTCTGCTCGCCAGTTGCACACTTTTTAAAAAATATATATATTTATTAAAGTTTTTTAACAACACAATATTTTCCCCGCTCATCCATCCCCACAAACAATCTCTCGTTCTCCCCCCCCCCCCCCCAGTGTTGCTGCTGCTGACCGACCTTCCTCTAACGCTCCGCGAGGTAGTCTAGGAACGGTTGCCACCGCCTGTAGAACCCCTGCACAGACCCTCTCAAGGCGAACTTAATCCTCTCCAGCTTTATGAACCCAGCCATATTGTTTATCCAGGCTGGGGGGCTTCGCCTCCTTCCACATTAGCAAGATCCTTCGCCGGGCTACTAGGGACGCAAAGAGGAATTCCGGACTCTTTCGCCTCCTGCACTCCCGGCTCATCCACTACTCCGAATATTGCTAGCCCCCAGCTTGGCTTGACCCGGACTTTCACCACCTGAGATATTGCTCCCGCCACTCCTCTCCAGAACCCCTCCAGTGCCGGGCATGACCAAAACATGTGGACATGGTTCGCTTGACTCCCTGAACACCTTCCACATCTGTCCTCTACCCCAAAGAACCTACTCAACCTCGCCCCCGTCAAGTGCGCTCTGTGAACCACCTTAAATTGTATCAGGCTGAGCCTGGCACATGAGGAGGAGGAATTAACCCTACCCAGGGCATCAGCCCACAGACCTTCCTCGATCTCCTTCCCCAGCTCCTCCTCCCATTTACCCTTCAACTCTTCTGCTAGGGCTTCCCCCTCTTCTTTCATCTCTTGGTGTATCGCCGAAACCTTGCCCTCCCCGACCCATACACCTGAGATCACTGTGGTAATACCAGGTATTGCGGTACCAGAGAGAGGAATAACCATTGGCTAGACCGCGGGGTCTACCATTGGGCAATGTACATAGCCCCGCCCTGAGAGGCGGGGTATCAGAACCTGTGCCGTCCCCAGCAGTCTTCACCTCTGTAACTTCGCTGCTGGGTACAGTTCTATCTGATTAAAGCTGAATCGATATGACTCCACGTGGACTCAAGCGTATTGATTGTGCATCAATTTAATCAGATAAGTACTTTTGAAGGATGGATCTCCGCATCAAGCCGGCGTGCCTTCAGCTCAGCCCGCACGCAGAAAACTCCACCGAGATTTTTAAGCATTGGCTGGCATGCTTCCAGAGCTACCTCGTGACGGCTGCCAACACCCCTACTCCCTGACCTGTCGCCTCACAAAAGCCCTCACCTGCATGTATCTAAATGCATTTCCCGGGGGTAACTCAAACTTCTCCTCCAGTGCCCCTAGGCTCGCAAATGTCCCGTCAATGAACAGGTCCCCCATTCTTCTAATCCCCGCCCGATGCCAGCCCTGGAACCCCCGTCCATTTTCCCCGGGACAAACCAGTGGTTACCCCTGATCGGGGACCACACCGAGGCTCCCACTGCACCCCTGTGCCGTCTCCACTGGCCCCAGATCCTTAACGTTGCCGCCACCACCGGGCTCGTGGTATACTTTGATGGCGAGAGCGGCAGCGGTGCCGTCACCAATGTCCCCAGGCTCATTCCTTTACAGGACGCCATCTCCATCCTCTTCCATGCCGCCCCCTCTCCCTCCATAACCCACTTGTGGATCATCGCCACATTTGCTGCCCAGTAGTAGCTCCCTAGGTTTGGCAGCGCCAGCCCTCCTCGGTCCCTACTGCGTTCCAGGAACCCTCTCCTTACCCTCGGGGTCTTATTCGCCCACACAAACCCCATAATACTCCTACCTACTCTCTTGAAAAAGCCCTTGGTGATCACGATGGGAAGGCACTGAAACACAAACAAAAACCTCGGAAGGACCACCATTTTGACCGACTGCACTCTACCTGCCAACGAGAGCGGCAACATGTCCCATCTTTTGAAGTCCACCTCCATTTGGTCCACCAACCTCGTCAGATTCAATTTGTGTAGGGCCCCCCAACTCCTGGCTATCTGGATCCCCAGATACCGAAAACTCCCCACCGCCCTCCTCAGCGGTAGGTCCTCTATCCCTCTTTCTTGGTCCCCTGCCTGTAATACAAAAGGCTCACTCTTCCCTACATTGAGCTTATAGCCCGAGAACTCCCCAAACTCCCTCAGAGTCTGCATGACCTCCACCATCCCCTCCATTGGGTCCGCCACGTACAGCAGCAGGTCATCCGCGTATAGCGACACCCGATGCTCTTCTCCCCCGCGGACCACCCCCCTCCATTTATTAGACTCCCTCAGTGATATGGCCAAGGGTTCGATCGCCAATGCAAACAACAGGGGGGACAGGGGGCACCCCTGCCTCGTTCCTCGGTACAGCCGAAAGTACTCCGACCTCCGCCGGTTCATCACCACACTCGCCACCGGGGCGCTGTAAAGGAGCTTAACCCAGCTAATAAACCCTCCCCAAACCCAAACCTACGCAACACCTCCCAGAGGTACTCCCACTCTACTCGGTCAAACGCCTTTTCCGCGTCCATAGCTGCCACTATCTCCGCCTCTCCCTCCGATGTCATCATTATCACGTTTAAGAGCCGCCGCACATTAGTATTTAATTGCCTGCCCTTTACGAATCCCTTCTGGTCCTCATAAATCACCCACGGGACACAGTCCTCAATCCTAGTGGCCAGCACTTTTGCCAATAACTTAGCGTCCACATTAAGGAGCGAAATCGGCCTGTACGATCCACATTGCAGTGGGTCCTTGTCTCGCTTCAGAATCAAGGTAATTGTCACCTCCGACATTGTCTGGGGCAGGGTCCCCTCCTCTCTTGCCTCGTTAAAGGTCCTCACTAGTAGCGGGGCCAACAGTCCACATACTTTGTGTAGAACTCCACCGGGAAACCGTCCGGCCCCGGGGCCTTCCCCACCTGCATGCTCCCCAAACCCTTACTCAGCTCCTCCAACCCGATTGGTGCCCCCCAAACCAGCTGCCTTTTGCTCCTCCACCCTCGGGAACCGCAGTTGGTCTAGGAATCGTCTCATCCCCTCTTCCCCCCCGGGGGCTGGGATCTGTACAGCTCTTCATAGAAGGCCTTGAATACCTTGTTTATTCTCATTGCACTCTGAACCGTGGCTCCCCCTCCATCTTTGATTCCCCCTATTTCCCTCGCTGCCGTCCTCTTACGGAGCTGGTGTTCCAGCATCCGACTGGCCTTTACCCCGTACTCGTAGGTCGTCCCCTGCGCCTTCCTCCACTGTGCCTCCGCCTTCCCCGTGGTCAACAGGTCAAACTCCGTCTGGAGTCGTCGCCTTTCCCCAAGTAATCTTTCCTCCGGGGCCTCTGCGTATCTCCTGTCCACTCGCAAAATCTCCCGCACTAACCTCTCCCTTTCCATGCCCTCTCTCTTCTCCCTATGAGCCCTGATGGAGATTAGCTCTCCCCTGATCACCGCCTTCAACGCCTCCCATACCACCCCCACTCGCACCTCCCCGTTGTCGTTGGCCTCCAAGTACCTTTCGATACACCCCCTCACCTTCCCACACACCACCTCATCTGCCAGCAGTCCCACGTCTAGCCGCCACAGCGGGCGTTGGTCCCTCTCCTCTCCCAGCCCCATTTCCACCCAGTGCGGGGCATGGTCCACAATGGCCGAATACTCCATCCCCTCCACCCTCGGGATGAGCGCCCTGCCCAGAACAAAGAAATCTATCCGGGAGTAGGCCTTGTGCACGTGGGAAAAGAAAGAAAATTCCATGGCCTGCGGTCTTGCAAACCTCCATGGGTCCACTCCCCCCATCTGATCCATGAACCCCCTGAGCACCTTGGCCGCCGCCGGCCTCTTTCCCGTCCTTGATCTGGAGCGGCCTAGTGCTGGATCCAGCACTGTATTGAAGTCCCCTCCCATTATCAGTCCTCCTGCCTCCAGGTCCGGAATGCGCCCCAACATGCGCTTCATGAATCCAGCATCATCCCAGTTCGGGGCGTATACATTTACCAACACCACCCACGTCCCTTGCAACCTACCACTCACCATCACATATCTCCCTCCATTATCCACTACGATAGTCTTGGCCTCAAATTACACATGCTTTCCCACCAGAATTGCCACCCCTCTATTTTTCGCGTCCAGTCCCGAGTGAAATACCTGTCCTACCCATCCCCTTCTTAACCTGACCTGGTCCGCCACCTTCAGGTGTGTCTCTTGGAGCATAGCCAGGTCTGCCTTCAGTCCCTTCAAGTGCGCGAACACTCGAGCCCTCTTCACCGGCCCATTCAGGCCCCTCACGTTCCATGTTATCAGCCGGATTGGAGGGGTTCTCACCCCGCCCCCCCCCCCCCCCCCCCCCCCCCCTGCCCCCCGCCGACTAGCCATCTCCTTTTCTGGGCCAATCCCGTGTCGTCTCCCTCACCCTCCAGTCCCCCAGCCGGGGGACCTCCGTCCCGACCACCTCTTCTGTGTCCCATTCCCTTTCGGCCAGTGCAGCAGCAACCCTTTTTTCCCCCCCTTCCCCCTTCCCCCCCTCCCCCCTTCCCCCTCCCCTCCCCCCGCTAGATCCCTGTCCAGCTTTTTTGCTCCCCCATATCACTCCCGTAAGTCAGCTGACACCTGCTGACACCGGCTTCCCCCGCCATCCCTTTGACCCCCCCGTGTGGGAGTCTCCCCATCAATATACGTTCCTTCGTTCCCCTTCCCACCTTTCTTCCCGCGCACGGGGGAAAAAAACTGCGCTTTCCAAAGCCTGCCCTGCCCCCACTGGCACAGCTCCTGTCGCGGCCTTGTCTCTCTCCCCCAGCCCATATAACATTCCCTGCGTGTGATTGCCCCCCTATATACAACTACCATCATACTTCAACGCTCAAATACCCCCCGCCCTCACAAACCCTCAATTGGAGTCCAACTTTTCAGTTAGTATAAAGGTCCACGCCTCTTCGGCGTTTCGAAGTAGTGGTGTTGGCCATTATTTTTAACCCACAGTCGCGCTGGCTGCAACATTCCAAATTTCACTCCTTTCCGATGCAGCACCGCTTTGGCCCGGTTGAAACCCGCTCTCCGCTTAGCGACCTCTGTGCTCCAGTCCGGGTATATTCTGATCTCAGCATTGTCCCACTTGCTGCTCCGCTCCGTCTTGGCCCATTTCAGGACCCTCTCTCTGTCCATAAACCGGTGAAATCTCACCACCATCGCCTTTGGCGGCTCATTTGCCTTGGGCTTCCTCGCCAGCACCGGTGCGCCCCTTCCAGCTCCAGCAACCCCGGGGGGGGGCCTCCGCGCCCATCAGCGCCCCGATCATTGTGCCCGCATATGCCGCGGCGGCAGCCCCCTCCACTCCTTCTGGGAGACCCAGGATCCTCAGATTATTTCTCCTCGACCTGTTCTCCAGGTCTTCGAGTCTTCCCGCCCACGTCTTGTGCAGCGCCTCGTGCTCCTCCACTTTCACCGGCAGGCCCAAGAGCTCATCCTCATTCTCACTCACTTTTTCCTGGATCTCCTGGATCTTCACCTCGTGGGCTTTCTGGGTTGCCCCAAGTCCTTCAATCATTGCCAACATAGGCACCATCTCCTTACGCAGCTCCTCGAAGCAACGCTTGATGAATTCCTGCATCTCCTCTTTGTCCCCGGCCGCCGCCATTTTGCTTGTTTTCCCTCCCTTCTCCTGCTGCTCCAATGCCACTTTTTTGACTGTTTCGCTGCGGGTCCAGTCCATACAAGTTAGTAGGGACCACTCTCCTCTCTTCCCCACGGGTTGGCTGTGAAAAACGTTCCGTCGGGGCTCTTCGATCGAGCCCGAAAGTCCGTGTTCGCGGGAGCTGCCGAATCGTGCGGCTTAGCTCCACATAGCCGCAACCGGAAAGTCGCCAGTTGCACACTTTCAGAGGCCAGTTGTCCTTCACACCGTTCAGCCGCCACATAGGTGGATTTCCTGACGGAAAGGGTTGAGAGGATGAATCCGGGCTTTACTGATTGGCGGGGGGGGGGGGGGGGGGGGCGGGGGGGGGGGGGACAATCGCATTCCGTGCTTACGCCAAAGTAAAACTTGACTTTGCACTTCTCACAACATTTTCCACTTGATGCACTATCAATTACGACAAGACGAAATGGCTGCAGCTTGGAGAGCCCACACATTTATACTCCACCTACTGGGCGGAGCCAGCAGGCAGGGATCTACCCCCCGTACCTGTAGTACCGGGGCCTTACCGTAATACCCTCGTATGCAGTATATACAATACAACAGTGGTGACTACCACACCACTCCCGTCGGCGAACCCGCACGATGCGGACGAGAGTGGAAATTCCCCGGCCATGTTTTCCACACAATTGGTAAGCCTGCAATCTGGGCTGCAGTTGCAGCAACACCAAAGTTACTGTGGGACTAGGTCAGGTGGTTCCTCTTGCAGGGAAGGCAAGAAATCAGATACAATTTACCCTTGAACCCTGTCATGCAATATCTGACATCATTTTAAGAGTCTGGGAGCTGGCTGCCTTCTGTCTAACCGATTGGACAAGGAACAGTGCCTGTAAGGAAAAAGCTTAGGACTGAATATAAATTAAAATAATTTTTTTTTGAAGTACATATCGTCTCTATTTAATCAAACATGTATTTTGCTTAACATGCAACAATTACATCTATTTGCGAGTAGCGATATGGGAAAAAAAAATCACAATCTAAAAAAATAAGAGTGCAATGGGCTCAGTCTGGTTTGTGTTGTATTGGTTGCTGGGTTTGTCACACGTTTATGTGGCAGTTTGAATTTCTAATGCTATCATAATGAGTCCATTTCGGAGCACATCCGGCTGACTATTTAGGTATGTTGCACAATGAGGTTACCTGGATGACTGATTCACATTTTTATTTTTCCCCAACCCTCCAGGTTGAAATTTTGCTTTTGTATCTGGCTATTTATTACAGATTTTGAGCACTTTTTCCTTTCCTCATTTTTTTAAAGCACTTTTAGTGGCAAGCAGCTAATATGTGTTTGCACTGTTTTCTTTTTCGAGAGAATTCCATTATTCTGTTTGATGTATATTTTTTGTTCAGCTTCCCTGGTTGTTTTTCCCTCTCATTCAGAGTCCCTACACCAGTGAGCCAGTGCCGTGCGGCTGACTTAGAAGAAGAGGTCCTCAGTCGCTGAACTGCTACGATACATTGTAAATACTTTTAAATTAAGTAGGGAAAACGATAAATGAAATTAAAAGAATAGACAATGAGTCTTTTGTTTATTAAAAGTTAGATATTGTAGCTTTAAAGTGTACAATTTGTGGTCCATAAACTGTAATATTTATTTTCTTTTTAAAAGACTTACTAACAATATTAGACTAAACTACATGGATGTGAGAGTTGCTGTATATTAACAATGAAATTATGTTTAATTGCTCACTCCTGTAGTTTAAGTTGATGTTAGTTTTACTGTAAATGGAAGACGGTCATGTACAGTTTAGAAAGCCCCTTTCCTGGCTTTGGGGTCACTCGACAGGCGTACAGATGGGAGTCAGTGCACGGAATTTGTGACCATTAGTGGTTTTCCTGTGGAGTGCCTTGAAGTTCTCCAACAGGTGCTTTTATTGAATGGGACTCCATGCCCAAACATGTCCCTAAAATCTCCATTCTGTGCTGAGTTAATTGACCTCTATTGATAGTAGTGCTCCTGGGCTACAGTGGGCATAAATCAACCTGTTCCCTTTTCCAATTGCTCTGACCCTTGTTTGAAAATATATACATATACAAGACATGTGAGGAAAGAACTAGCTATGGCACTTCCGATGGTCAAATAGTCTGAAAAATCACTTTCAAGATTTGCATGAATAATGCAGTCAGGGAAGGTGCTGTGGGGGGTGTGGTTGGGTTGGTGAACTGTACAAAACACCAACTGTTGTTTCTGGAGAGGAAGGTAAGCAGGAAAGAGAGAGGAAAATGAAAAAACAAGGGCACAAAAAATGGCAGCTGATGATAGAGGAATTTTTGTTCATTGTTAATCAAACATTCCATGAACAAAATCTACGTATTCTCAATTCATTGTATTATGCTCCCACCCGTAAGAATACAAATACTTTTTATGTTAAGTGCACTGCAACCTCTCCAATCTGGAATGCTTGGGACCAAGATGTTTCTGTATTCCAGAATTTTTCTGGATTAAAGAAAGACATTTGAATACTTAACCGCAAGTGTGTGAACTGGAAAACACCCTCGATACTAATATTTAGCTGAAACACAAAAGACTAATCAAATATTCTAAAGCTGTAATAAAAAATGTTTTATCTATCCAAATACGGTATTTTCCATGCTTGCATTCCAAAGTACAACATTAAAATGATATTGATGCCATTGAGGGAACAGGTGATATTGCTCAAAAGATTTCCAGACTATCTTTGTTGCTAAACAATAGATTTCTGGAGTGGGAAGGTTGTAGTGTGCAATCTTTTATGGCCCAACAGGATTATTAGATAGCAAGTAAACCAATTTTTGGTTATAAACATAGAACATAGAAAATACAGCACAGAACAGGCCCTTCGGCCCACGATGTTGTGCCGAACCTTTGTCCTAGATTAATCATAGATTATCATTGAATTTACAGTGCAGAAGGAGGCCATTCGGCCCTTTGAGTCTGCACCGGCTCTTGGAAAGAGCACCCTACCCAAACTCAACACCTTCACCCAACACCAAGGGCAATTTGGACATTAAGGGCAATTTATCATTGGCCAATTCACCTAACCCGCACATCTTTGGATTGTGGGAGGAAACCGGAGCACCCGGAGGAAACCCACGCAGACACGGGGAGGACGTGCAGACTCCGCACAGACAGTGACCCAAGCCGGAATCGAACCTGGGACCCTGGAGCTGTGAAGCAATTGTGCTATCCACAATGCTACCGTGCTGCCCTTGAGAACAATTAAATCTACACTATATCATTTAACCGTAATCCATGTATCCAATAGCTGCTTGAAGGTCCCTAATGTTTCCGACTCAACTACTTCCACAGGCAGTGCATTCCATGCCCCCACTACTCTCTGGGTAAAGAACCTACCTCTGATATTCCTCCTATATCTTCCACCTTTCACCTTAAATTTATGTCCCCTTGTAATGGTTTGTTCCACCCGGGGAAAAAGTCTCTGACTGTCTACTCTATCTATTCCCCTGATCATCTTATAAACCTCTATCAAGTCGCCCCTCATCCTTCTCCGTTCTAATGAGAAAAGGCCTAGCACCCTCAACCTTTCCTCGTAAGACCTACTCTCCATTCCAGGCAACATCCTGGTAAATCTTCTTTGCACCTTTTCCAAAGCTTCCACAGACCAGAACTGTACACAGTACTCCAAATGTGGCTTTACCAAAGTTTTGTACAGCTGCATCATCACCTCACGGCTCTTAAATTCAATCCCTCTGTTAATGAACGCGAGCACACCATAGGCCTTCTTCACAGCTCTATCCACTTGAGTGGCAACTTTCAAAGATGTATGAACATAGACCCCAAGATCTCTCTGCTCCTCCACATTGCCAAGAACTCTACCGTTAATCCTGTATTCCGCATTCATATTTGTCCTTCCAAAATGGACAACCTCACACTTTTCAGGGTTAAACTCCATCTGCCACTTCTCAGCCCAGCTCTGCATCCTATCTATGTCTCTTTGCAGCCGACAACAGCCCTCCTTACTATCCACAACTCCACTAATCTTCGTATCGTCTGCAAATTTACTGACCCACCCTTCAACTCCCTCATCCAAGTCATTAATGAAAATCACAAACAGCAGAGAACCCAGAACTGATCCCTGCAGTACGCCACTGGTAACTGGGATCCAGGCTGAATATTTGCCATCCACCAACACTCTCTGACTTCTATCGGTTAGCCAGTTCGTTATCCAACTGGCCAAATTTCCCACTATCCCATGCCTCCTTACTTTCTGCATAAGCCTATCATGGGGAACTTTATCAAATGCCTTACTAAAATCCATGAACACTACATCCACTGCTTTACCTTCATCCACATGCTTGGTCACCTCCTCAAAGAATTCAATAAGATTTGTAAGGCAAGACCTACCCCTCACAAATCCGTGCTGACTATCCCTAATCAAGCAGTGTCTTTCCAGATGCTCAGAAATCCTATCCTTCAGTACCCTTTCCATTACTTTGCCTACCACCGAAGTAAGACTAACTGGCCAGTAATTCCCAGGGTTATCCCTAGTCCCTTTTTTGAACAGGGGCACGACATTCGCCACTCTCCAATCCCCTGGTACCACCCCTGTTGACAGTGAGGACGAAAAGATCATTGCCAACGGCTCTGCAATTTCATCTCTTGCTTCCCATAGAATCCTTGGATATATCCCGTCAGGCCCGGGGGACTTGTCTATCCTCAAGTTTTTCAAATTGCCCAACACATCTTCCTTCCTAACAAGTATTTCCTCGAGCTTACCAATCTGTTTCACACTGTCCTTTCCAACAATATCGCCCCTCTCATTTGTAAATACAGAAGAAAAGTACTTGTTCAAGACCTCTCCTATCTCTTCAGACTCAATACACAATCTCCCGCTACTGTCCTTGATCGGACCTACCCTCGCTCTAGTCATTCTCATATTTCTCACATATGTGTAAAAGGCCTTGGGGTTTTCCTTGATCCTACCCGCCAAAGATTGTTCATGCCCTCTCTTAGCTCTCCTAATCCCTTTCTTCAGTTCCCTCCAGGCTATCTTGTATCCCTCCAATCCCCTGTCTGAACCTTGTTTCCTCAGCCTTACATAAGTCACCTTTTTCCTCTTAACAAGACATTCAACCTCTCTTGTCAACCATGGTTCCCTCACTCGACCATCTCTTCCCTGCCTGACAGGGACATACATATCAAGGACACGTAGCACCTGTTCCTTGAACAAGTTCCACATTTCACTTGTGTCCTTCCCTGCCAGCCTATGTTCCCAACTTATGCACTTCAATTCTTATCTGACAACATCGTATTTACCCTTCCCCCAATTGTAAACCTTGCCCTGTTGCACGTACCTATCCCTCTCCATTACTAAAGTGAAAGTCACAGAATTGTGGTCACTATCTCCAAAATGCTCCCCCACTAACAAATCTATCACTTGCCCTGGCTCATTACCCAGTACTAAATCCAATATTGCCCCTCCTCTGGTCGGACAATCTACATACTGCGTTAGAAAAGCTTCCTGGACACACTGCACAAACACCACCCCATCCAAACTATTTGATCTAAAGAGTTTCCACTCAATATTTGGGAATATGTGGAAAGTTATGATACTTAATAATGTGCTACCCATCTGATGGTGCAATTGGGTTAGGGTTAGCTCTTATTTTAGTTTAATGATGCTGTCCTGAAATCGTTCTGCAGTTCAATGCATGAAAGTGCATTCGCAACTCCAAAGCTTAAAGGAGACCTGACCTGAGGGGAAGGGAAGAAAGAAAGGGTTAAGGGACCTTCCTGCACCAATCCTGCTGCTGCTTTCTGGGTTTCCTGATCTTAAACCTGTTCATCTAAGCAGGGGTGAGAGGGACACTTGCTGGAAGCCAGCAAGAAGTTTCCACAGCGAACATTTAGGCCTCTCATGCTATGTATGGACTCCTCTCCTCCACCCTCACCCCACCCCCAATGCCAGGCCCTCTCGTACCTTCTCCCAAATGGCCTCACAACTGCTTGACTTCTAGAAATCATTCATTTGGATCCTCTGTAGCAGACTCCTGCAATCCAATATCCGAAACCTGCCCATTGACCTGCTGGGTTCAAGGAGGAGACTGACAAAAGTAGCAACCTCCAGGCTCTCATGCTGCCAAGGTTTACAGCCAGCCTCGAGCCCCTAGAGAATACCTTTCTTGACTGGTGCATTTCAATCACTGGGATCCCTGTCCACCACCATATTTTGTAGGAACTGTTCTCCCAAGTCACGTCAGCATGACATTTACATGCAATGATTTCTACCTCTGTTTCATTTTGTTGTGGTGTCAACAATGCATAATCTGGACAAAACTCTATGTTGCTTTATACATTGCTTTCCGCTGATAAAAGGCTTTGTCAAAATATAATCTGCCAAACAAATGCCTTTAATTACTGCCAGACCTATACTTTTTGCATTTGGTAGTGTTCCAGTTTTATATAATATTTTTTCATTTTAGAAGACACCAAAGCAATTCACCGCTTACAAAACTGCAAGCATATTTTTTTTAAAGAATATAACATTGACATTTTGATGGTGTGATTATAAGTGATCAAAGTATATTTGTGGATTTTTGAGGAAAAAGCCACCTCTTTGCTTTGTCATTAAATGGCTCTCTGGCTAATGAATAAATATGATTTGACAAAACACGATTTGTTTTTACTATTGTATTAAAGGCAACAAAATGGGAATAATGTGCCTTCATGTCATTACTATACTGTATGTATTCCACAGACATAGAAACCAGTAAATAGAAATGGTCAATGACAAATATACTCTTTAAGTGTATGTATGTGATTGTATTTATGCAATAAAGTGAGTCTGAACTTTCTGAAAATATTTTGCATTTATGTTTTCAATTTTTAAGGAAATTGTACTAATACTCTATAATGAATGCATGTCCCACTTGGAGGCATTAGAGCTTTTGCTAATTACTTTGTTCACTTTTCAGTTATGATTGGAGAGGGTGCAGAGGAGGTTTACCAGGATGTTGCCTGGTCTGGAGGGTGTTATCTATGCGGAGAGGCTGAATAGACTCGGACTGTTTTCATTAGAAAGATGGAAGTTGAGGGGTGACCTGATAGAGGTCTACAAGATTATGAGGGGCATGGATAGAGTGGATGGGCAGGCACTCGTTCCCAGGGTGGAGGGGTCTGTCACCAGGGGGCATAGGTTTAAGGTCCGTGGGGCAAAGTTTAGAGGAGATGCGTGAGGCAGGTTTTTTACACGGAGGGTGGTGAGTGCCTGGAACGCATTGCCAGGGGAGGTTGTGGAAGCAGATACATTAACGGCGTTCAAAAGGCATCTTGACAAACACGTGGATAGGATGAGTAAAGAGGGATATGGCACAAGGAAGTGCTGAGAATTTTGGGAAAGGTTGGCATCATGATGGGTACAGGTTTGGAGAGCCAAAGGGCCTATTCCTTTGCTTTATCGTTCCTTGTTCTTTGTTCTTTGATTGTTTCTGTCATTTTGCAGGCAAAGGATTAAATTTTAACTCCCAAAAACTGGTAAGTTGGAATTCAGGTCAAACAGAGGCAAGGTATGGGCAACAAATTTGTAATTTAACGATTATAATGAGGCTGTTTGTCTTCATTTTAACAGTAATTCTATTTTTAATTCGTGTTGGATGACTTTCCTGACATGCGATGATGCAGGAGGGGCTGAATCATATGAACCTACAACATAGAACATAGAACATAGAACATAGAACATTACAGCGCAGTACAGGCCCTTCGGCCCTCGATGTTGCGCCGACCTGTGAAACCACTCTAAAGCCCATCTACACTATTCCCTTATCGTCCATATGTCTATCCAATGACCATTTGAATGACCTTAGTGTTGGCGAGTCCACTATTGTTGCAGGCAGGGCGTTCCACGCCCTTACTACTCTCTGAGTAAAGAACCTACCTCTGACATCTGTCCTATATCTATCTCCCCTCAATTTAAAGCTATGCCCCCTCGTGCTAGATATCACCATCCAAGGAAAAAGGCTCTCACTGTCCACCCTATCCAATCCTCTGATCATCTTGTATGCCTCCATTAAGTCACCTCTTAACATTCTCTCTAACGAAAACAGCCTCAAGTCCCTCAGTCTTTCCTCATAAGATCTTCCCTCCATACCAGGCAACATTCTGGTAAATCTCCTCTGCACCCTTTCCAATGCTTCCACATCCTTCCTATAATGCGGCGACCAGAATTGCACGCAATACTCCAAATGCGGCCGCACCAGAGTTTTGTACAGCTGCAACATGACCTCATGGCTCCGAAACTCAATCCCTCTACCAATAAAAGCTAACACACCGTACGCCTTCTTGACAACCCTCTCAACCTGGGTGGCAACTTTCAGGGATCTATGTACATGGACACCAAGATCTCTCTGCTCATCCACACTGCCAAGAATCTTACCATTAGCCCAGTACTCTGTCTTCCTGTTATTCCTTCCAAAATGAATCACCTCACACTTTTCCGCATTAAACTCCATTTGCAACCTCTCAGCCCAGCGCTGCAGCTTATCTATGTCCCTCTGTAACTTGTAACATCCTTCTGCACTGTCCACAATTCCACCGACTTTAGTGTCATCTGCAAATTTACTCACCCATCCTTCTACGCCCTCCTCCAGGTCATTTATAAAAATGACAAACAGCAGAGGCCCCACAACAGATCCTTGTGGTACATCCTAGTAACTGGACTCCAGTCTGAACATTTCCCAAAGACCACCACCCTTTGTCTTCTTCCAGCTAGCCAATTTCTGATCCAAACAGCTAAATCACCCTGAATCCCATGCCTCCGTATTTTCTGCAGTAGCCTACCGTGGGGAACCTTATCAAACGCTTTACTGAAATCCATATACACCACATCAACTGCTTTACCCTCATCCACCTGTTTGGTCACCTTCTCAAAGAACTCAATAAGGTTTGTGAGGCATGACCTACCCTTCACAAAACTGTGTTGACTATCTCTAATCAAATTATTCCTTTCCAGATGATTATACATCCTATCTCTTATAAACCTTTCCAAGATTTTGCCCACAACAGAAGTAAGGCTCACTGGTCTATAGTTACCGGGGTTGTCTCTACTTCCCTTCTTGAACAAGGGGACAGCATTTGCTATCCTCCAGTCTTCTGGCACTATTCCTGTAGACAAAGATGACTTAAAGATCAAAGCCAAAGGCTCAACAATCTCCTCCCTAGCTTCCCAGAGAATCCTAGGATAAATCCCATCTGGCCCAGGGGACTTATCTATTTTCACACTTTCCAGAATTGCTAACACCTCCTCCTTATGAACCTCAAGCCCTTCTAGTCTCATAGCCTGAATCTCAGTATTCGCCTCGACAACATTATCTTTTTCCTGTGTGAATACTGACGAAAAATATTAATTTAGCACCTCTCCTATCTCCTCGGACTCCATGCACAATTTCCTGCTACTGTCCTTGACTGGCCCTACTCTTACCCTAGTCATTCTTTTATTCCTGACATATCTATAGAATGCTTTTGGAGCAGAAGTAGGCCATTCGGCCCCTTAGGTCTGGTCTGCCAGTCAATAAGATGATTCAATAAGGTGGTTCAGTAAGATGATGGTTGATCTGTTTGCATTGAGTTCCATATTCCCTGGGCGGGATTCTCCCAGCCCCGCGCCAGGCCGGAGAATCCCCGCAACCGCGCCACGCCGCCCTGACGCGATTCTCCGCAGAGCGGAGAATCTGCGCCATTGGTGCCGGCGGGTTTGGCGCGGCGCCAGTCGCGGGTCGTTCTACGCGGCCAGGCTGCTGATTCTCCGGCCTGGATGGGCCAAGCAGCCGCTCTAAAAAGGCAGAGTCCCATCGGCGCTGTCCACACCTGGTCGGAGCCGGCGGGAACTCTGTGCGCCGGGTCGGGGGGCAGCCTGTGGGGGGGGGGGGGGGTGTGTGGAGGGGGGCTCCAACCCCATGGGGGGCCTCTGAAGGGGCCTGGCCCACGATCGGGGCCCACCGATCGGTGGGTTGGCCTCTCGCTCCCGAGGGCCTACTTACGCGCAGGCCCCTGAACTCCCGCGCCATGTTGCGTCGCAGATGGCGCGTTGAGGAAGGCCACCGCGCATGCGCAGGTTGGCGCTGGCGCCACTGCGCATGTCCTCATTGACACCGGCGCCACTGCGCATGCGCGGATCCCGCGGCGCACAGTTTGCGCCGGAATGGGAGGCTGGAGCGGCATGAACCGCTCCAGCGCCGTGCTGGCCCCCTATAGGGGCCAGAATCCGTACTCCCAGCGGCCCGTTCACACCGTCGTGAAACGCAACGGCGTTTCCGACGGCGCGGACACTCTGCCGCCGAATGGGAGAATCCCGCCCCCTATCTACCCCCAATAACATTTGAGACCCTTGCCTAACAAGAATCTATCTACCTTTGCCTTAAAATTATTCAGTGATCCCACTTTCTCTGCCTACTGAGGCAGAGAGTTCCAAAGTCACACAAACCTCTGAGAGAGAAAAAAAACTCTTTATCTCTATCCTATAAGGACGGCCCCTAATTTAAAATGGTGCCCCTTAGTTCTGGACATTACCTCAAGAGGAAACTTCCTTTCAATGTTAACCTTGTCAAAACCATTCAGGGTCTTGTCTACTTCAATCAAGTCACCCCTCACTTTTCTAAACTCAAGTGAAACCTAACCCAGCTTATCAAACTTATCCTCATAACACAACCCACTTATTCCAGGGTGGTATCCTGCCTCCCTGGTGCCAGGGTTTAGGATGTCTCTGAACAGGCAGGGGTCATTTTCAATGGGGAGAGTGAACAGCCATAGGACATGGTACACATTGGTACTAACGACACTGGTACTAACGATATAGGCAGGAAGAGTGACGTGGTCCTGCAGGAGGAGTTCAGGGAGTTAGGTAGTAAGTTAGAAAAACAGGACCTCAGGGTGGCACGGTGGCGCAGCAGTTAGCACTGCTGCTTCACAGTGCTGAGGACCCGGGTTCGATCCCACCCCCGGGTCATTCACTGTCTGTGTGGAGCTTGCACATTCTCCCCATGGCTGAGCAGGTCTCACCACCACAAACCCAAAAAGATGTGTGGGGCTGATGAATTTGGTATGCTAAATTGCCCCTTAATTGGGAAAAAAAATGAATTGGGTACTCTAAATTTAAAAAAAACAGGACCTCTATTGTTGTAATCTCAGGATTACGCCCAGTGCCACGTGCCAGTGAAGCTAGAAATAGCTGGATAATACAGCTAAACATGTGGCTGAACAGCTGATGTAGGAGGGAGGGCTTCCGATATCTGGACCATTGGAACCTCTTCTGGGCAGGTGGCATCTGTACAAGGCGGACGGGTTGCTCCTAAACTGGAGGGGCATAAATATCCTGACCGCGAGGTTTGCTAGCATTACTCGGGAGGGTTTAAACTAATGTGGCAGGGGGATGGGAATTGGAGCAATAGGTCAGAAGGTGAAATAGCTGAGGGGGAACTAGTGAATAAGGCCAGCAAGACTGAGAGGATGAGCAGGCAGGCAGAGGTTGCTGAACATAGTGGGACTGGAGTTCTGAAGTGCATTTGTTTCAATACGAGAAGTGTAACAGGTAAGGCAGATGAACTTAGAGCTTGGATTAGCACTTGGATCTATGATGTTGTTGCTGTTACAGAGACTTGGTTGAGGGAAGGACAGGATTGGCAGCTAAACGCTCAGGATTTAGATGCTTCAGGCGGGATAGAGGGGGATGTAAAAGGGGTGGCGGAGTTGCATTGCTGGTTAAGGAGAATATCACAGCTAAAATTGCAGGAGGACACCTCAGAGGGCTCAGGGAGTGAGGTAATATGGGTAGAGCTCAGGAATAGGAAGGGTGCAGTCACAATGCTGGGTGTTTACTACAAGCCTCTCATCAGCCAGCAGCAGATATGTAGACAGACTTTGGAACAATGTAAAAGCAACAGGGTTGTTGTGGTGGGTGATTTTAACTTCCCCTATATTGACTAGGACTCACTTAGTGCTGGGGGTTTGGATGGGGCAGAATTTGTAAGGAGCATCCAGGCGGGCTTCTTGAAATAATATGTAGATAGTCCAACTAGAGAAGGGGCTGTACTGGACCTGGTATTGGGGAATGAGCACAGTCAGGTGGTTGAAGTTTCAGTAGGGGAGTATTTTGGGAACAGTGACCATAATTCAGTAAGTTTTAAGCTAAGGATAAGGATAAGAGTAGTCCTCAGGTGAAGGTGCTGAATTGGGGGAAAGCTAATTGTAATATTATTAGGCAGGAACTGAAGAATTTAGATTGGGGGCGGCTGTTGGAGGGTAAATCAACATCTGATATGTGAGAGTCTTGCAAACATCAGTTGCTAAGAATTCAGGACCAGCATGTTCCTATGAGGATGAAGGATAAGTATGGCAAGTTTCGGGAACCTTGGATAATGAGGAATATTGTGAGCCTAGTCAAAAAGAAAACGGAAGCGTTCTTGAGGGTTAGAAGGCTGGGAACAGGCAAAGCCCTTGATGAATATAAAGAAAGTAGGAAGGAACATAAGCAAGGAGTCAGGAGAACTAAAAGGGGGCATGAAAAGTCATTGGCAAACAGAATTAAGAAGAATCCCAAGGCTTTTTATACATATATAAAGAGCAAGAGTGTAGACAGGGAAAGGGTTGGCCCACTCGAGGACAGATGAGGGAATCTATAAGGAAGGGTGTGTAGTTAGTCTGGGTCGTGTTGATATCAAAAAGGAGGAGGAGTTTGGTGTCTTGAAAAATATTAAGGTGGGTAAGTCCCCAGAATACTGAGGGAGGCAAGGGAAGAAATTGCTGGAGCCTTGACAGAAATTTTTGTATCCTCATTGGCTACAAGTGAGGTCCCAGAGGACTGGAGAATAGCCAATGTTTGTTTAAGAAGGGTAGCAAGAATGGGATGGAAATTTTCAGAGATGGGAGGAGAAAGGAATTAGTACACTGAAAGATTTATTTCTTGGGGGTCGTTTTGCGGGATTGAAGGAGCTGGGAGCGAAGTATGGGCTGGAGCAGGGGGAAATAATTAGATGCATGCAGGTTTGAGACTTTGCCAGAAAGGAGATACAGAGCTTTCCAGTAGAGCCGGCTTCCACATTGCTGGAGGAGGTGCTGACGACAGGGGGACGGGAGATGGGGGTAGTATCGACGGTTTATGGGGCTAATTTGGAAGAGGAGAAGGTGCCACTAGAAGGGATCAAGGCAAAGTGGGAGGAAGAGTTGGGAGAGGGTATGGAGGAGGTGTTCTAGTGTGAGGTGCTCCGGAGGGTGAATGCTTCCACCTCGTGTGTGAGGTTGTGTCTAATACAGCTAAAGGTGGTGTATAGAGCGCACCGTACAAGGGCGAGGATGAGCCAGCTCTTTGAGGGGGTAGAAGATGTGTGTGAATGTTGAGGGGGGGGGGGGCTTGCAAACCATATGTTTTGGTCCTGTCCAAAGCTGGAGGATTACTGGAAGGAGGTGTTTAGGGTAATCTCTAAAGTGGTGCACGTGAAACTGGACCCGGGCCCTCGGGAGGCCATATTTGGGGTATCGGACCAGCCGGGGTTGGAAACGGGCGCGGAGGCAGATGCTGTAGCCTTCGCCTCGTTGATCGCCCGAAGACAAATCCTGTTAGGGTGGAGATTACCCTCTCCACCCTGTGCCCTGGCGTGGCGGGGGGACCTGCTGGTATTCTTGACGCTTGAAAAGGTCAAATTTGAACTGAGGGGAAGGATGGAGGGGTTCGACAATTCATGGGCGTTATTCATTATGCATTTTCAAGAATTGGATCACATCGAACATTAGTGTGTGTGTGGTGGGGGGGGGGGGGGGGGGATGCTGGGAGGGTTGGGGGGAGGGGGACTGTATGTGTTAATGGTGACTATGGGTGATTCCTGATTCCTTTTTGTCATTTGTTTATGTTAACATGCGGGCTAATGTCTGTGGTTTGGTGGGAGGATGGGATCGTTGTTATTGATATGGGGATTGACATTACATTCGTTACTAATTAGCGTTTATTGTTGGGTGTAAATTTGGGAGAAAATGTGAAAAAGGAGGAGAATAAAAAAATATTTTTTAAAAAAGGAAGGGTAGCAAGGATAAGCCAGGAAATTACAGGCCGGTGAGCCTTACGTTAGTGGTAGGGAAATTATTGACAGCACATGTTCCTCCTTCAAAGCACTCTAGTAAATTGGTTAAACATGATTTCCCTTTCATAAATCCATCCTGACTCTTCGCAATTGCCTTGAGCTTGTCTAAGCGCCCAGCGATAACCCCTACAATGATCGCTTCTAACACCTTCCCCATGATAGATGTCAAGTTAAATAGCCGTAAGGTAATAAAGTAACTGATTGTGGTTCAAGAGGAGCAGGGGTATTTCCTCCTGGCATAATCAGTGATGCATTCCCCACGATCTGCATGCTCTCTCCATAACCATTGAGTTTCACCTGACCGCCATCAACATCAACAAGCAGAATACACACAGACTGCACCTTTGGCTGAACATATACAACCTGCATTTACGTAGCACCTTGAACACTATCAAATGTCCCAAAGAGCTGAACAGGAGCAATTTGAAAGAATGAGCCACGTCAGGAGATATTAGAACTGGTGACCTAAAACCCGATCAAACAGGTTGATTTTAAGGAGCATCTTCAAGGAAAAGAGAGAGGTAACGACGCAGCGAGGTGGAGGTCTTATTATTGGAGTGGACATGTGTTCAGTCGTTGGGCGCAGGATCTAACAAAGTCTTGTTCAGTCTCAAACAGTGACCAGGGAGAGCGATAGAGTTGGTGACTAGAACAGAAACAGTGGTTCAGTCCTCCTGACTCTTAGATGGAGGAAATTTATGATTGTGTGGCATTGAATGTTGAACAAGCAGATTCACAATTTATGGACAATGCATAGACTGAGAGAGGTGTAATAAGATGGTGTCACCATATATGTGAAAATTGACATTTTTTTGAGGGATGCTGTCAAGTGACAACGTATATGAGAAATGGGCCAAGGCTAGATCGATGGGGAGCCAAGAGGTAATTGTGTAGGAGAAGCAAGAGAAGGCATTGTCGGTGACTCCCCGGCTGCACTTGGGTTGATACGAATGGAGCCAGGTTAGGACAGCGTGTCCAGGCGAACGGGTGGTGATATAGACATAGATAGAATTTACAGTGCAGAAGGAGGCCATTCGGCCCATCGAGCCTGCACCGGCTCTTGGAAAGAGCACCCTACCCAAGTCCACACCTCCACCCTATCCCCATAACCCAGTAACCCCACCCAGCACTAAGGGCAATTTTGGACACTAAGGGCAATTTAGCTTGGCCAATCCACCTAACCTGCACATCTTTGGACTGTGGGAGGAAACCGGAGCACCCGGAGGAAACCCACGCAGACACGGGGAGAACGTGCAGACTCCGCACAGACAGTGACCCAGCGGGGAATCGAACCTGGGACCCTGGAGCTGTGAAGCAATTGTGCTAACCACCATGCTACCGTGCTACCGTGATGATCAAGGAGAGGTGAGCGAGTGGTGAAGATCAAGGAGAAATGGGAACTGGAGTTGGGAGGAGAGATCAATTAGGGAGTATGGAGTGAGGCACTGGGTAGGGTAAACGAGACCTACTCTTGTGCAAGGATGAGCCTGATGCAGTTTAAGGTGGTGCACAGAGTGGCAATGACTCAGCCGAGAATGAATGTATTTTATTACAAACATGTATCAAAACATTTTACAGTAAATAAACACCCCAGGAAACATACTTCGCAGCTTTCCCTTTTTCACCCCCCCCCCCTCCCCCCAAGGCAAAGAACAGCTCCTCAAACACGGTCACAAACATCCCCCGCATTTTCTCAAACCCCTGCTGCAGAGCCCCTTAACTCATACTTTATCTTCTCCAACCGCAGGAAGTCATATAGGTCACCCAACCAAAGCGCTATCGGCGATGACGATGACGACCGCAATTGCAGTAAAATTCGCTGCCATGCAATCAGAGAGGCGAAGGCCATGACATCGGTCTTCCTCCTCTCCATGAGTTTCGGCTTCTCTGAAACCCTAAATATTGCCACCAAGGGTCCAGGTCCACTCCCTCCTCCACTATCCTGCCTAAGAGCGCGAACACTCCCGCCCAGAATCTTGCAAATTTTTTGCAACCCAAAAATATGTGCGCGTGATTCGCTGGCCCCCGCCCACACCTCTCACACTCATCTGCTACCCCCCAAAAGAACCCACACATTCTTATCCGAGTCAAATGCACTTCACTCCATTCTCCCCAATTGATCTCCCTTTCCCATTTCTCCTTGATCTTCAACTGCCGCTCACCTCCCTGCTCCCCCAGCCACTTGAATATATCCCCAATTCTTCCCTCCCCTTCCACATCCAGAAGCAGCAGTCGCTCCAGCAGGGTGTAACCCGGCAACCCGGCATTAACACCGACATCCCTTCCACCCTAAAATGCCTCCTCAGCTGATTCCATATCTTCACCGTGGACTGCACCACAAGGCTCCCTGAATACCTACTCGGAGCCATTGGCAACATTGCCGTCACCATAGCCCTCAAACTAGACCCTTTACAAGATTCCTCCTCCATCCTAACCCACTCTACCCCTTCTCCTTCCCTCCATCACCGCACCCATATCCACATTCACCACCCAATAATAATGAAGCAGGTTCGGCAACACCAACCCCCCTGCTGCCTCTGCCTCTGAACCAGGGTCCTTCGACTCTCGGCACCTTCCCCGCCCATACAAAGTCCGAAATGATTGTGTCCAATTTCCGAAAAAAAGGCCTTTGGTATAAAGATCGGGAGAGCCTGAAAAATAAAGAAGAATCTCGCCAGAATATTCATTTTCACCAATTGGACCCTCCCCGCCAACATCAACTGAAGTATATCCCACCTCTCAAGATCCCCCTGGCTTCCTCCACCAGCTTTATTAAGTTCCACTTATGGAGCCCCGTCCATTCCCTCGCTACCTGAATCCCCAAATACCTAAACTTATCCTTCGCTACAGTAAATGGCATCCCCCCTAAAATTGCCCGTCGTCCCAGCTCATTCACCAGGAAAACATTACTTTTCTCCGCATTTAGATTATACCCTGAGAACCCTCCAAACTTCCCCAGAAGGCCCATAATCCTTCCCACACTCTCCAACGGATCCGGAACATACAGCAAGAGGTAATCGGCACAGAGCGACACCCCTGTGTAAGTCAAAGCTCTACAAACTCAGATTATTCGTCCTCACACTCGCAACCGCACGCATGCCACAAATCTCGTCCCAAACCAAAACCTCGAACAAGTATCGCCACTCCACCCGATCAAATGCCTTCTCCGCATCCATGGACACCACCACTTCTGGTACCAGAGCCCCCGACAGATTCATCACTATGTTCAACAGCCGTCTTATATTACTCGCGAGCTGCCTGCCCTTCATGAAGCCTGTTTAATTTTTTGCAACCACCCCCGGGACATGATCCTCTATCCTCCCCGCCAACAACTTAGCCAATACTTTACCTGGCTCCATGGGGACTCTGGCCCTGGTGCCCATTCCTGTTGCCAGGGATACTGTCGGCTGGCGCTACCCTTGCCAGTGGTACACTCCGCAGCTCCATCTGGCGCCTCCCTGTATGGGCTACTGTGGGCGCCGCCCTTGGGTGGGCCACGTGATGCCCCAGCAGCAAGTGGTGGCCAGTTGGGTCGGGGGGGTGGGGGTGGGGGGTGGGGGCAGGCCACTTATAGGGCCAGCGTCACTCTGCAAAACCACGGGCCACGGTGGTCCATGCCTGGACAGCACCCCCGTCGCTTGGGTGGGGAGGTCATCCTGCCCCCATGGTCCGTCCCCTGGTCACCCCCCCTCCCCCTAGCAGAGCAGCCCACAGTCGCACCTCTCCGTGTCCTACCTCCTCTCTCCCACATTAGCCACGGTGCCTGTTTCCTAATTTTTAAAGGTGTCAATGGTAGCCGTGATGTGGAGGTGCCGGCGTTGGACTGGGGTGGGCACAGTAAGAAGTCTTACAACACCAGGTTAAAGTCCAACAGGCTTGTTTGAAATCACTGGCTTTTGGAGCGCTGCTCCTTCCTCAGGTGAATGAAGATATATATAGGCAAAGTCAAAGATGCAAGACAATGCCTTGAATGCGAGCATGTTTATAATGCCTTTCATGATCACCAAATGTCCCAAAGTGTTTTACAGCCAATTATGTACTCTTGAAGTCTAGTCACTGCTATACTGTAGCAAACAGCTCAGTTACTGAAACTGCATGCACTTACTCTAGATGGGAGCTTCGAGGCAGATCTGCAGCTGTTGAGACACTGGGCATAGGTGGCCTGTAGCCAGTTGTAGTAATCCCGGAGACACGAAGATAAAGGTTGACCCAAATTTATTTTAACTCAAAAGTAAAGCCACACCGGTGGCATACAGCCCAATATCCCAGCCCGGAACTAACAGGAACTCCCTGTCCAGATCCAGGACAGTATTTAAAAGGCTCGGTAACGAGTCCCAGCTGGACAGGCCTCAGCCCATTACCATGGTAACTTGTACTCAACGAGCCCCACATAGGGAGGGTTATCGCATCAGGTACAGTACAAAGGATAGCAGAGGTGCCAGCTCATCAGAGGGCGAGGTCATACAGAGGTTGTACTACAGAGGAGGACAAGGGAATGCTGAAATGCTGGTTGCATTGCAGACCTGCCAGAAAGCTTGGAGTCACTGTCAAGGAGCATGGAAGCATCCAGCACCAACTGGGCCCAGATCTTTGCCCAATTAAGGGGCAATTTAGCGTGTCCAATCCATCTACCCGGTACATTTTTTGGGTTGTGGGGGTGAGACCCACACAGACACGAGGAGAATGTGCAAACTCCTCACGGACTGTGACCTAAGGCCAGGATTGAACCCGGGTCCTCGGCACCATGAGGCAACAGTGCAAACCACTGCACCACCGTGCTGCCCGTAGATTGAGGAAACTGCAGATGGCCTTGCAGGAAGACCCCGAGTTACTCTCAGTCTCCACAGAACCACTGCCACTCAGCATTCAGCCCGTAGTTAATTGTCATGTAAGCTCAGATTTCGCCCATGCAATGCTGCCACAGAGGTTGGAACTGCATTAAAGTAGTTGTCATAATATACACCAGTATATCATGGTGCAGACACACATTGATGGACACACAGTGGGACCAATCAACATACACAACACCGCAGCCAATCACCAGTGAGAGCACACGCACGATAAAGACAGGGGACATCAGAGTTCCCGCTCATTCGAGTAGCAGCTAGCTAGGAGCACAGAGCTCACAGCCTGCAACACAGACATTCACCATGTGCTGAGTGCATCAACTGGTTAGGACAAGGCAAAGGTCTTTAGTTAAAGCTGGTATCGTATTTACCCACAGTTCAAGTATGTTTAAATAGTTAAACTTTTAATAAAATAGTGTTGCACTACTTCAAGTGTTGGTGACCTGTATGTGATCCAGAACACCCAACACATCATGATACCAGGAGTGGTTGCATACGAGCACTTCTTAGACCTACCTGCAAGTGATCTGCCTTCCGCCAGCATTCCATCATTCTGCAACATGGACAACATTAGCCCGCCGCCGCCACTCCGCATCGCCGGCAACCTCGGGGCCAACTGGAAGATTTTCAAACAGCACTTCCAGCTCTACCTCGAAGCCATGGACAGGGAGGGTGCCTCGGACACCAGAAAGATTGCTAGTCTCCTCTCCACGGCCGGGGACCATGTCATCCATATTTTCAACTCTCTCACATTTGCAGATGACGAAGACAAGACGAAGTTCAAGACGGTTCTCCTCAAATTTGACACTGCAACGTGGAGGTGAATGAAAGTTTTGAACGCTACGTGTTCCAGCAGCATTTGCAGGGTAAGGATGAACCTTTCCAATCCTTTTTAACGCACCTCCGCATCCTTGCGCAATCTTGCAGCTACGGGCCCACCTCCGACTCCATGATACGCGACGAGATCATTTTTGGTGTTCGGTCGGACCCCCTATGTCAGCAGCTCCTCAAACAAAGTAAAGCAACTCACCCTAGCAACCACCATCGAGACCTGTGTCCTACATGAAAATGCCACCAGTCGGTACTCCCATATACAAGCGGCTGAAATGACGCGGCAAGGTCCCCACGAGGCGAAACGGGTCCAAGTGATTGAACACCTCCAGGGCCTCAGCCTGGATGAGGGCGGCCATTTTGCGCACTTTTCGTGGACTCCCACGCTTGTACGCACCAAACGAGGGGACGGCGACATGGAGGAACGAAATGCGCAGGCGCGCACCATGCAGGACCGCACCGCGCATGCACGGTGGCGCAGCGAACGTGCTGATGCCACGATGTGCGGCAACTGTGGCTCCGCGCATTTAAAGCGGCAATACCCTGCAAAATCTCGGCAATGCCTACGATGTGGAAGACTTGGCCACTATGCTGCCTGCTGTCGAGCTCAGCCTTCCAATTCATATCGCTTCAGCCAGCCTCGCAGGAATGTTCGGGCAATTCATCCCACAGTCACTGAGTCCGATTCCGACCTCCCACACAGCAGTGACACCGGGGACCCGAAGGCGCCTTTTCGAGTCGGTGTCGTAACGAAAAACAGGCTGTCCCCGAAGCAAAGACACCAGCCGCTGTCGGTATACAGCATCGATCCAGACGATGAGTGGTGTGCCACCCTGACGGTCAACCGGTCCCAAATACGATTCCGCCTGGACACTGGTGCCTCCACAAATCTCATGGCGTGGTCTGCATGCCAAAGCCTTTGTGTCAAATCAACCATTCTCCCATCGGCCTGCCAGCTATTGGACTACAATGGCAACATCATTCCTTCTACCAGCTCAAGCCAACTCAAAGTGAAGCACTAGTCACGAAAAACCATCCTTCCTTTCGAGATCGTGGGCTCCACGAAGTACTCTCTGCTTGGCGCACAGGCGTGCAAATTGCTAAACCGTGTTCAAAGAGTTCACTCTCTCTCTCCTGATGACATGTCTGCCTTCCAAGATGCTGACTTCAGGGCGCAACTCAACGCCATCATCGACCAGCACCGCGACGTCTTCGAAGGCATGGGCACGCTCCCATATACTTACAAGATCATACTCAAACAGAATGCCACGCCTGTGGTTCATGCACCTCGCAGAGTCCCAGCACCCCTCAAGGACCGCCTCAAGCAGCAGCTGCAGGACCTCCAAGACCAAGGAGTGAACTCCAGAGTTACGGAACCAACCGACTGGGTCAGTTCCATGGTGTGTGTAAAGAAGCGTTCCAGCGCGCTCAGAATGTGCATTGATCCAAAGGATCTGAATCACAACATAATAAGGGAGCATTACCCAATCCCCAAGCGCGAAGAGATCACATGCGAGATGGCTTGGGCCAATCTCTTCACCAAACTTGATGCCTCGAAAGGATTCTGACAAATTCTACTGGACAGATCCAGCAGGAAACTATGTACCTTTAACACCCCTTTTGGCAGATATTGTTACAACAGGATGCCGTTTGGGATCATATCGACGTCAGAAGTATTCCACAGGATCATGGAACAAATGATGGAAGGCATTGAAGGTGTTCACGTCTATGTTGACGACATAATCATTTGGTCCATCACCCCGCAGGAGCTTATCAGTCGCCTCCAGCACATGTTCAAACGCATACGGGAGCAGGGCCTACGCCTCAACAGAGCCAAATGCTCCTTCGGCCAGACGGAACTCAAGTTCCTAGGGGACCACATCTCCCAGTTGGGTGTGCGGCCGGATGCGGACAAGGTGGCTACCATCACAGCCATGAAAAAGCCAGAGGACAAGAAGGCGGTCCTCCGATTTCTGGGCATGGTCAACTTCCTAGGGAAGTTTATCCCTAACCTCGCCTCTCATACCACAGCTCTCAGGAACCTGGTCAGGAAGACGACAGACTTCCAATGGCTTCCTGCCCACGAGCGCGAATGGAGAGAACTTAAAACCAAACCAAACTTACCACGGCCCCGGTATTGGCCTTTTTTGATCCAGCGAAAGAGACAAAAACTTTGACCGATGCCAGCCAATCTGGCATTGGGGCAGTGCTCCTGCAACGTGATGAGGCCTCATCATGGGCCCCTGTTGCATATGCGTCACGCGCCATGACCCCCACGGAACAGCGCTACGCGCAGATAGAAAAGGAGTGCCTGGGCCTGTTGACCGGTGTCGTCAAATTTCATGATTATGTGTACGGCCTTCCCCAATTCACCATCGAGACCGACTATCGCCCGCTGGCCAATATAATACAAAAAGACTTGAACGACATGACGATACGACTTTCAGCTCGTATACACCCCGGGCAAAGACCTGATCATAGCCGACGCTCTCGCCAGGGCAGTCAACACCCCATGTGACCCAGCGGGATTTGTCTGCCAGGTTGACGCCCATGTGGCCTTCGTGGCCTCCAATCTACCGGCCACGGATGAACGCCTCATCCAAATTCAACGCGAGACTGCGGCTGACCCCCTGCTACAGCGTGTCATGCGCCACCTAACAGGCGGGTGGCTCAAGGGCCAATGCCCGCAGTTCTACAACATCAGAGACGATCCGGCGGTAGTTGATGGTGTCCTCCTGAAGCTGGACCGCATTGTAACCCCGCACAGCATGCGCCAGCTCGTCTTGGAACAGCTACACGAGGGCCATCTTGGCGTGGAGAAGTGCCACCGACGGGCCCGAGAGGCAGTGTACTGGCCCGGCATCAATGATGACATTGGCAACACAGTGCTCAACTGCCCCACCTGTCAGCTGTTCCAGCCGGCCCAACCAGGTGAGGCCCTACAGCCCCATGAGTTGGTCACGTCACCTTGGTCCAAGGTCGGCATCGACCTGTTCCATGCGCTGGGTAGGGGCTATGTTCTGATTGTAGACTATTTTTCAAACTACCCGGAGGTGGTACGTTTGCACGACATCACATCGTCTGCAGTCATCCGTGCCTGTAAGGACACCTTTGCTCGTCACGGCATCCCACTCACTGTGATGTCGGACAATGGCCCCTGCTTCGCAAGCCAGGAATGGTCCAACTTTGCCAGGAGGTACAACTTTGTGCATGTGACATCCAGTCCCCTGTACCCCCAATCCAACGGCAAAGCGGAGAAGGGCGTCCACATAGTCAAATGGCTCCTCTGCAAGGCTGCCGATGCGGGATCCGACTTCTACCTCGCCTTGCTGGCCTATCGCTCTGCCCCACTGTCCACTGGCTTGTCGCCAGCCCTGCTGCTCATGGGTCGCACCCTGAGGACGACGGTGCCATCCATTCACGTCCCAGACCTCGACCACGTTCCGGTCCTTCAACGAATGCAACTGTCTCGTGCACAGCACAAGGCGGCTCATGACGCCCGTGCAGCTGATCTCCCTGCTCTGGCTCCAGATGACAACGTCCGCATCCATCTTCCGGATGGTGGCTGGTCTGCAACTGCTGTGCTTCTTCGGCAGGTGGCTCCCCGCTCGTTCCTGGTTCGTCTACCGGATGGTTCCATTCTGTGCCGTAATCGCCGTGCCCTTCGTCTCGTTCCGCGCTTGCTACGTGACCCTCTGCTAGTGCCACACCCTCCTGTTGTCCCTGACCAGGACTATGTAGAGATTCCGGTTACTCTGCATCCTCCTCACTCTGACGCAGTCCAGCCCGCTCCTCAGCTGGTGGCTCCTGACCCACCCTTGAGGCGGTCAACCAGAATTTGTCGCCCACCTCAGAGACTTAATTTGTGAACTTTGCACTAAAGGACTGTAGCCACTTAAAATGGCCAACTCCAGATTTAAAATGGCGAACGGCAAAGGCTGATGGGAAAGTCAGCCAACAGGACAAAAATGAGCAGCTGCAGGTTGACTGTGTATTTACCTCTGGAAAGGCCAGACAAGATCGATACCAGCAACCATCAGCATAACAAAACACCAGCCATCTGCATACTAATGAGCAATCCCCGGGAACAGTGAGCAACATTTAGACACACAAAGCAAAACCAGACTCTTCGGCGCCAGCAGAAGCCTACACAAAAGGAGGTGAACGACCACCTCAAGATCGCCCATTGATCAGGGAACCGCTCCAGCATTGGAGAAAATCAAACCAATCACTTGGGACCAGGTACAGGGTCCGCCCCAAAAGGCAGGAAGCCCCTGGGGACTATAAGAATTGAGCCCCAAGTTCAAGGCGCTCTCTTCCAGCTCTCTCTTCCACCTCTCTTCCACCTCTCTTCCAGCTTGCTTAACTCTTCAACAACCGCTCAAAAACTGTAAGTCTTACTTCAATGCTCGCTACGAGATAGGTGCTCCTAGCTACCAATCTGTACCAACTTCGAATCCCGCAGGCTCAGAACCCGAACGAAAGGCCATTTGTTTCCCTGACCTGGTGGGCAAGTTCTAAGTTAAGTATTGGCCTGTTAGCTGTAGAAGTAGCTTAGACGTAGAATTTGTACACGAGTAGTGATTACTGTGTATCATAAATGTGCTTTGATTTCAATCTTACTAAGCGGTGTATTGGATTATTGATCATTACTCGGACTTGAACCACGTGGCGGTATCATAAAGATACCTGGCGACTCAAGAGCAAAGGTGATAAAACAGAGCAATTAAACTAAGGCAAAAGTTAGCAACAGGACTCTCTGGTCTATTCTGTTCTTCCGTTTAATCGTTCAAGTGGTTTGTATATAGTGTTCATCTCGTTATTTGTGTGACACACTGTTTTTTTCTGCACCAGGCATCTTCCCATGTAAATAGCTTAGTTTTATGTACATAGTCCTGTAAATATTTCGCACACACGTAGTCAGGAGCATTCACCACACACTATTCATTGTCACGCAGGCACATTTTTTTATATAAAAGGGGGGCTGTCATAATATACACCAGTATATCATGGTGCAGACACACACTGATGGACACACAGTGGGACCAATCAACATACACAACACCGCAGCCAATCACCAGTGAGAGCACACATACTATAAAGACAGGGGACATCAGAGTTCCCGCTCATTCAAGTAGCAGCTAGCTAGGAGCACAGAGCTCACAGCCTGCAACACAGACATTCACCATGTGCTGAGTGCATCAACTGGTTAGGACAAGGCAAAGGTCTTCAGTTAAAGCTGATATTGTATTTACCCCCAGTTCAAGTATGTTTAAATAGTTAACCGTTTAATAAAATAGTGTTGCACTACTTCAAGTGTTGGTGACCTGTATGTGATCCAGAACACCCAACACATCAGTAGTGAAAAACCATGTTCGAAGGGACCTGCAAGATATCAGAGCAGTTCAGCAATCTGCCCTTCAACACGTTGCTCAGAATGCTGAGTGGCAGTGGTTCTGTGGAGACTGAGAGTAACTTGGGGTCTTCCTGCAAGGCCATCTGCAGTTTCCTCCACTGTAACCTGTAGCCACTGCAGCATTGCCCAGAAACACTAGGACAGGAAAAGCACAGAATATGGGCACTAAGGGAGTTCAGAAGGGTGATTAATTACCATTTGTATTGGGACTGACATGGTTTTATTTTACATTCATTTAAGAGGGCTTGATGGGATCTGAGATTTATGTCCAATTAGATTGACAGCACCTCCAAAATTCCATCATTCACTCCATATCACAGTTAAGTGTCAGTTTAAGTAATCTGCCCAAGTCTTTGGGGTAGGACTTAAAATGACCATCTTCTGACTCAGAAGTCAGGGTGCTCCCACTAAGCCAAGACAGGTATTGTAAATGAAGATACCTTGGTCAGAACTGCTAAATTAGTCTTACCCTGAGACATTGAATCAATTATCAGAGGATGACATGTTTTTAAAAATTGGGCTCAGAAGGGATTTAATTATCGATCCAAGCCATTCACAACACCTGCTATTAAAGAATCTTAAATAACCATCTCCAGCTACTCTCCATGGGATTGGAATGTGACAACAACTATTAAATTTCTGTTGTGGGAAAAATCAACCACTTCAAGAGTCAGACTTCCTGTGATCAGATAAATGCAGTTTTATTGTTACACGAAACTTCGGGAGAAAGCGTACGTACCCCGCGGTACAGTAGCCAGCCTTTCTCCCGGTTTGAATGGCAGTCATTCATTTTATACTTCACAATGAGCCCAGATACAAAACAATTATCATCTTGTTATCTTTAAACATTTTATAGATTGTACATCGCTATTTGTAAGCATTTTGCCATTTACACATGGCCACAGTCAACGAGGTTTAACAGGTTACAGGCAGCAGCAGGAAGGTAATGTCGATTGTCCCTTTGTTTTAGGAAATGGCCCAAGACATTCGTATTAGCATATCATTGTGTACACCTTGGCTGAAGTCAGCTTTATTCAAGTGGTGTCCCGCATTTATGTATTTCTTAATCTTCCTGTCTGGCTTCCTTTGTCCTGGATCTGTTTCTATCTGTCCTACTGGCACCCCGCTGGACTCCAGGCATCAGTTATGTCTGCTTTATTCTCTGTGTCTCCATCTTGTGTGTCAGGCAGCCATCTTCTGTGCCAAGTGACCTTTTGAACCATTTCCCACTTCATTTCAATGTTATGAAATTGTTAATTCAGGAGGGGACACTGTTCTGAAAAACTTTGGAAGCAATGTAAGTTTTCTGGGAACTTCTGAATGATAGTTGGCCAGGCAACAAAAGGTTCATGCTTTGCTGGCTCCCCTGCGGTCTTGGTGTGGTTGATTGGATGAACGTGGAGATATGGATGATCAGTCCAATGGTATTCATCAAATCTAAGTGGGTCTCTCCTTCTGCATACAGGCAATATGTAATTGTGGTAGTCTGTGCAGAGGTATTACGGTCCTGGTAATGCTGGAACACCATTGGTAGATATTGTATGCTTCCTATTGGTCAAGCTGTATGGCAGCTCCGCCCTGCTAGGTGGGGTACAAGAGCCCGTGCTGCCCAGCAGCCTTCATTCTATACCTGAGCTGTGGGGGAAACATTTAGCTTATTAAAGGCTTCAGTTGGACTACAACCTCGCTTTAGTGGTCATTGATCGTGCATCAATTTATTAAGCTAGATTTAAAAGGATGGAGCTCCGAATCAAGCCGGAGTGTCTGCAACTCAGCCCCCACGCGGCAAACTCAGCGGCAATCTTCAAGCACTGGCTGGCGTGTTTTAAAGGATATCTCGGAACGGCCGAAAACACACCTACAGGAGAACAGAAAATCCAAGTCCTGCACTCGAGGGTGAGTCGGGAAATTTATACCCTCATCGAGGACGCGGAAGACTTTGATGCGACAATAGAGCTGCTAAAAGGACATTATATCCACCCAGTAAACCAGGTCTACGCCCGACATCTGCTAGCAACGAGGCGACAAATCCCTGGGGAATCGCTGGAAGAAATCTACCGTGCACTCCTGGTGCAGGGGAGAAACTGCAGCTGCCTGCAAGTTTCGGCGAGCGACCACACAGAACTCTTGATCCGGTCCGCTTTCGTGGCAGGTATGCTGTCCTCCAAGATCCGCCAGCGATTGCTGGAAAAAGACTCCCTAGGCCTCAAGGAGGCACGGGCCCTTGCCGGCTCCCTGGACGTGGCCTCCAGAAACGCCCGCGCTTACGTTCCCGACCGCGCTTACGTCCCCTGGGCAGCGTGGAACCCCTCCGCAGCCGTCCCCGAGACATCCCCCATCCCCCCACAAGCTTGTGCTGCAAGGCGGCCTAGCAACCCCGGGGGGCCCCGCTGCTACTTTTGCAGGCAGGCCAAGCACCCCCACCAGCGCTGCCCGGCCCGCGCATCCACCTGCAAGGGATGCGGTAAAAAGGGCCATTTCGTGGTGGTATGCCAGGCTCGTGCAGTTGCCGTGGTCTCCGGCGGCGAATGCGGACCGCCACCACAAACCTCTCCACGGACCCCGTGTGGCCAGCGGGCACCTCCATCTTCCTACTCCGGGACCACGTGCGGCCCCCGGGCGCCGCCATCTTGTCCCGCGGACACCACGTTAGATGGATGGGCACCGCCATTTTGTGCACCCCCAGCCATGTGCGACCAATGGGAGCCGCCATCTTGGATGGACCCCCAGGACCCCAGCTCGGCTGACCACACACCGCCCGAAGAGAACACTCAACTGCTGCGATTAGCCTCGGTGACTCTGGATCAGTCCCGGCCTCGAACACTCTCAACTGCTACAACGACTGTACTTATCAATGGGCACGAGACGTCCTGCTTAATCGACTCTGGGAGCACAGAGAGCTTCATACACCCCGACACGGTAAGGCGCTGTTCTCTCCTCGTCCACCCCGTTAATCAAAAAATCTCCCTGGCCTCCAGTTCCCACTCAGTAGAGATAAAGGGATTTTGTGTAGCAAACCTCATAGTCCAGGGAAGGGAGTTTAAAAATTACCGGCTCTACGTCCTTCCCCACCTCTGTGCGGCCACACTCCTAGGTTTAGACTTCCAGTGTAAGCTCCAAAGTCTAACTTTCAAATTCGGCGGCCCTATATCCCCCCTCACTGTCTACGGCCTCGCGACCCTCAAGGTCGATCCGCCTTCCCTGTTTGCGAACCTCACCCCGGATTGCCAACCCCTCGCCACCAGGAGCAGACGGTACAGTGCCCAGGATCGGATCTTTATTAGGTCAGAGGTCCAAAGGCTACTGAGGGAAGGAGTCATTGAAGCTAGCAACGGTCCCTGGAGAACTCAAGTAGTGGTGGTAAAGACCGGGGAGAAGCATAGGATGGTCATCGGCTACAGTCAGACCATCAACAGGTTTACGCAGCTGGATGTGTACCCTCTCCCCCGCAGATCCGACCTGGTAAACAGGATCGCGCATTACAAGGTCTTCTCCATGGTGGATCTTAGGTCCGCCTACCACCAGCTCCCCATCCGCACTAGTGACCGCAAATACACTGCCTTTGAGGCAGATGGACGGCTCTATCACTTCTTCAGGGTTCCCTTCAGTGTCACCAACGGGGTTTCGGTCTTTCAGCGCGGGATGGCCCTAATGGTTGACCGGTACGGTTTACGGGCCACATTCCCGTATCTCGATAATGTCACCATCTGCGGCCACGACCAGCAGGACCATGACACCAACCTCCGAAAATTCCTCCAGACCGCAAAGATCCTTAACCTTACGTTTAACAAGGATAAATGCGTTTTAGCACCAACCGCCTAGCCATCCTCGGCTACGTAGTGCGAAATGGAGTTATACGCCCCAACCCTGAACCCATTTGCCCCCTTATGTAGTTCCCCCTCCCTCACTGCTGCAAGGCCCTGAAGCGCTGCCTAGTCTTTTTTTCTTACTATGCCCAGTGGGTCCCCAACTATGCCGAAAAGGCCCGTCCCCTGATCCAATCCACAGCTTTTCCCCTGTCGATAGAGGCCCGCCAGGCCTCCAGCCGCATCAAAACAGACATTGCAAAGGCCACGATGCGCGCCATCGACGAGTCCCTCCCCTTCCAGGTCAAGAGCGACGTGTCTGACGTAGCTCTGGCGGCCACCCTCAACCAAGCGGGCAGGCCCGTGGCCTTCTTCTCCCGTACCCTCCATGCCTCCAAAGTCCGCCACTCCTCAGTCGAAAAGGAGGCCCAGGCCATAGTAGAAGCTGTGCGACATTGGAGGCATTACCTGGCCGGCAGGAGATTCACTCTCCTCACTGACCAACGGTCGGTTGCTTTCATGTTCGATAATGCACAGCGGGGCAAGATAAAAAACGATACGATCTTGCGGTGGAGGATCGAACTCTCCACCTACAACTACGAGATTTTGTATCGTTCTGGGAAGCTAAACGAGCCTCCTGATGCCCTGTCCCATGGCACATGTGCCACCGCACAAGTGGACCGCCTCCGAGCCCTCCATGAGGACCTCTGCCACCCGGGGGTCACTCGCTTTTTCCACTTTAACAAGACCCGCAACCTGCCCTACGCCATCGAGGAGGTCAGGACAGCCACCAGGGACTGCCAAATCTGCACGGAGTGCAAACCGCACTTCTACCGGCCAGAGAGAGCGCACCTGAGAAAGGTTTCCCGTCCCTTTGAACGCCTCAGCATGGACTTCAAAGGCCCCCTCCCCTCCACCGACCGCAACACGTACTTCCTGAACGTGATTGACGAGTACTCCCGGTTCCCATTCGCCATCCCCTGTCCCGACATAACCGCAACCACCGTCATCAAGGCCCTCCATAGCATCTTTGCACTGTTCGGGTTCCCCACTTACATACATAGTGATAGGGAGTCCTCCTTTATGAGCGACGAACTGCATCAATTCCTGCTCAGCAAGGGCATCGTCTCGAGCAGGACACCCAGTTACAACCCCCGGGGTAACGGACAGGTAGAGAGGGAGAACGGAACGGTCTGGAAGACCGTCCTATTGGCCCTACGGTCCAGGAATCTCCCAGTCTCCTGCTGACAGGAAGTCCTCCCGGATGCCCTCCACTCCATCCGGTCACTGCTTTGTACCACAACCAACCAGACACCTCACGAATGTCTCCTTGTCTTCCCCAGTAAGTCCTCCTCTGAGGCCTCGCTCCCGACCTGGCTGGCAGCTCCCGGGCCCATCCTGTTCCGAAAACACGTGCGGGCGCACAAGTCGGACCCGTTGGTCGAGAGGGTCCATCTGCTCCATGCTAAACCCCAGTACACCTACGTGGCGTATCCCGACGGCCGACAAGATACGGTCTCCCTACGAGATCTGGCGCCCGCCGGAGCCCCACGCACACCCCAGCCACCAGATCCACCCTCCCCTCCACCAGGGCACCTTACAGGAGGATTGGTCCTTCCACCGGCCCCGTCTAGGCCCCCCCCACCCACCGACGCACCCCGCAGGCGCTCCCTTCCCAGATCAACCGTTTTCCCCACCAGTGCCGTCTAGGGGTGTCGAAGCTGCCACAGAGATCAAGGCCACGCTCCCAGCGCCACAGATGCCTGAGCCTCCACCGGAGCCACCACTGAAGCTCTGACGATCACAGAGGACGACCAGGGCCCACAATCGACTGATTGCTTCATGTTAAATTGTAAATTTAAATCATAAATTGTAAATAGTTAATAGAATTGTAAATAGTTACAAAACGCTGTACGGAGGTATTACGGTACCTCCATAACTAATTCTACCACGTTGCCATGTTTGTAGTATCAGGCCACCACCCCTGCCAGACTCTTTTTTAACAGGGGGTGAATGTGGTAGTCTGTGTAGAGGTATTACGGTACCTGGTAATGCTGGAACACCATTGGTAGATATTGTATGCTTCCTATTGGTCAAGCTGTATGGTAGCTCCGCCCTGCAAAGCGGTGTATAAGAGCCTGTGCTGCCCCAGCAGCCTCCTTTCTGTACCTGAGCTGCGGGGGGAAACATCTAGCTTATTGAAGCCTTCTATTGGACTACAACCTCGCTTTTGTGGTCATTGATAGTGCATCAGTAAGACATTGTCATCCTCAAAAAGTTGTTTGTTTGTTGGTTGTTTGAGCAGGGTGTGTCGCTGCAAAGATGGCATTTGAGAAGATCAGAAATATTACTATGTTGTACAATTTGTTTTTACTTAAATAAGACTGGCCTGAGTTGAAGGGACTTTGCAATGTGAGGCAAACAAGTGAACTGTGATAAATTTGCTGTAGTGTTCTGTATGGTGCACATCTGGAGGAGTCTTCATCTGGATATCATGGAGGAATGCAGGCTTTCTGTGATAAATAGAGAATATTTGCACATCGCAGGCAAGATTATCCTTTCCGGTGGGATTATTTTTGTGTAGTGGGGTAGGATTTCTGCCACCTGTCCCAGAAATGACCCCAGCAGTTCTGAGCAGATTCACTTTCATTTAAATAACGCAGATTGACTCTGTGCCGTATTCTTGGTTCTGGTAGAAAAATCGGAACAGAAGCAAAGTAAATGGCATGATGATGTCCAATTTGAATGCTTGTGTTAGCTAATGGAGGTTGGCAACCATTGTTTTTTATTGAAAAACAAGAGTTGGAAACCTGAGAGCTGTGCTGGAAAGCACATTAACCCTCAACTTTTTGAGGCCTTCAATTGAAGGAGATAACTATATTGACTAAAGTTCCTCCTTAAGGGCGCCATGTGTGATATGTCAGTGCTGCAAGATGTTTAATGGCCTTAACAGGCCAGATAAGATCAGAGAAATCAGCCACACTCCCCAACAGTATATCGTATTAAGAATGTCAGCTACTATGTACAGCATGGTGGCACAGTGGTTAGCACTGCTGCCTCATGGCACCAAAGACCTGGGTTCAATTCTGGCCTTGGGTGACTGTGTGGAGTTTGCACATTCTTCCCATGTCTGCATAGGTGTGCTCCGGGTGCTCCGATTTCCTCCCATTGTCCAAAGATGTTCAGGTTAGGTGGATTAGCCATGATCAATGCACAGGGTTATGGGGATAGGGTGGGGTAGTCCTGGGTAGAGTGCTCTATTGGATGGCCAGTGCAAACTTTTTAAAAAAAATATACATTTTATTAAAGCTTTCAAACACAATTTTTTCCCTTACGAATCAACAAAAATGGTAACATGATAACTGCTATATAACATTGTTTAAATAATATAGTAAACTAACCAAATAACACAAAGTAATGCTCCCCCACCCCCTCTCCCCCTCTAAAAACACAAACAATTTACCCTCCCCTCCCCCCCCGGGTTGCTGCTGCTGGCCATCTATCTTCCCCCTAACGTTCTGCTAGGTAGTCGAGGAACGGTTGCCACCGTCTGGTGAACCCTTGAGCCGATCCTCTCAGCGCAAACTTCATCCGCTCTAGTTTTATGAACCCCACCATATCGTTTATCCAGGCCTCCAGTCCGGGGGGTTTCGCTTCCTTCCACATGAGTAAAATCCTACGCCGGGCTACTAGGGACGCAAAGGCCACAACATCGGCCTTTTTCACCTCCTGCACTCCCGGCTCATCCGCTACTCCAAATATAGCTAACCCCCAGCCTGGCTTGACCCGGACCTTCACCACCTTCGAGATCACTCCCGTCACTCCCCTCCAATACCCCTCCAGTGCCGGGCACGACCAAAACATGTGTGTGGTTCGCCGGGCTTCCCCCGCACCTCCCACACTTGTCCTCCACTCCGAAGAACCTGCTCAACCTTGCTCCCGTTATGTGTGCTCCATGCAGCACCTTAAATTGGATCAGGCTAAGCCTGGCACACGAGGAAGAGGCATTTACCATACTTAGGGCATCAGCCCACAAACCCTCCTCAATCTTCTCCCCGAGCTCTTCTTCCCATTTTCCCTTCAGTTCGCCCACCAGCTCCTTCCCTTCTTCTCTCATCTCCCGGTATATCTCGGACACTTTGCCCTCCTCGACCCACACCCCCAAAAGCACCCTGTCCTGGATCCCTTGTGTCGGGAGCAGCGGAAATTCCCTCACCAGTTGTCTCGTGAACGCTCTCACCTGCATATATCTAAAGAAATTTCCCAGGGGCAGCTCATACCTTTCCTCAAGCGCTCCCAAACTCGCAAACGTCCCATCTATAAATAAGTCTCCCACTCTCCTGATTCCTGCCGGTGCCAGCTCCGGAATCCTCCGTCCAGCCTCCCTGGGGCAAACCTATGGTTGTTCCTGATCAGGGACCACACCGAGGCTCCCAGCACACCCCTCTGTCGCCTCCATTGCCCCCAGATACTTAATGTTGCCGCCACCACTGGGTTCGTGGTAAATTTCTTTGGGGAGAGCGGTAGTGGCGCCATCACCAGCGCTTTTAAGCTCGTTCCTTTGTAGGACGCCATCTCCAGCCTTTTCCACGCCGCTCCCTCTCCCTTCCTCATCCACCTACGAATCATCGCCACATTGGCGGCCCAATAGTAATCACCCAAATTCGGCAACGCCAGTCCCCCTCTGACTCTGCTACGTTGTAGGAACCCCCTCCTTACCCTTGGGGCCTTCCCTGCCCACACGGAGCTCGTGATGTTTCTATCTATTTTTTTGAAAAAGGCCTTAGTGATCAGTATAGGGAGACATTGGAACACAAATAGGAACCTCGGGAGGACCATCATCTTAATCGCCTGCACTCTGCCCGCCAGTGACAGCGGCTGCATGTCCCACCGTTTGAAATCCTCTTCCATTTGTTCCACCAGCCAAGTCAGATTGAGTCTGTGTAAGGTTCCCCAGCTCCTGGCTATCTGAATCCCCAGGTATCGGAAGTTTATTTCCACTCTCCTTAGCGGTAGGCCATCTATCCCTCTACTCTGGTCCCCAGGGTGTATCACAAAAAGCTCACTCTTTCCCATGTTAAGCCTATATCCCGAGAAATCTCCAAACTCCCTCAATATCTGCATGACCTCTGTCATCCCCCCCATTGGATCCGTCACATACAGCAGTAGGTCATCCGCGTAGAGTGACACTCGGTGTTCCTCTCCCCCTCTAATCAGCCCTCTCCATTTTCTGGAGTCTCTCAGCGCTATGGCCAGTGGTTCAATTGCCAGCGCGAACAGTAATGGGGACAACGGGCATCCCTGTCTTGTTCCCCTGTGTAGTCGAAAATACTCCGACCTTTGCCGATTTGTGACCACACTTGCCGTTGGGGCCCCATATAGGAGTTTAACCCAGCTGACAAACCCCTCCCCGAACCCGAACCTCCTCAGCACCTCCCATAGATACTCCCACTCTACCCTATCAAATGCCTTATCTGCATCCATTGCCGCCACTATCTCTGGTCTTCGTGCATCACCACCAGGACACAATCCTCTATCCTCGTTGCCAGCACCTTTGCCAGCAACTTGGCGTCCACATTTAGCAGTGAGATAGGCCTATAGGACCCGCATTGCAGCGGATCTTTATCTCACTTCAAGATAAGCGATATCGTCGCCTCCGACATTGTCGGTGGTAGGGTCCCCTCTTCTCTGGCCTCGTTAAAGGTCCTTACCAGCAGCGGGGCCAACAAGTCCACATATTTTCTATAGAATTCCACCGGGAACCCATCTGGTCCCGGGGCCTTCCCTGCCTGCATGTTCCCCAGCCCTTTGGTAACCTCGTCCACCCCAATTGGCGCCCCCAGGCCTTCCACCTCCTGCTCCTCCACCCTCGGGAACTTTAATTGGTCCAAAAACTGCTGCATCCCCTCTTTTCCCTCCGGGGGTTGGGACCTATTTAGTCTCTCGTAAAAGGTCTTAAACACCTCGTTTATCTTCCCTGCTCTCCGCACCATGGCTTCCATTTCATCCCTAATTCCCCCTATCTCCATCGCCGCTGTCCTCTTTCGTAGCTGGTGGGCCAACAGGCGACTCGCCTTTTCCCCATATTCATATCTCATCCCCTGTGCCTTCCTCCACTGTGCCTCCGCCCTCCCTGTGGTCAGCAGGTTGAACTCCGTCTGGAGTCGTCGCCTCTCCCTGTATAGTCCTTCATCCGGGGCCTCCGCATATTTTTTATCTACCCTCAAAATCTCCCCCAGTAGTCTTTCCCTTTCCTTGGCCTCTGTTTTCCTCTTGTGGGCCCTGATGGAGATCAGCTTTCCTCTGACCACCGCCTTTAGTGCTTCACATACTACCCCCACTCGGACCTCCCCGTCGTCATTGGCCTCCAGGTACCTTTCGATACATCCCCACACCCTTCCGCATACTCCCTCATCCGCCAATAATCCCACATCCAGTCGCCAGAGTGGACGCTGCTCCCTCTCCTCTCCTAATTCCAGGTCCACCCAGTGTGGGGCATGATCTGAAACAGCTATAGCTGAATACTCAGTTCCTTCCACCCTCGAAATCAGTGACCTTCCCAAAACGAAGAAATCTATCCGGGAGTACACCTTGTGGACATGGGAGAAGAAGGAGAACTCTTTGGCCATCGGCCTAACAAATCGCCACGGATCCACTCCCCCCATTTGGTCCATAAACCCCCTAAGCACCTTGGCCGCTGCCGGCCTTCTTCCGGTCCGAGATCTAAATCTATCTAACCCTGGGTCCAGCACAGTGTTGAAGTCCCCCCGCATTATCAGGTTTCCTACCTCCAGGTCCGGGATACGTCCCAGCATCCGCTTCATCAATCCCGCATCATCGCAATTCGGGGCATATACATTAACCAACACGACCTCCATTCCCTGCAGTCTGCCACTCACCATCACATATCTGCCACCGCTGTCTGCTACAATGTTCCTAGCCTCGAATGACACCCGTTTCCCCACCAGTATGGCCACCCCTCTGTTCTTTGCATCCAGCCCTGAGTGGAACACCTGTCCCACCCATCCTTTCCTTTACCTAACTTGGTCCGCCATCTTCAGGTGCGTCTCCTGAAGCATGGCCACGTCTGCCTTCAGTCCTTTTAAGTGCGCGAACACTCGGGCCCTTTTAATCGGCCCATTTAGGCCTCTCACGTTCCACGTGATCAGCCGAACTGGGGGGCTGCCTGCCCCCCTCCCCTGTCGACTAGCCATCACCCTCTCTGGGCCAGTCCCACGTCCCGGTTCCGCGCACCCACCCGTTCCACAGGCGGCGCATTCCCACCCCGACCACCTTTTCTTTTACCAGTTCCTTTTCGATCTCTGCAGCAGCAACCCATTCCCCCCCCCCCGCTAGATCTCCATCTAGTATGGTTACTCCCCCCATATTGCTTCCGAAAGTCAGCTGACTTCAACTGACCCCGGCTTCTCCCGCTCTCTCCTTGACCCCCCCATGTGGGGAACTCCCATCTACCTAGCGCCTATCTTCCCGCCATCACCTTTCTGGCGCGGGAACAAGAAAAATAAACCCCGTGTTCTCTAGAGCCGTCCCGCCCCTCGTGGCGCAGCTCCCTCTGCTGCCCCACTCCCATTCCCCATCCCCCGCCTATGTCTTTTCTTCCCCCCCCACCAGCGCCCACATTTCTCAGTGTCCCCCCCTCCCCAATTTACATCTCTCTATAGTTTCTCGTTTTTAATGAAGGTCCGTGCTTCTTCCGCCGTTTTGAACTAGTGATGCCTCTCCTGGTGCGTGACCCACAGTCGCGCCGGCTGCAACATTTCGAACTTCACTTTCTTCTTGTGCAGCACCTCCTTGGCTCGATTGAAGCTCGCCCTCCTTCTCGCCACCTCCGCACTCCAATCCTGATACACTCGTATCACCGCATTCTCCCATCTACTACTTCGTACCTTCTTGGCCCATCTCAGAACCACCTCTCTGTCATTGAAGCGGTGAAATCGCACGATCATCGCCCTAGGTGGTTCTCCCGCCTTTGGTCTCCTCGCAGGGACCCGATGGGCCCCTTCCACTTCCAAGGGGCCTGGGCTCCCTCCGCCGCCATCTTGCTCCTTTCTTCCTTCTGCCGCTGTCCTCGAGGATTCTCCGAGATCTGGCCGCCGCCACCAATATTTTTCTTTTTCGCTGGGGGGGACTCCCTGTTGTCTCACCCCACACCGGGATTCGTCCCGATAAAATTCCCCGTTGGGGCTCTTAAAAGAGTCCGAAGGTCCGTTCAAGCTGGAGCCGCCGAAACGTGCGGCTTAGCTGGTCATCGCCGCAACCGGAAGTCGGCCAGTGCAAACTTAATGGACTGAATGGCCTCCTTCTGCACTTTAGGGATTCTGTGGACTTGTCCACTCCTCATTCTATGTTAAATCAAGTGCATTATTTGTCATCAATGCCTTGGAGGCAGCATGGTGTACCCTTTAGACACTCAGCCTTCTTTTCCAAGTACTCCTTCACTCATAGCCTTACATGCAACCGCCATAGTAAAGATCTCATGTGGATTTTGACTGCATGATGAACTGTCAGGGGTTACTGGCTGGTGCCTCAGTTTTACAAACAATCATTCAACTCAAAGGTCATTCTAAATGTGCCCATTCTTTGACAGGGGATAGACCAACAGGTTGAGAAAGACTACGGTGGGAAAAGGAAGCTATTGCGAATGCTGGAAATCTGAAATTTAAAAAAAAACAGTTAACATTGGAAGTAGGCAGCATCTGTGAAGAGAGAGTTAACATTCCAGATCGATGACCTTTCAACTGCTTTTTCTGAGGGGCAGGGGCGGGGGGAGGGGGTCATAGTTAGGAGAGATAAAACAACCAGATAGATGATAGTACGAGGTGGAGGAGGAGATGGTAACGATATAAGAAATAAAAGAAGGTTCTGGAGGAGACGTAAATTGGAAAGCATAATTATTATCAATGCTACCACAAAAAACAAAAGGAAACAAAATAAAATGGGGGCAATGGTTATGTGTGAAATTATTGAACTCTGTGCTGAGTCTGGAAAGCTCTAATGTGTCTAATTGGAAGATGAGGTACTGTTCCTCAAGGTTACATTGCAGTTTATTGAAATATTGTACGAGGTTGGGGACAGAAAAGTCAGAGTATGATTGGAGCAGATTTAAAATAACAGGTGATCAGGAGTGTGGAGCCACACTTGTGGACTGAACAGAGTTTCTACACAAAACAATCACCCAATCTGGTTTGGTCTCCCCAATATAGAGCAGCTAATACAGTAGAAACAGCAATATGGTGCAATCTGTGACCCCTAAGACATCAAAGCAGCTTGCCACTCTGTGAAGTTGCAATGTCAGAGAATGCTGCTGCCATGGGGAATCTAATTAATCAGCTGATTCTAGGAAATATTGCACCTGGAACTTGCTTTGTGCACAGTTGATTGGCTTAGACTCTCATCTCTCCACCTGCAGTCTGTAATGCGGCTACAGCACATTTTCACAGTAACTTCATTGCAATGTTAATGTAAGCCTACTTGTGACACTGATAAAGATTATTATTAAATTTGCAGCCACTAACAATGCTATGCTTTTTAAAAATATATTTTATTCCAAACATTATCAAATTCTTACATGCAAAGGCTTAACTATATCATACAATTTGTCATTTTTATTTTAACGAAGTAACAGCTACAACTCTAAATCCCCTATCCCCCTCAGCCCCACTATCCTTCCTCCCTTACGCCCTCCCCATCTAATCTCCCTATCCATCTCCCTAACTGCTGACCATGAATAGGTCTCTGAAGAAAGTGATGAACGGCATCCATCTGGAATAGAACCTGTCTTCCGACCCTCTCAGGGTATATTTAATTTTTTCCAATTGCAGGAATTCTGCCAGGTCACTCAATCATGCCGAGGCCCCGGGTGGCACCGCCGACCTCCATCCAAGCAGGAGTTGCCTCCAGGGCTACCAAGGAGGCAAAGGCCAAGATGTCAGCCTCCACCACCCTTCTACCCCTTCTCAAGGAGCTCTCAGGAGTCTGACACCCCAAAGATCGCTAGTTTGACCCCAACGATCTTCAACATGATCTCAAAAATTAGATCCAGAACCCAACTAGCTTGGGGCAGGGTCAGAGCATGTGTGAATGAGTCACAGGTCCCCTGAACAACACTCATCCCTGTCCTCCACCTCAGGGAAGAATCCACTCATAAACGTCTTTGTTAAGTGCACGCTATGTACTACTTTAAATTGTATCAGTCTCAACCTAGCGCAGGAGGAGGTAATGTTCACCCTATGCAGCATCTCACCCCACACTCCTTCCTCTAGCCCTAGGCCCATCTCTAATTCCCACTTCCCCCTCTAGTGCCTCCAGCTGCTCCTTGATATCCGTGGAGTGAACCATATTGGCTGAAAACTCACATCTGTGATGCTGGTGTCCGCCGGAGGTGACCAAGATGGATCATCCACTCGGCACTTCTGGTTGAAGATTGTTGCCAATGCTTCAGCCTTGTCTTTTGCACAGATGTGCTGGACTCCTCCTAATTGAGGATGGGGATATTTATGGAGCCTCCTCCTCCAGTGAGCTGTTTAATTGTCCACCACTATTCATGGCTGGATGTGGCAGAACTACAGAGCTTAGATCATTGTGGAATCGCTCAGCTCTATTACTTGCTGCATATGCTGTTTGGCACACAAGTAGTCCTGTGTTGTAACGTCACCAGGTTGACACCTCATTTTTAGGTATGCCTGTTGGTGCTCCTGGCATGGCCCTCCTGCACTCTTCATTGAACTAGGGTTGATCCCCTAGCTTGGTGGTAATGGTTCAGTGGAGGATATGCCAGGCCCTGTGGTTGCAGATTGTGGTTGAGTACAATTCTGCTGCTGATGGTCCACAGCACCTCATGGGTGCCCAGTCTTCAGTTTCTAGATCTATTCAAAATCTATCCCATTTAGCACGGTGGTAGTGCCACACAACACGATGGAGGGTGCCCTTAATGTGAAGATGGAAATTTGTCTCCAAGGGCTGTGTGGTGGTCACTTCTGATGATATTGTCATGGACAGATGCATTTTCAGCAGGCAGGTTGGTGAGGATGAGGTCAAGTGTGTTTTTCCCTCTTGTTGGTTCCCTCAGCACCTGCTGCAGTCCCAGTCACATCATCCACAGGTAATGCTCCTGGGTCAGTGGGAGGCAGTAATGTTACAGACTTAATAATGTGGAGTGGGAGTATGTCCAGATGCATGCTAAATGCCTACTGAGTTGCCTGTTGAGCTTGGTTTCTCTCTGTTGTTATTCTTAATCTACTTCCAAAAAGCAAAAGTACAAGGGTCATGCTAATGCAAACCCCATTGTGTGATCCTGTGACCCGAGAAAAGGGGTCAAAAGTGGGAGTCCCACAGTGGAAACCATAAAAATAGATGGCAAAGCTGGAGTCAGTAATGAGAAGAAAGAAACATTCTGGCAATCAGGCTAGAAATAAGAATTTTACAGAACTTCTCAAAGTACCTGGAATGTTTTCCTATCTTTCTGATGGCACTGAATGTCTATTGTAGCTGCAAATGTAATATTGGGTTACTTACAATGGTTAAAGATTCAATTTATGTTTTGTTTCAGTGTTAAACTGTGCTGTGAACAATGTGAAATGATCAGACAGCTCAGCTTAATGGAACGCAGTTCAGCACATTATAAGTCCTGACCTCGGCTGCCAGATACAGTTGCACATGTACACTTAACACACACTGTATCCACCAGCACATGTGTAGATTCTACTGCCGCTGATATCATTGATGTGCTCATGGTCAACCAATGCCGGTTAAGGTCAGAAATGATGTTCCTCTTTCAGCTACTCTCTTTGCTGTGCCAGTCACTCCCGCCTCTTGCGACCTGCAGCTCAAGGAGCAGCCCTGCCCACCGCTGGCCATCTCTCATCACTCCTCTCCTGCACTCTGTGCTGCACAGTGCTCTGGTCTCCCACCATTACCAGCTGGAGTCTATCAGGACAGAATTCTCCCCCTCCCCCGCCAGTGGGTTCAATGGCTGGCAGGGGTTGGAATGTGGCAGGAAGTCCAAAAATTGGTTTTATTGCAGTGTGAATTTCCTGTGGGTTGTTCCGCCGTCACCGCCATGGCAGATCGAAAAACCCGCTAGAGGCCAGCGTGAAACCGATTTGTATACCGCTAACGAGATGCAGATGAAGGCCCGGTCAGAATCTTCCACCCACACCTGATTCTCTACGACACCAGTGGGTAAACACGCTGGTACGAAACATGTTGGGCACAATGTGGCATGCAATTGTTGAGACTTACCTGAACAATGTCTGGAGTTCGGGATGGAGGCCAGCAACAACCTTGGGCCTGGGAATACCACAGCAGTGGGTGGGGGGCATCTTCAGAAGGATCTTCCAGATTCAGTGCCCTGGAGGAGGGACATCTTCCAGGCTCAGAATGTTTCTGAAGAGCCATATTCTTTTTCAGAAAGTCCATCTTCCAGTCTCAGAGTGTGCCTGGAGATCCATCTTCATTTTCAGGAGGTCCTTTTTCTCTTCAATAGTGGGTCAGTGATGTTGTGCATCTTTTCAATATGGCGCCCGGATATGACAGCGGACTACACACCATCAGGACTGCGCTACCATGGAATACAGCGCAAAACACCCGGTTGCATAATTAATTAGATTGGGCCAGAAGATATTCTACTGGCCTCTGCAGTGGGAAGCACTTCACATTCCCACCTCCAGCATTGGACTTAGTCCCCAATGGGAGAATTCCGCCCTCAGGCTCCCTCTCACTCGCCCCAGGAATCCATACTTCATTCTCTAATGCTGCAGACTCTCTCTGGGTTAACAACTAGCTTTGAATTGAAAATCCCATTTCATACAGCTGGCCTGAAGACCACTTTAGTCAGCAATTGTAGTACAAAGATATTATTGTGGATCTGCACTATCTAGTTTGGTGAAGTTAAATTACAGACTGAACACCAATGCAGCTTTGTTTGTAGTTTCCAGTTGAATATTTATTTTTTTCCCACCTGAGATCAGTCACCACATTGTTTAATTGACAATTCAATACAAAAATAACTACAGTCAGCGTTTCTGCTCAAGCCCAAATAAGAGGCAAATGATAGAATCCCTATAGAGCAGAAGGAAGCCATTCGGCCCATCGCGTCTGCACCGGCCCTCTGAAAGAGCGCCCTACCTAGACCCTATCCCCCACCTTATCCCCGTAACCCCACCTAGTCTTTGGACAGTAAGAGGGCAATTTAGCATGGCCAATACACCTAACCTGCATATCTTTGGACTGAATACAGTCACTGCCCTCTGCCCCCAAACCACCCCCTTCCACCACCATGATCCTGTACACCATTCTCTAACTTGGCAGAACCTCTCCTTCGCTGCTTCTGACTTTATTACATCTGCTCCATCTTTGATGCTGGTGATTTTGAGGCACTGTATAGGAAGTGAGCTCGTTGTAGTTGCAGTGTCACCAAGTTCAACTTTGAAACTATTGCAGTCTGACGAGCAATAGGTTTTATGATCTTTAGTTTTCAAACTGGTAATTAACTCTGAAAGATGCATATCTAAATTAGGGTCAAATCCTACAAATGTGAACAAGCTGCAAATCCACTGTAATGTGCAATCATATTCCTGTTTAGCAAATGGAGCATTCCATTTCTCTCTGATGCACAGAATTCATGTAGAGTGCACGGTTAATTGCCTGTACAATGTACATTTGGTTGATTGAAGATTCATGGGGTAGAATGCAGTTAATAATGTATACCACCTTGTTTGAGCAGTGTTTAGTAAACTAGATTGTGGTTATTGGCTTAAGCTGTTATGTTTGTTCCTTGCCAAGTTCTGTTTCTAATTAAGTTTCATGTTTCCTGAGGACAGTTATTCTGGGGGTGATTTTGAGCCTGCGTTAGCCATCAGTGAGAACGGTGACGTGGGCGCAAGCCTGCAGAGAATCGGAAAATGCGATTCTCTCTGGTGAGATCGGGATTTCCGATTTTCAACCTCCCTCTCCAGTGGAGTAACGCGAATCGCGTCACTGGAGCTGGGAACCTCATTTTAAAAGATTAGCTTGTCAGCAGTGAGCACTCACTCCGGGACCTCCACCCACTGAATATTCAGCCAGTTCCGACGGCCATTTACAACAGGTTTTTACAAACGTGAACCTGGCGGCCTCACCTCTGAGCTCTCAGTCAGCCATCACCATCCAGGGTGTTAAATTCTCAGGGTGGACTGGCAAGGACATGGGGGACATGGATAAGTTCAAATCGGGACCTGGAGTGGGGTTCAGTCTCTCAATCTCTGGGGGGGGGGGGGGGGGGTTGCTTGCAGGCCTTACATTCCCTTGATTTTGGGGCGCCCTTGCTTTAAGGGGTCTGGAGATTGGCCTGCAGGCATCGCTTCCTGTGTCCTCCTTGCTGGGCTTGTGCTCACCTCACCTCTGAGGGAGTGTCTGTCCTAATGGGAACTGGAAAGTGGGTGGGAGAAGGTAATTACAGAGGGTCAGCACTGGGGGTGACTCTGAGATGCCTGGGTGGGGTTCGATGAAGACCCTCTCATTGGGGGACGGACGACTGCAGTGTGGAACTCCACATCCAGGCAGCAGTGTTTTAAAAATTAATTTACTGGATGCAGCTATAATGAGATCCAGAAGCCCCACCATGACGCTGACACTCGTGGATTTCCACCAGTGCCTACATCATGCAGTTGAAATCCTGCACCATGGAGCTCATGCCCTCAGCTATGGAGGTCATGAACTGAGTGTTCAAGCGGACATCCCCCACCATGGAGTGCATGTCCTGTGTCAAGGTTTCCACTGTGGATGCCACCATCGCAGAGTTGGGCTTGTTGCATAGGAGTGACAGCATCATCTCCTCAAACAGAAGGCAATGGGATTCTTCCAGTCAACCTTGCAGTCTGAGGAGGGATGCTGTCATCCCTTCCTGATGCTCCTGACTCTGCCTTTGCAGTTCCAGCAGCTCTAGGATGACCAGGCCCTGGAACACATCATCTGCCAGGGGCTCAGCAGCGTACTGGGTTCCGGCGTCCCTCCGAGTGCTGGTTCCATGGAATGTTCCTTCCCCTATATGCTGTGGAGCTTCAATAGTGAAGTGCTGACCAGTGAGTGACTCAGAAGCCTGCCTCCTACTTAATTCCACCGAGGTGAGAGTATCTGTGCTGGTGGAGAGCGCGGGTGACAGATGCGACGCCTCTTCAATGGAGGTGTCCAAGAGGTCTCCCTCAGAGCTCAGGTCTGTGGTCTCCAAGGGACGCGAGGATGGGCGGGGGCGGTCGACTGATATCCCTGCAAGAGAAGGGAGATGGAATTTGTGCATCACAAGGATAAATGATGGGACAATGTTTACTCATGAGACGACTTGAAGGAAGACTGTGTGTCCTGAGGGTTCTCACTATTGTCTGCAGCCACCACTTTGCATTCTGCACAGGCGCTGTCTTGCTTCTCCCCAACCACCACAAGGGCTCTTTCCTCAAAGGGAGTGAGGCATCTCAGCTCACATGACTCTGGGTGGCTGTGCCCACTCACATCTGTTATGGGAACTGTAGGTCTTAGCAACCTGCAAAGTGGCTGGGTAGGAGATCACTTTGGAGATGCAAGGGTGGTGCAGCAAAAGATTGGAGGTAGCATTCTGGCCAGCGAGATAGGTGCCACCAGAGCTGCTTACCACCCCACTATGTCTCAAAATAGAAGAATTCCGCCCGCTTCTTTTCTTACCTAAACAGATATGTGTTTATTAGCACATGATTTCTCATTGAGTTCAGGAAAAGTAAAAAGGAAATTCAGAAATCCAACACTGCAGTAAGAAACTCACACCTACAAAACTTCCAACACATCTTGTTGTTCTGAAAATCTGTAGGATGCTTTATTTCTGCTAATTCCAAAGAAGACAGTCTAATTTCCTTCATGCTCCTTCACATTCTGCTCGGAATGAGATATACATCATCTAAGGCAGGGTATTTCAAACTCAGGGTCGCGATCCATGGATGGGTCACAGGTGAATGTCGGAAAGGTTGCGGAGTGATCGGTCGCAATTGTGGGGAGGAGAAGGGCAGCACGATGGCGCAGGGGTTGCATTGCTGTCTCACGGCGCTGAGGTCCCAGGTTCGATCCCGGCTCTGGCTCACTGTCCGTGTGGAGTTTGCACATTCTCCCCGTGTTTGCATGGGTTTCGTCCCCACAACCCAAAGATGTACAGGCTAGGTGGATTGGCCACGCTAAAATTGCTCCTTAATTGGAAAAAATGAATTGGGTACTCTAAATTTATTGTGACCGGCCTTTAAATACAAACAATGGATTTGGTGGTGACAGAAGTGGTCACAGAGAGCAGGTCATGCACCCGGCACATAGACATACGTCACGTGCCCTGTACATCTGTGCTTTGGGCACAAAATCACGGAGGAGAGCTTCCTCCGCTTTCTATTTGTGAGCAAGCAAGCAACAGGGCTGTGTGAAGAACCGAAGATGGGTCATTTTGTAATAAAGGAAGAGAGGGCCAGAGACACAAACAGGCCAGGATCCCACAACTGAATCTGCTGGAGAGAACTGCCCAGGAGAGTCCATGGCAGGACAAAGCAGAGTTGGTGTGAGCTGTATGCAGAGCTCCAGAGCCTTTGGTGAAATGCCAACAAAGAAGAAATTGAAATTGGGAACACAACAGTATAAAAATGATTACTTGAGGTGTGGCTTTGTTAATTGGGCCAATACAAATCAGGATGCAAAGCCCATGTGTGTTATATGCAGGGAAGTAGTGGCAAATAAAAATTTTAAACCCTCAAAACCGCAAAGACATTTGAAGACTGAGCATGGTGAGTTCAAGGACAAACCTCTTGATTTTTTTCAAAGGATGCAGCAAGAACGTAAATCGTCAACTGAACTCCTTAGCAGAATTCTAACATTGAATGACAAAGCAAGTGAGATCATAAGGACCAAGCAGGCTCACCAGTCGCATTAAATGTAAGAAATAATGGTGGGTCATGAAGGTCGGTCGGCGTGGGTCACGAAGGTCGGTCGGCGTGGGTCACGAAGGTCGGCCGGCGTGTGTTGCAAAGGTCGGCCGGCGTGGGTCACGAAGGTTGGCCGGCGTGGGTCACGAAGGTCTGCCGGCGTGTGTTGCGAAGGTCGGCTGGCGTGGGTCGCGAAGGTCGGCTGGCGTGGGTCACGAAGGATGGCCGGCATGGGTCGCGAAGGTCGGCTGGCGTGTGTTGCGAAGGTCGGCTGGCGTGGGTCGCGAAGGTCGGCTGTGGTTGGTCGGGAAGGTCGGCCCGCGTGGGTCACGAAGGTTGGCCGGCGTGGGTCGCAAAGGTCGGCTGGCGTGGATCACGAAGGTTGGCCGGCGTGGGTCGCGAAGGTCGGCTGGCGTGGGTCGCGAAGGTCGGCCGGCGTGGGTCGCGAAGGTCGGCTGGCGTGGGTCGCGAAGGTCGGCCGGCGTGGGTCGCGAAGGTCGGCTGGTGTGGGTTGCGAAGGTCGGCTGGCGTGGGTCGCGAAGGTCGGCTGGCGTGGGTCACGAATGTCGGCTGGCGTGGGTCGCGAAGGTCGGCTGGTGTGAGTCACGAAGGTCGGCTGGCGTGGGTCGCGAAGGTCGGCTGGCGTGGGTCACGAAGGTCTGCCGGCGTGTGTTGCGAAGGTCGGCAGGCGTGGGTCGCGAAGGTCGGCCAGCGTGGGTCGCGAAGGTTGGCCGGCGTGGGTCGCGAAGGTCGGCAGGCGTGGGTCGCGAAGGTCGGCCGGCGTGGGTCGCGAAGGTCGGCTGGTGTGGGTCGCGAAGGTCTGCCGGCGTGTGTTGCGAAGGTCGGCAGGCGTGGGTCGCGAAGGTCGGCCAGCGTGGGTCACGAAGGTTGGCCGGCGTGGGTCGCGAAGGTCGGCAGGCGTGGGTCGTGAAGGTCGGCCGGCGTGGGTCGCGAAGGTCGGCTGGTGTGGGTCGCGAAGGTCGGCTGGTGTGGGTCGCGAAGGTCGGCTGGTGTGGGTCGCGAAGGTCGGCTGGCGTGGGTCGCGAAGGTCGGCTGGCGTGGGTCGCGAAGGTCGGCTGGCGTGGGTCGCGAAGGTCGGCTGGCGTGGGTCGCGAAGGTCGGCTGGCGTGGGTCGCGAAGGTTGGCCAATTGGTAAAAGTGGGTCCCGAGAAAAAAACTTTGGAAAACACTGATCTAAGGAAACAGTTGTAAAGTGCCATCAAGTTAACATGGTTGAAAAGTACGTCACAGATAACAGTTTTCCAGAAAGCTGTACACAGTTTGTGACTAACCTAAGGCCCAGATTAGAAATTTAGGGTTGCTTCACATAACCGTGGGAAAATCTGACAAAACATATCGGTGTGGGCGTATGGTGGCGCACTGGTTAGCACTGCTGCCTCATGGTACTGAGGATCTGGGTTCAATCCCAGCCCCAGGTCACTGTCCATGTGGAGTTTGCGCATTGTCCCCGTATATGCATGGGTCTCACCCCCACACCCCAAAACGATGTTCAGGGTAGGTGGATTGGCCACACTAAATTGACCCTCTATTGGAAAAAAAAAATTGGATAATCTAAATTTATTTTTAAAATTAACATATCAGTATAATTTCCTTCCCGTAAGAAAACAGAAAAACAAGCGTAATCTAATGAACAATTATTGTAAGATTTTCATGAAGTTCAAATCAAAACTGAATTAGATTTTCTTGCAGATGAGTGAAATATACATAGTTCAGGTGAAACTATAAATATAAAAACTGTTAGATGAGCAGATAGCTGACTGCCCTCGATTCTTTCATTCTGATAAGAATTTGACAAGTCTCTTTATTACAATTTGTAGGAAGATGATACAGAAATAAGATTGGCGTGTGTATATTTTGGTGCTGTAAATGCTGAGTACAATTAATGTGCTCGCAAGTAGGTTACAGCTCAAATTACTGCAGGCCATAGCTTTGCTCCAACTGTGCAGATCCTGGAGCTTCTTTATGATTCAAAATTAATGTGCAGCCAGGCAGACAATGCCCATTTGGCAGTGGGATAGGGAGCATATTTGCCATCATCCAGAGCAAAATGTAGGCTCCAGACCATGAACTGTCTGCAAGAATCGAATGGATTATTTCTCCTGGGTAGATGATTATTTTTTATGCCAGTTCTAACGGCAGATGTGGGTTTGTAGAGAAAATAAATGTTAACACAACAGGATAGTAACTGAAATCACTCTAGCTCAGATATTCAGGGATATCAATTATATTTTCTGGTAACGTCCAGGCCACTTAATATGTACTTTCACAGATTTCAGTGTAACACCCAGACAAAAAATCAGTGCCTTCTAAATGAATAGAATTGCTGCAATTATGCAAAAGCCAGGATCTATTCCTGTTGAAAACGGCATACAAAATTACAAACTTGGACCAAAACTATTGGCAAGTGATCAAATTTGCAATATAATATTAAGTTTATGGGGCAAAATCTTTGAACTGTTCAATTTGCTTTTTACCTTTCCAACCAATACCCCATAAGGTGGTAATTTTCAGGGAAATATGCGTGAAGCAAATTTCTTTTGCAAGGGCTGTTGACAGGGGGGAAGTGAAGCTTAAAACAAGCTGCTCCATTTATTATTCTATCTGCTTTGACTGGGCTTTCTGGAGGTTCCTAAATTACTAACGTTTGTTGTCTTATTTTCAAAAATAGACATCTATTTTTCCCACATTTATCTGTGCAAGACTTTCTACAAAGCACACTGAAACCATGTTGCTCCTTCACAGCCATTAGCATGTCTATCTGGCTAGTTTTGAACTTGCAAAATTTGGCAATCCAACAACGTAAAGGACCATTCTGAGGGAGAGTCATACGGACTTATTAATTTGATTATTAAGGGACTTTTGTTGGCGGCCATGGAGTGAGTGGTCCCACATTGGTGGATCTCGCTCAAGGTGGATTTTGTTGGTCCTTCCCCACCCATATTGGGGGCGTTTTGAATACAAAAGGTGTGTGAGTGCCTGGGTAAGGTAATACTCCTCTGGTAAGATCGGTGTATGGATCAGAGAATGAGAAGTGCCACGAGAAAGAGAGAGCAGCTGGAGCAGGGCAGTTTTCGCGTTGCGCCACAGGTTAAGATGGCGGTGGGCAAGGGCACAGCACTGCCTGCCCAGTGGGCGATGGAGCAGCTAGTGGAATTTTAAATAATAAATTCCATCAGCAGAGGAAGGAGTCCTCGGAAGACCTGGCTAAGGTGGCGGAGCCGCTCAGAGCAGCGATTGAGAGAGTGGAGCAGAGGCTGGAGGCTCAGGGCCTGACGATATAGCAGGTGGAGGAGGTGGTGGGGAAGCACGAGAAGCGGATGGCCTCATTGGAGACAGTAAGATTCGTCTTATCTCTCGTTCATAGATAAGTCAGTCCGGTCGAATGAATGAAAGCAAAGTTTTTATTTCTTAAAAACACATTTTGGTACATTCACACGAAATTAACTTGAAAATGCTTTCTTCGTGTCTCTCGAAGTGTCTCCTGACTTCTGTGCCACGTTCAAACTCCCTCTGTCACGTCTGGCCTCAGCTAGGATACTGTTTCAATCTTGTTGAATGTACCTTCGTATCAGATAATGTCAGATAACGTCAGAACTTGGAGTTCATTACTTGTAACACTTGATACAGCCATGGACAGTGTTTATAATTATAATCATAATTATAACTTACTCATCAGTAATTTTCAGGAATCTTTTTTAGCTAACATTTTAAAGGACCCCCCTCTATAATTGCTGAATCCAAAAGAGACGGAGTTGGGGATGGGGGTGGACAGCCAGAAAAGGCTGAGGGAGAAGTTGGAGGACCCAGGCGACAGAATTTAAGAATAGTCGGAATCTTGTAAGGGGTCTAGTTTGAGGGTTATGGTGACGGCAGCATTGCCAATGGCTCTGAGTAGGTATTCAGGGAGCCCCAGTGGTGCAGTCCACTGTGAAGATATGGAATCAGCTGAGGAGGCATTTTAGGGTGGAAGGGATTTCTGTGCTATCGCCGCTGTGCGAGAATCATGGCTTTGAGCCGGGGAGGATGGATAGTGTATACAGGAGGTGGAGGGAAGTGGGGTTGGTCAAGGTGAGGGATTTGTATTTGGAGGAAGGGTTTGCCAGTCTGGAGGAGCTAAGGGAGAGGGTAGAGCTGCCAAGGGGTAGTGAGTTCAGGTATCTACAGGTTAGGGACTTTGCACAAAAGGTCTGGAAAGGGTTCCCGAGGTTGTCGGGACACATCCTGCTGGAGCGACAGCTGCTTCCGGATGTGGAAGGGGAGGGAAGAATTGTGGATATATATAAGTGGCTGGGGGAGCAGGGAGGCGAGCGGGTGGTGAAGATCAAGGAGAAATGGGAAATGGAGTTGGGAATGGAGCTCAATTGGGGAGTACGGAGTGAGGCACTGCGAAGGGTAAACGGGACCTCCTCTTGTGCAAGGATGAGCCTGATACAATTCAAGGTTGTGCACAGGCTGCATATGACTCGGGCGAGAATGAGTGGGTTCTTTCAGTGGATAGCAGATGTGTGAGAGGTGTGGGCGGGGGCCAGCGAATCATGCGCACATGTTTTGGGTATGTGAAAAATTGGGAAGATCGTGGGCCGGAGTGTTCACGGTCTTAGCCAGGATAGTGGAAGAGGGAGTGGACCCAGACCCTTTAGTGGCGATATTTGGGATTTCAGAGAAGCCGGAGCTCATGGAGAGGAGGAAGGCCGAGTCTTGGCCTTCGCCTCTCTGATTGCACGGCGACGAATTTTGCTGGAGTGGCGGTCAGCATCGCCACCGGGGGTAGCAGCATGGTTGGGTGACCTGTATGTCTTCCTGCGGTTAGAGAAAATAAAGTATGAGTTAAGGGGCTCAGCAGGGGAGTTCGAGAAAAAGTGGGGGATGTTTGTGACCGTGTTTGAGGAGCTGTTCATCACAGGGGGGTTGGGGGTGGGGGGTGGCTGATGGGGAGGGGGGGTGAAAAAAGGAGGAAAATCTGTACAAACTGTATAGTTGATTGTTGGGAAGGATGTTTCCCGGAGTGTTTATTTTCTGTAACCTACTTTGATACAAGTTTGAATAATATGCATTTTAAAAAAAAAAAAGAATTTAAGGAAAGTAGGGATGCCCAGGGGCATTGAGGGAGCAGACACCACCAAGTATGTGGCGAGGATGTTGGAGCAGGTGATGGGAGAGGGGGCTTTTGATCGGATCCTCGAGGTGAATTGGGCGCACAGGGTGCTGAGGAGGAGGCCGCAGCTGGGCGAGCCGCCGTGGGCAATGGTGGTGTGGTTGAACCATTTCTTGGACAAGGAAAATATTTTGAAATGGGCGAGGTGGACCTGGAGGTGCACTTGGGAAGCGGGTCAGCTGCGGATCTATTAAGACCTGGGTGCAAGAGGGGAACCAATTTCAACCAGGTAAAGGCTGCCCTCTTCAAGAAGGGGGTTAACTTTGGGATTATTGTACCCTGCCCACTTGTGGGTGACACATCAGAAGCAGGAGTTTTATTTTGACTCGCCAGAGGATGCAATGGACTTGAGGAGAGACCACGGACTGGGAGGAATGTGAGGACATTGAACTTTGGAGAGGAGTTTTGTGTTCATGGTAAGCATGTTTGGGATGGGAAGTTCGGGGTGGGTTTTGACGGGGGAGCAACGCTGGCTGGGCCAGTTAACGGAAATGAAATGGGGGGGTCAGGAAAAAGGCATGTGGGAGGGGCGGGAATGGGGTTGGTTCTTTGTTTAGGGTGGGGGGGAGGGGAGGGGGTAGAGATGTTGACATGGGTGCGGTTGGTGTGGCGCAGTTGGGAAGGGAGAGATGGCGGTGAATATCCGAGGGCGGGCGTGGAGGGGTGGGTAATGCTGGCCCAAGAAGGGGTAAGGCTGATCGGCAGGGAGGGGAGGGGATGAAGGTGAAATTCAAAAGGTAGGACTTTTTGCTGTGGTCACTGGTGGGGTAGGTGCAGACAGTAAAAATGATAGTGTTGCCTAGGTTTCTGTTTCTGTTTCAGAACCTCCCTATCTTTGTCCCTAAATCGTTTTTCAGGAAAATCAATGGGTTGATCTCGGGTTTGTGTGGGCAGGGAAGGCTCCTCGGTTGCGGTGGGCTTTTTCAAACGAGATGAGGGAGGTGGCTGTTGTTGCTGAATTTGCTAAATTATTATTGGGCTGCAAACATTGCGCTGGTGAGGAAATGAGCCGTGGAGGAGAAGTCTGTTTGGGGACGGTTGGAGGTGGCATCATGTCGGGGAACGAGTTTGAGGGCACTGTTGTTGGCACCTCTGCCATTCTCGCTGACCAGGTTTTCCATTAGTCCAGTGTTGATGTCAGCTTTGAGGGTGTGGGGGCAGTGGAGGCAGAACTTGGGGTCAGAGGGTTTGTCATTGTGGATGCCTATTTGTGATAACAATGGATTTGTGTCGGCGAGATTGGATGCGAGGTTCCGGGGGTGGTGGCAGGTGGGGATTGAGTACTTTAGGGATTGATTTATAGGGGGCAAATTTGCAGGCCTGGAGGAGTTGGAGGAATTGTATGAGTTGCCCAAGGGGAATGGTTTAAGGTACCTGCAGGTTCGGGGTTTCGTGAGGAGGGAGGTGCAGCCTTCCCCGGTGTTGCCGCCTCCGGTGCCGCCAGATAAGCTTCAGTAGGAGGGCGAAATAGGGAACGGGAAGGTGTCGGTTTTTTATAAGGAACTGATGGAGAGGGAGGGCGCCCTGGTGGAGGATATTAAGTGCAAATGGAAGGAGGAGCTGTGAAAGGAAGTGGGGGCTGGGACATGGGCTGAGGCCTTGCGGAGGGTGAATGTGTCCACGTCGTGTGCAAGGTAAAACCTCATCCAGTTTAAAGTGGTGCATTGAGCCCACGTGATGAGGGCGAAGATGAGCAGGGTTTTTGAGTGGAGGGTAGGTGTGGGCGGTGTGCAGGAGGGCCTGAGAATCATGTCCACATGTTCTAGGTGTTCTATGGCGATGTGCAGGGGGGCTTGCGAATCATGTTCACATGTTCTAGGGGGTGGTTGGGGTTTTCGGGGGAGGTAAGGGATTTAAAATGGAGAAGGCGGTGCGTGGATAGAAGCCAGTGTCAGAGGGGCTGGGGGGGTCAAACTGTTTGTTGGGTTGATGTGATGCTCGTCTGATGTTCTTTGGTTGATCTTTTGACATTCTGTATATTTATATTTTTGTTGAAAAGCTTTGAATAAAAATATTTTTTTCAAATGTGATTAATAAGTAGATCAAGGGTTATGGGGAGAAGCAGGAGAATGGGGATGAGAAACATATCAGCCATGATTGAATGGCAGAGCAGACTCGATGGGCCGAAAGGCCTAATTCTGCTCCTATACCTTATGGACTGGAAACATTAACTCAGTTTTTCTCAGGGTGGCACAGTGGCCCAGTGGTTAGCACTGCTGCCCGTGGCGCTGAATACCCGGGTTCAATCCCGGTCTCGGGTCACTGTCTGTGAGAAGTTTGCATATTCTCCCTGTGTCTGCATGGGTCTCACCCTCACAACCTAAAAGATGTGCAGGGTAGGTGAATTGGCCATGCTAAATTGCCCCTTAATTGGGAAAAAATTTTAATTTGGGACTCTAAATTTATTTTTTTTAAACTCATTTTTTCTCTCCACAGATGTTGCCAGACCTACTGAGTTTTTCCAGTAACTTCTGTTTTTATTTCAGATTTCCAGCATCCGTAATATTTTGTTTTTATAGTTGGCACAGTGGCTGCAGTTCTACAAACAATATTGTGGGGAACCAGAGTTACTTCCTCATGGGAAGGGCAAAAAACTTGCAACCATTTACTGAGACGTGCTGTTAGATGAATTCTTCCTCAGCGTACCCGAACAGGTGCCAGAATGTGGCGTCTAGGGGATTTTCAGTGACTTCATTGCAGTGTTACTGTAAGCCTACTTGTGACAATAAAGATTATTATTGAGAGTCTGCTTCTGAACTTTTTCTATCGCTACAAATAATTCTAAAAGCAGGATTATTGGGAGGTTCTCCCGCTCATCCATCATCATTTTGAAATGAATGGGGAAATCCTGGATAAATGGCGTGAGCAGCATTTACACCACTGTCTTCTGGCCCTTCAGCTTATGATGCACTGGACATGAATGAGAAGCCAAGATTCAGTCAAAGCTCTGACACTGTAATTTTTGTAGGGCACAATTCCAAAATTTACAGATGTCACAAATATAAAGCATTTTGAACTATGAGGAGGTTGGTGATCATGTCCAAGAAGACATTGACTGTGGACATATGGCCGATGACATTTAATGCAGTGAAGTGTTGCATTTTGTAAGAAGAATGAGCAGAGACTATATAAACTAAAGGCTACAATTCTCAAGGGAGTCCAGGAATGGAGGCACCTGGGGGTATATGTGTACAAATTGTTAAAGGTGACAGGACAGGTTGAGAAAGTAGTTAACAAGTCATATGGGATCCTGGGCTTTATAACTAGAAGAAGAGAGTATACAAGCAAGGAACCTTTATAAAACACTGGTTCATCCTCAACTGGAGCACTGAAGCAATTCTGGGCACTGTACATTAGGAAGGATATGAAGGCATTAGGGAGGATACAGAAAACATTTACAAGAATGGTTCCAAAGCTGAGGGACTTCAGATGGATGGATTGGAGCCAGTGGGGCTGTTCTCCCGAGAGAAGAGAAGGTCACGAGGAAATTTGATTGGAGGTGTTCAGCATCATGAGAGATCTGGATAGAGTAGATGGGGAGACACTGATTCCATTGGTGGCAGGGTTAAGAACCAGAAGAAACCGATTTAAAGTGAATGATAAAAGAACCAAAGGTGGCATGAGGGAAAAACATTTTACTGCAGCATATGGTTAGGATCTGGATTGTGCAACCTGAGAGTGAGGTGGAAGCAGATTCAATCACTGCTTTCAAAGGGGAATTGGATAATATCTGAAGAAATGGAGTTGCAGGGTTATGGGGAAAGGGCAGGGGAGTGGGACCAGCTGAGTTTCTCTTTCAAAGGAATGGCAAGGACAGAAAGGGTTGAATGGCCTTCTCAGTTCTGTGACTATTTTTCTGTAATGCCTCCTCATAAAAATTAATCTTCCCAGTTTGTAAATTTTATTTCCATTACCTTAAAAAATTCAGGCCCAGTCCGGATGATCTCTTGGGTTTAGCCTCAGTGATAACTCTGTACACTGGCCCTTGTCATGTATGATCAGGAGTTCACCTGTATTGCCTAACATTGAGTTACATGGCAGTGTGACAAGGGGGGTGTAAGAATGAACCTTTTGCTACATTAACTGATTATTAAAAGTGCTCCTTGCCTCAGGTAAAATTCTCTGTCCAGTGAAAAATAACTGGTTAACACGGTAACAATAAAAAGCTAGGTATAAATTGTTAAGATTCAAGCGGGTAAATAGGATTATTATGGGATTTGTGTGGGCAAACAGGATCCCACGTGCTAAGAGACTGTTCTTGGAGCGCAGTTGGGGGGGGGGGGGGGGGTTGGCACTGCCGAACGTTTGCAGCTATTACAGGGCAGCGAATATATCCATGATTCGGAAATGGGTAATGGAGGGAGAGGGGGTGGCGTGGAAATGTTTGGAAGCGGCGTCTTGTAAAGATACTAGCTTGGGGGCACTGATAACGGCACCGTTGCCGCTTCCGCCGATGTGGTATACCACGAGCCCGGTGGTGGCGGTGACATTGAGGATCTGGGGGCAGTGGAGACGGCACTGGGGGAGGCAAGGGCTTCAGTCTGGGCCCTGATACGGAACAATCACAGGTTCACTCCGGGTAGAATACACGGGGCGTTCCTAATTTGGCACAGGGCGGGTATCAAAAGGATGGAGGACTTGTTCATTGATGGGACTTTTGCTAGTCTGAGGCCGCTGGAGGAGAAATTTGGGCTACCCCCGGGGAATACCTTTAGGTACATGCAGGTTGGGGCGTTCGTGAAAAAGCAGGTGGGGGAATTCCTGCTGCTGCCTGCCCGGAGGATACAGGACAGGGTGGTCTCGGGCGTGTGGGTGGGGATGGCAAAGTATCGTACATATACCAGGAGCTGCAGGAGGCGGAGGAGGACTCGGTGGAGGAGCTGAAGGGCAAGTGGGAGGAGGATATGGATGAGGGCCTGTGGGCTGACGCCCTGGGCAGGGTCAATTACTCCTCATCTTGCGCCAGGCTTAGCCTGATTCAGTTTAAGGTGGTGCACCGGGGCGCATATGACAGGGGAGAGAATGAGTAAGTTCTTCGGGGTGGAGGACAGGTGTGTGAGGTGCTCAGGGAGCCCAGCAAATCATGTCCATATGTTCTGGGCATGCCCGGCACTTACAGAATTTTGGAAAAGCTTCGCAAAGACTATGTCCAAGGTCTTGGATACTCGGGTAAAACCGAGCTGGGGGATAGCGATATTTGGGCTATCAGACGATCCGGGAGTGCAGGAGTTGAAAGAGGCCGGAGTTCTGGCCTTTGCCTCCTTGGTAGCCCGGAGAAGGCTCTTGTTAATGTGGAGGGACGCGAAGCCCCCAAGCGTAGGGGCTTGGGTCAGTGACATGGCGGGGTTTCTCAGGTTGGAGAAGATGAAGTTTGCCTTGCGAGGGTCCTTGCAGGGGTTCTCCAGGCGGTGGCAACCGTTCCTTGACTTTCTCACGGAACGATAGGTGGTGGTCAGCAGCAGCAGCAAACCAGAGGGGGGGGGGGTTTGGGCAGTGGATGGATTTTGTTTGTAAAGGGCTGATACCCCACCTTGTATTGTAACATTGTTAAATGGTTAAGTTGTTTTCTGGTTTATTGCTATGTTTTCTGTTCGGTGTTTTTCTTTTTGTAGTGGTTTGTAAAAATTATTGAAAAATTTTGAGTAAAAACAAATTTAAAATAAATTGTTAAGATGCTTTATTTTGCAGCAAGTGAAGAACAGAACTGTTTATAACAAATTTTACTTACTTTAACTTGGTAACCTCCTTGCAAGAAGAAACATATTAAACTATGTCACAAAGTCCCAATTAGTGGATTCATTTACTTTTTTGGCCAACTCATCACTGTCTCGGTCTAAGACTTTTCTGGAATAATAGAAAATGCTGAAAGCATCAGCAGCTTATTTTGAACCTGGTTAGCTCTCTATAGGTAGACAGGCATGGGCCCTTATTTGCTCCCTCAGCAGAACTTTGCAGCTGACGTCAAACATATTTTCCCTGTTCTTTTGTTTGTTTCTGGACAGGAAATTAAGAATTTGACCTCTCATTCCTTCCCTACCCAGGATTTAGCCATAAAAGCTGCCAATTGAACCAATGATTGACTTCCTGAGAGGAGGCCTCTGTCCAACTCCTGCTGTTTTTACAATGAATAGGCAACTGTTGAAACTATGATTCGGTGTGGTACAAAGTACTCTCACCCTCTTGTCAATGCACTGACTACAATACACACACATTTTAAAGTGAGTTGTGCTGCTAATAATAATTAGACCACATAACAAGGATTCAAAGATGCTCTTACCTGTCAGCTAGTGGCTCTCATTTATGGCAGGGAAGTAACTAGGGATTCTTTGAGATTGAGTGGCTCCAGAATTTTACACGCAATGGTGGCAGTTTCCGTAATCCAGTACCTGAAAGAGATTGGTTAACTCTACCCTGGGGCAGTATGATGTCTGAACAGTCAGCTTCAAGTGCTAGGATTCGTTTTAAGTAGCTCTAGGTATCCCTACAACCAACGCCGGCCTAAGGGGTTAGTTAGGGTATTAGCTGAACAAGCGATGGGAGGCTTATCTGTGCTCAGCTTCGCTAAGCTGTGTAAATTTAACTGGTTAAACTCCATGTACCGCTGCACAATTTCTGGCTATATGGGTTTCTAACTTATTTGGCTTGGAGGCTAATCATTACAGACACCATGCGCGGGATTCTCCGACTTTCCGCCAGGTCGCAGAATCGCTGGGGGCTGGCGTGAATCCTGCCACCGCTGGTTGCCGAATTCTCCAGCACCGGATATTCGGCGGGGGCGGGAAACGCGCCGGTCGGCGAGCCCCCCGCGGCGATTCTCCGGCCCGCGATGGGCAGAAGTCCCGCTGCTGGAATGCCTGTCCCGCAGGCGAGGATCAAACCACCTCTCTTCCCGGCGGGACTGGGGCCACGCGGGCGGGCTCCGGTGTTCTGAAGGGGGGCGTGGGGCGATCTGGCCCTAGGGGGTGGCCCCACGGTGGCCTGGCCCGCGATCGGGGCCCACCGATCCACGGGCAGGCCTGTGCCGTGGGGGCACTCTTTTCCCTTCGCCTCGGCCACAGTCTTCACCATGGCCGGCGCGTAAGAGACAACACCCCCCCTTGCGCATGCGCAGGGATGACGTCAGCAGCCGCTGACGCTCCCGCGCATGCGCGGACTTCCGCCGCCCGGCGAAGTCCTTTCGTCCCCGGCTGGCGTAGCTCCAAAGGCCTTTCCCGCCGGCTGGCGACGCGCCAACCACTCCGGCGCGGGGCTAGCCCCTCAAGGTGCAGAGAAATCCGCACCTTTGGGGCGGCCCGACGCCAGAGTGGTTCATGCCACTCCATCCCACCGGGACCACCCGCCCCGCCGGGTAGGGGAGAATCCCGCCCCATGCTGCTGAAAAACAAAATGACCTCAGACAGCATCCCAGTTTAGGAAGGAGATATCAAGTAGAATTCCTGCCTTGATTGTTCACGTGGCCCCAGGTAGAAATTGTATGCGTGCACAAGCAGGAGGTTGAGGGACAGGTGAGATTAGGTACAGATTGCCCATTGATTTAAACGCTGGCTTATGTCTATAGGTACACACATGGAGAACGCAGATCTTAACAAGGTATTGGAGGGTGGGTGCGACTGTGTTCCCACATGTGTGGCATTTGGAAGAAAAAGGGGCAGGAATTTATGAGAAAAAGTGCCTTTGTGTTTTCTGCATATACCGACGAGAGTCTAATCCTCATGAATGTTAAAAGGTTTGGTGGCTCATGTAAAATAACTACAGACATGTCCCCTGTCATGATATGCAGACATGCAGATAATGATATACAGATGGGCACAGACAGGCAGCTAATGAACACAGAGAGCGGGACATGACCAATGAGCAGGCAGGATACTCAGGAGTGGTATCTCACTATAAAAGGCACAAGGCACTCACACTCCACCTCTTTCCACTGATGAACATCTACATAGTGAGTCAGGGTGTATGTACAGTATCACACCTCCAGCACGTGGCTAAGAGCTAGTCTGGTTCAGTCAGACAGCGTAACCACACTTAGGTTAGCAGAGAGTCGAACTCATAGAGAACTGTGCTAACTGTGCTACTGGTTCAATAAATCAGATTGAACTAACTTCAAGGTCTGGAGTATCTTTTGGTTAAAGCTGCATCCAGTTGCAGCCTGTGTTATCCCAGCGTACATAACACAACATGCTACCATTCTCCTCTCAACAGCGGGTGATCAAGCCATCGAACTCTTCAACTCTTTTCACTTCACCGAAGGCCAGGACAAGACAAAGTTTCAGACCATCCTGGACAAGTTTGACAGTCACCTGGAAGTGGACACCAATGAAATCTTCGAGCGCTACATATTCAAATAGCGTCTACAAGGTAAAGATGAATCTTTCAACTCCTTCTTAACTAACCTCCGCCTGCTAGCGCTGTCCTGCAACTTTAGTGATATTGCTGGCTCCATGATCAGAGACCAAATCGTTTTTGGAGTTCACTCTGATCCTCTGAGAGAGCAGGTGCTGAAAATCAAGCATATGACCCTGCCAGTCGCGATTGAAACATGCACAGTGCATGAGCACGCAAAAAATCTCCCACGAGGCAGAGAGTGTGCAGGCCGTCTCCCGGATGCAGCACCTCAGCTTGATGAAAGCGGCCGTCTCGCGCGTTTTCCCAGGGCCCCACACATGCGCGATGTGAACGGGATAACGAAGCGGCCGATACCCGCACTGCGCATGTGCGATGACGCGCGGAGCGTCAGGACGCCAGCGTCATGACGTGCTCGAACTGCGGCAACGCCCACTTCAAGAAACACTGCCCTGCAAGAGACAGGCAATGTTTAAATTGCGGGAAGCCTGGACACTATGCAGCCTTGTGCAGGTCTGCACCACAAGTCAGGGGCCCAATTCCGACGACGGCGCATTCAGAGTGTGCAACAATTACAGGATTCTGATTCTGGCAGCACAACGGATCCAGAGGAAGAATGTCTGGACTCCGCCTACTGTGTGGGCATCATTACTGTCATGATATCCACATTAACATATCATGGTGCAATCACACACACACACTGATGGACAGGTAGATGGACCAACCAACACACACACAACATCACAGCCAATCACCAGTGAGAGCACACACACTATAAAACAGGGAACACCACAGTTCCAGCTCATTCTACCAGGAGATAGCTCAGAGCACAGAGCTCACAGCGCACCACTCAGACATACACCATGTGCTGAGTGCCTCACCAAGATAGTGCTAGGGCTGGGTCCACAGGTTAGCTGGTGAAGTACGAACCACAGCCAGAAGTTAATAGTTATTATTGTACAGAATAATAAAACAGAGTTGTACCATCTACAACCGTGTTGGTTCGTTTGTGTATTGGAACACCCAACATGACAATTATCAAATGTGAATATGTCACATCCAACTCATCACAAATTCAATCCAACCTCGCTGTGGATTTTGCGGACGAATGGCGTGCGGTGATGCAGGTCAACCATTGCTTCATCTAGTTTAAGCTAGACACAGGTGCTTCTGCCAACCTCCTCTCACAGGCAGATTTCAAATGCATCAAGAAGCCCCCAAGGTCCTTCCAGCAGCCTGCAGGCTCCTGGTGTACAACGGAAATGCCATCACAGCACTGAGGTCCTGTAATCTACTTGTCTCCAACTGGAGCACCCATGCACGGTTATGTTTTGAAATTGTCAAGCCAAACAGGGCATCCCTACTTGGTGTGCATGCCTGCAAGCAGCTGAACCTCGTGCAGCGGGTTTACACAATGACATCCTCCAATGTGGATCTTCAGGCCGGCATTGACAACATCCTCGCTCAGTATCCGGATGTGTTCGACGGGATGGGCACGCTGCCATGTCGATACAAGATTCTGCTACGACCTGATGCCAAGCCAGTGGTCCATGCACCACGCCGGGTCCCGGCTCCGCTGAGGGAGCGTCTGAAGGCACAGCTCAAGGATCTTCAGCAACAGGGCATCATTTCCAAGGTAACCGAACAGACTGACTGGGTCAGCTCGATGGTATGTGTTAGAAAACCTTCGGGTGACCTGCGCATCTGCATTGATCCCAAGGATCTCAATAAGAATATAATGCGTGAACACTACCCCATCCCGAAGCGGGAGGAACTCATCAGTGAGATGGCACACGCACGTTTTTTCACCAAGTTAGATGTGTCACATGGATTTTGGCAAATCCAGCTGGATGAGTCCAGCAGAAGGCTCTGCACCTTCATCACACCGTTTGGCAGATACTGCTATAATCGCATGCCGTTTGGCATTATCTCGGCATCGGAGATCTTCCATCGCATCATGGAGCAGATGATGGAGGGCATTGAAGGGGTTCGTGTGTACGTGGGCGACATCATCGCGGAGCTGTTGTCCATGGCGCTCCCAATCGCGCAAATCCCCGCGCAGCAGCCGGCTTTTCATAACGCCAGCTGCAAGCGGCCGCGAACATGTTAAAAAACAATTCGGATGCATTGCGCATGTGCGCCGATCATCGGGCATGCGCAGTGCGGCCGCTATTTTTTTTAAACGGTTGCAGCTTTTTCTTTTACAAGTTCTGTAGTGGTATTTATTCATTTATTTTATTCATTTAATTTTTATTTTTTTCATTTATTTTATTCATTTTATTTGTTTCACAAGTTCAGGGAGGTTTTATTCATTTTTTCCATTTATGTTACTCATTTTTGTTTTACAAGTTTGAGGGGGGTTTTATTTGATAAAATTTTACAGAAAAAAGATCTTTGGACAGATTGAGACTCCATACTTTCCGACACGGGAAGGCTTCACCTTCATTCAACAGGTTCCATTGGAGGAGCGTGTACGAGGGCCAAAGGGACCCAAAACCATTTCCTGTATTTCTGTCAGCAGCAAACAAGGTAAGAGAAAATGGTGGGTCGCGCAGGTCGGCCGGCGTGGGTCACGAAGGTCGGCCGGCGTGGGTCACGAAGGTCGGCCGGGTTGGGTCCCGAAGGTTGGCCGGTTGGTAAAAATGGGTCCCCGGAAAAAAAGTTTGAAGAACACTGGTTAAGGCCATCGAAGCAATGAAGGTCCCTGAAGACAAGAAGGCAGCGTTGCGCTTCCTGGGTACGGTCAATTTTCTGGGCAAGTTCATCCCAAACCTGGCCTCACACACCACGGCTCTACGAAACCTGGTGAAAAAGTCCACTGCCTTTGAGTGGAAGGCAGCACATCAGGCAAAGTGGTTGGAGCTGAAAGCCAAGCTCACCACTGCACCCGTCTTGGCATTTTTCGACCCAGACAGGGAGACGAAGATCTCAACAGAAGCGAGCCAGGATGGCATCGGTGCGGTGCTGCTTCAACGCGATGACACTTCATCCTGGGCACCGGTAGCCTATGCATGGAGGGCCATGACGCCCACCAAAACAAGGTATGCGCAAATAGAGAAGGAATGCCTGGGTCTTCTCACTGGCATTCTCAAGTTTCACGACTATGTCTACGGCCTGCTGACATTCACTATTGAGATGGATCATAGGCCTCTGGTCCACATTATCCGCAAGGACCTGAACGACATGACGCCTCGGTTGCAGCGCATTCTCCTCAAACTCAGAAGGTATGAATTTGACTTAGTGTACACGCATGGCAAGGAGCTCATCATCGCTGATGCATTGTCCCGCTCCATCACATTGCCTAGTGAACCGCTGGAAATCATCCGGCAGATTGAATCACAGGTGCAGCTGTGTGCTTCCACCTTCCAGGCATCTGATGAGAAGGTTTGTATCCGCGAGGAGACAGCCAAAGACCCCCCTCTTGCAGCATGTCATGCACCACCTCGCCAATGACTGGCAGAAAGGGCAGTGCCCTCAATTTTACAATGTAAAGGACGACCTGACGGTGATTGATGGTATCCTCCTCAAGCTGGACCGGATTGTCATTCCACTCAGTCTCCAGAGCTTGGTGCTCCGTAAAATCCATGAGGGACACCTGGGCGTCAAGAAGTGCAGACGCTCTCAGACCTCACACCTCGGACCGTCATCAAGGCCTGTAAGGAGACGTTTTCCAGGCATGGTATCCTACTCACTGTCATGAGTGACAATGGCCCGTGCTTCAACAGCCATGAGTGGTCTATGTTTGCCATGTCATACCATTTCAAACATGTCACTTCCAGCCCACACTATCCGCAGTCCAATAGGAAGGCACATTGTGAAACAGCTCATCTGCAAGGCCACGGATTCTGCTTCTGACATCTACCTCGCGCTGCTTGCGTACAGAGCAACCCCACTGTCAACTGGCATGTCGCCGGCTCAACTCCTGATGAACAGGGACCTGCGGACGACACTTCCAGCCATACACATGCCCAACCTGGATCACCTCCCGGTGCTGCAGAAGGTGCAGCAGCTCCGAAACCAGCAAAAGCAGGGCTATGATGCTCATGCCATTGATTTGCCCGTGTTATCCCCGGCAGACACTGTCAGGATCAAGATATCGGATGGTGGCTGGTCTGTTCCAGCTGTCGTTGTTCGACAGGCTGCGCCCTGCTCGTAATTTGTACGTATGGCTGATGGTCCTGTTGTGCGACAAAACAACCTGCCCGCAATCGCTTTCTTCTCCGTTTCCGTCCATTGTTTTGCCACCTCCTGATACCTCGAACTACGAGGCCACCAGTCAGGCTTCCATCCCGCCTGTTAAGGCGCCGTCGTCCCCACCACCACCTCTCCGGCGGTCGACAAGGATCAGATGCAAGCCCCAGAGACTGGACTTATGAACATTTATTTTGTTTGCTATGTTCTGTTTTCGCACATTAGACAGCTGTCTTCACATGTAAATACGTTCACATATGCCACCGCTTGTAAATATGTTAATATATGCCACCACATGTAAGTACGTTCCCATTTGCCAACAAAACATAAACAAAAGGGGAGATATCATGATATGCAAACATGCAGATAATGATATACAGACGGGCACAGACAGGCAGCTAATGACCACAGAGAGCGGGACATGAACAATGAGCGGGCAGGACACTCAGGGGTGGTATCTCACTATAAAAGGCATGAGGCACTCACACTCTGCCTCTTTCCACTGATGAACATCTACAGAGTGAGTCAGGGTGTATGTACAGTATCACACCTCCAGCACGTGGCTAAGAGCTAGTCTGGTTCAGTCAGACAGAGTAACCACACTTAGGTTAGCAGAGAGTCGAACTCATAGAGAACTGTGTTAACTGTGTTACTGGTTCAATAAATCAGATTGAACTAACTTCAAGGTCTGGAGTATCTTTTAGTTAAAGCTGCATCCAGTTGCAGCCTGTGTTATCCCAGAGTACATAACACAACATCCCCTTTTTGCTAAACTTCTGGGATTCCATTAATAAGGATGGAAATAAAATGAAAACTTAAATGATGGTTTACTAATATATACATAATCCTTACTGTGAAGCAGAAGTTCCTTGCATTTTCAGCATGACAATGTATAGACAATCAGCATTTTGGAACCGCAAGATGGCAGCTGAATGTAACATAATGATTTTCATTATTTACTGTGCAGGAAATGTGCTAAACATACATCCCAAATAGACTTTAGAAAACTGTCAAAAGTTGAACGTTACCAAATTTGGGCCTGCATGCCAAGGCTGCAAATGAATTGATGAAAAATGTAGGGAGTGACATTTAAATGGTTCAAAGATTGTTGTGCTACCTTAGTGGTTGTGTCAGCTGGTCACTATCGTATAAATAACAAATGGCTACACTGACATTCATTCTGTAATTTTGTCGAGTGGAACAAAGAACAAAAAAAAGTACGGCACAGGAACAGGCCCTTCGGCCCTCCAAGCCTGTCCCGATCATGATGCCCTAACTAAAAAACACTCTCTGCCCTTACTCAGCCCGTATCCCTCTATTTCCTCCCTATTCATGTACCCGTCCAGATGCCTCTTAAATGTTGCTAATGTGCCTGCTTCCATCACATCCTCTGGCAGCGCCTTCCAGACACTCACTCTCTGCTTGAAAAACATACCCTGCACATCTCCCTTAAATTTTCCCCTCTCCTGGTCGGAGGAGTAGGAAGAAAGAGAAATTGATTAATTTTTAAAAATTTAAAATTTTGGTACACAAAACAGATATAAATATGAACAAATATTAGGAGGTTTAAAAAAAGAAAAAAGAGGGAAAGCAAAAAATAAAAAGTAAAGCTGAAATTATTTACACATAGATCAGCTTCAACTATTTACATACATACATCGCAGTTTCCTTTCTTTTTCCTCCTTACAGTGTTTGCAGTGGCAATTGTGGTCCCCTGTGTTTCGCTTCCCACCGTTTGTTTCTTTGGGTTTTTTTCTACCCCCTTTGGTTCAGGTTGTTGCATCACCACCCCCACCCCCCCTTTGATTCTCATGTTTCTCTTCTTGGGCTTGATTGTTTCCCTGCACCCCAGTGGCTACTCCCACCTGTTCTTTGGTTTCCTAGTTATTGGCTACAAACAGGTTTTGAAACAACCGACTGAATGGCCCCCACATTTTGTGGAAGCCTTCTTCCGACCCTCGGATGACGAATTTAAGTTTCTCCATTCAGAGAAACTCGATAGGTCATACAGCCAGTCTGCAGCTTTAGGTGGTGCTGCTGAATGCCAGCCGAGCAGGATTCTCCGGCGGACGATTGGGGAGGCATAGGCAAGGGCATTGGTCCTCTTCCCCATGAAGAGATTTGGCTATTCCGACCCTAAAGGCTGCCACTCTTGGGCATGGCTCCACACTCAGCCCCAACACCTTGGACATTGCCCCGAAGAAGGCTGTCCTGAACCCAGCAAGTCTGGGGCAAGACCAGAACATGTGGGCCTGGTTGGCCAGGCACTGTTTGCATCTATCCTCCACCTCTGGGAACAACCTGCTTATTCGGGTTCTGGTTAAGTGGGCTCTGTGTATCACTTTTAACTGCATTAGGCTTAGCCTTGCACATGTGGAGGTGGAGTTAACCCTGTACAGTGCTTCGCTCCAGAGTAACCACCCTATTTCAAACCCCAGGTCCTCCTCCCACTACTCTTATTCGAGGAATTAAGGGCTATGGAGAGAGAGCGGGTAAATGGAGTTGAAATCAGCCATGATTGAATGGTGGAGTGGACTCGATGGGCCGAATAGCCTTACTTCCGCTCCTATGTCTTATGGTCTTATGGTCTACTCCCTGGTCTCGCCCAGTTGTGTGTTGGTTCCCCTTAGCAGCCGCCCGTACATGTCACCACAGTTCCCTTTCCCTAAGATGCTCCCTTTCAGCAGGTCCTCCAGCAGCGAGTGTCGTGATGGTCCCAGGTATGTCCTTGTTTCCCATCATAGGAAACTTTTGATTTGTAGGTACCTGAGTTCATTGCCCCTTCAGCTGGAATCTTTGTGTCAGTTCTTCGAGCGTTGTTAGCCTGTTGTTGGTGTAGAAGTCCCCAACTGTCAGCGTCCCCTCATCCTGTCTCCACCTTTTAAAGGTGGCATCTATAGTCGCCGGCGCAAACCTGTGGTTGTTGCAGATGGGGACCTTGTCGTTGATGTTGAGATTGAAGCAGTTCCAGTTCAGTAAACCTGGTATTGCACTGGTTTTAAGGAAATGCACAGGGAAGTTGTGAGACACAACACTTTTGACTGAATTAAAGACAGGCATCTATCCCTTGGCTTTAAACAAAATCTATTGATGGTGTCACAGACTTTATGGTGTGTGTGATCTTAGCCTTACATTGGGAATTTGATTAAGGGGGCTGGGATCAGATGGAGTTAATCTAGTCTTTCACTGCATCTGCCTCAAGATATTATTACGACATTTTTTCTTCAGTTCAAACAAGAGAGCATCTTCAATGTGAGATGCATCAAATACATCTTCAAGGTAACACTCGGGAGATGGGATTGATCATAAATATTGTGGGAATTTAGTGAAAGGCTCTGGAAGGACAGGGTGTTTGTTTCCTGTCGCATTGAGCATCACAACCAGTTGATTGACCAGTGTTTCTGCATGTATGGTCTCTGGAGTTATGGCTTGTCTTTGCAGAGAGATACTGCACATCCTTTCTCAGCAGTAAGTTTGCAGTAGTTTGGCATGGAGACTCTTCATGGTGAAAGTAAAAGGGCAAAATACTGCAGCCAATGGAAATTTTACAAAGTTCTGATGAAAGGTCATCAACATGAAATTTTAGCTCGGTTTCCCGCTCCATTGATGCTGCTTAATCCACTGAGTATTTCCAGCATTTTCTATTTTTAATTATAAAAACGATGGGTTTTTTCCCTTTCTCTATTGATACAACTAACAGACTTGCACACACTGCAACAGGTTGATGCATGTTTTGCCCATGGGCTGGAAAGGTCCTTAACAATTTTCATTTTGATGTGCTGAACAGTCTTATTAATTGAGGGTTCACAGCCAGAAAATAGGTCACTATTGACATTGAGCACGAAACATATGATAGCTTGACCTTTGAGATAGATCACTGATTTTTTTCAATGCAATTAATTAGGATTTTTAAAACTTAATTGAAAAGAATGAACATATTGCTGAGTAGTGAAATTATTCATGCCCATAATATAATGATCCCAAACTTTCATTCAGTAAGTTACACTCCTTGGCCCTAATACAAAATAAGATGTGCCTGCAGAGGATCTTCAGGACTATTTAAAAATGTAGAAATTAAGATGGAAAAGAATGTAGGGCATCAGGTCCTGGGGCTGTGTCGGCTTTTATTCCCTCAAGTTTCACAAAAAAAGTTTTGTTTCTGCTGAGATTAATTATTTTACGTTTTTCACTCTTTCTAGAAATAGAAGATGACCAAAGGGCTGTATGTAAATTGTGTTCAATGGGCGCAATTTAACAGAAAAAGGCACGATTGGCGTGGCATTTCGCAACGGTTGTGTTGGCGAGATCACGGCCCGTGTTTAACAGCACTTAGCGCCAGAAGTGAGCCCCCATGAGCTTCTCACCATTGTTGGCTGTCTCACTGTCTGGATTTGCCAGACTCGCGCCTCAGCATCTCATCACTCACAAGGGAGAGCTGCTTTTAAACGCTCCCTCACCACTCACTCCCAGTCAACACACAAGCATGGCAGCGCACAGACCTACTCCTCGCTTTGGGGATGCCAACCTGGCTAGGCTTCTCAACCCTCTGAATGCAAGACGGGACATCCTGGTCCCCCAACAGCAAGACCATCAATGCCGCCTGGGAGACTGTGGCAGCGGTTGTCAGTTCGGGTAAGTTACCACCTCTCTCCTGGTATCAGTTCTGCCTGCCACCCCCACTGCCTGTTGCCCTCCACCCTCAGTAAAAGCAATGAGGCGGCAGTAAACAAACACACATCCTCCAGACATTAAACAGTCACCAGTGCAATAGATTCAGATCAATCATCTTCTCTCTCCCCCTCATGGTGTCCCAGCTGTGGACTCTCAATAGTGGAATGTTGCTCGGGGGTTGTGTAACTAACACCAGAAAGTCACACCGACGCAGAGCACACCAGAAGAGAGAACCCACCCTCCCCTTCTCCAGCATCAACCACAGTCATATTTACCATAATTAACCTAGTTTCTGCTTAAGATTCTTGCTTTGGGCTCAAATCTGTCACTTTCAAACTTAATTGGGAATTTAATTGTGTTATCACTTTTTCATAGCTGATCTTTTATTAAGATTCGGAGTTAACCCTATCTCATTACAAAATACAGGATCTAAAATAGTATGTCCCCAGTCAGTTCCACAATGTCCTTTGTTAGGAAGCTGTCATCAAAGCATTCTACAAACTCTCCTTACAGGCTACCTGCGCAATTTGAGTTGTCCAGATCAAAGTCCCCAACAATTATTATATTTGCCTTTGCTACAAGCTCTAATTATTTCCTGCTTATTGCTCTGCCCAACAGTATAATGGCTCTCTGGGAGAGGTGTGGTATTTCAACTGCATCCACCAATGTTTTCAGACCTTTGTTTTTTCCTAATTTCCACCCATGCTGTTTCTATTTCGTGATCTTCTGAGCCAAGATCCTTTTTTTCTCTTTGCCTTAAATCATGCTTTATTATCACAGCTACCTTCCTTTCCTATTCTGCTTTTCCAAATTTCTATATACCCTGGAGGCACAGTGATTAGCACTGCTGCCTCACAGCGTCAGGGACCCAGGTTTGATTCCAGCTTTGGGTGATTATGTGGAGTTTGCTCATTCGCCTGGTGTCTGTGTGGGTTTCCTCCCACAGTCCAAAGATATGCTGGTTAAGTGGATTGGCCATTCTAATGATGTGCAGGTTTGGTGGGGTTACAGGGAGGGGGTTGGGGTAAGATGCTCAGATGCTTGTTTGGCATGTTGGTGCACTCAATGGGCTGAATGCACTGTAGGGATTCTGTGGAATATTTATTCCTTAACATTGATCACTTTTTTTTAATAATCATTTTTTTGAGATATTTTTGGTATTGTAACAACAACAAAATAAACAGTGTACATGAAACTATAAACATAGTGCAAAAGTCTCCCTTCCTTACAGGTCCCACCTTTATTAACCCCCTACTCCAAGCTAAACTAACCCCCCCCCCCCACCCCTTCTGCTAACGATTAATTTTCCGCAAAGAAGTCGACGAACGGTTGCCAACTCCGGGCGAATCCAAACAGTGACCCTCTCAAAGCTAACTTGATTTTCTCTAAACAGAGAAAGCTAGCCATGTCCGATAGCCAGGTCTCCGACTTCGGGGGGTTTGAGTCCCTCCAAGCTGATAGTATCCATTTCCGGGCTACCAGGGAAGCAAAGGCTAGAACGTCTGCCTCTTTCTCCTCCTGGATTCCCGGGTCTTCCGACACCCTGAAAATCGCCACCTCTGGACTCAGTGCCACCCTTGTTTTTAATACCGTGGACATAACATCTGCAAACCCCAGCCAAAATCCCCTAAGCTTCGGACATGCCCAGAACATGTGGACATGGTTCACTGGTCCTCCCGCACATTTTGCACACCTGTCTTCCACCCCAAAGAATCTGCTCATCCGGGCCACTGTCATGTGAGCCTGATGAACGACCTTGAATTGTATCAGGCTGAGCCTGGCACATGTTGCGGACGCGTTGACTACTCAACACATCCGCCCATAGACCATCCTCTATCTCTCCTCCCAGCTCCTCCTCCCACTTGCGCTTCAGCGCCTCAGTCTGCGTCTCTTCCAACCCCATAAGTTCCTTGTAAATGTCAGAGGCGCTCCCTTCTCCTACCTATTCTCTGGAAACTACCCTGTCCTGAATCCCCCTTAGCGGTAGGAGCGGGAAGGTTGACACCTGTTTACGTAGGAAGTCCAGCACCTGCAGATACTTGAATTTGTTTCCCCTTGCCAACCCAAACTTTTCCTCCAGCGTCCTCATACTCAAAAAGCTCTCTATAAACATAACCCCCATCCTCTCAATCTCTGCTCTCCGCCATATCTGGAACCCCCCATCCATACTTCCCGGGGCAAACCTGTGAACTTTGATCACTTCTATCCCTGTCTCTTTGATGGTGATATCAAACCCACTTGCATCAGAATTCCACGGCCAGCTCATTTTCATATCCATCACAAGAGTAATTGGCATTGGTCTTTTGTAAAATGGCAAGTGTGCTTGCTAATTAGTTTCATCTTTAAAAAGCCAGCTTTGGGTGAAAATTGCATTGTGTCCAAGGGGTCGCCTGTTAAGTAACAAAGTACTTACTTCAACCAATTTTGAAAATAAGCTGGACTGGGTAGCCTAGAAAGTTCTGGGTCCCTGATGTAGCAGAGCATCGTAGTTCGCTTTCATAAAAATTCACAATAGATACAAAGGGACATTGAAAGCCATTGATACCTCAAGCCTGTCCTGCTATTTGCTTAAATCTCAGTTAATCTGTACAATACTCCATTTTTACTTCATTCCTTTTACTCTAAATCCCTAGATATCTCTGTACTTTATTTCCTTTCCACAAAGTAGTGACTCGGAAAATATAGTATTGCTACACTGGGAGCTGCTGCCCTCTAATGACCTCACCCAGGTGATTCTAGAAATGGTCAACATCTATTCAGCAGATGTTGGACCAAGCAAAGTCCAATTATTACTTGAATTTTACATGTGGATTTTTAAGCAGGGTCGAATGGTTTGCAATCGCGATCAGCAATCATAATTAACTTTTCCTTCCCCATCCCGAAGCACTTTGACCAGTTCTCATTACCTCTTGCTACTAAGATCAACTGACCCCACTCTGATCAATAATTGAATCAGAGGTCTTCTTGATTTGGGGTTTTCAGTACCAAGTAATCAAAACTACAGATCTTGTTTTTAAATAATTAATTGGGAATTGCAATATTCAAATTGCACTATTATTTTCTATCCAAAAAAGTTCAACTACAAATTGTTTAGTTGTTTGCAGTGAAGGTTTGTTTGAACAACCATCAAAATGATTCACTTTAAGGATGTAGGAAGTTCTCCTGCTACAGTTTTAAATAAATGGGATTGTGGCAGGAAAACAGAGGGCAACAAAAATAGGAAATTAAATTGCAGTTGTACTGAGAAAGCACTATGCTGTCATGTGCAACAGAATGTACTGAGAAGCAATTCCTAAGCAATGAAAAACAAAATTGAAATATGCAATCCACTATTCAGAAATCACACAAAACATTTATAATGAGGGTCATTCATAGACAAAGTCTCATGTGGTGTCAATAATAAGAGTGGGAGCCATGAGCAATATGTTATATCAGAGGTCATGACTTATCACAGCAAGAAGTAGCGAGAGGGTACATAATAAGATGTTTACTCAAATGAATTCTAGAGTGTAACAATATTCTTTTCCACGATCTTTGTAATACACTTAAGTTCCTCAAACGAATTTGCTACATTTGATTTCTAATCTAGTTCCACCCAATACAGCAGAGATGGATGGGAACTAAGTGGCATGGGGACAGCAGTCTATGTTCCTCCATTTGGTTATTTGTGCTAGTGTCCCAATTCTCAGCATTTCTGAACACAATGAATCTTTAAAATTCTATTGGGATTTTAATAAATTGTTTGTGGAAAAACACATCAATGCAAAGTGTTCCTATTATCATACAAGCAATATTAGTGATGTGAGAAATATCTGGCGATGTCCAGCTAACATTTTCTTTAAATCTAAATTACACCTTTACGCTGGAGTAAATTTGACAAGGAATTCCATGCTATTTCTGTCACATTGCATCCAAAACAGTTTCCCATAATATGCAATGGAATAGAAATTCATCAGCAAAACAAAGTTGAAAATACTTTTAAAACACAGTTTGGGAAAAAATGGTATCATCTGATTTGTTTATACAAGATAGGACTAACAAAAAACAATGACACAAAAGAGTGTGGATACCTAACATTTTATTAGTAAACAGAGGCTGTAAATGAAGGACAAGAACCGCTCGGTATAGATTTCTTGTATATAGAAACTTCCCAAGATTCAGCATTGTTGCTTTGACTAGATTTGTTACATTCTACTGCCCAAGGATGATGCCGTCAAGGTCAAGCAATTAATTAAAAGACTAGGAATTATGCACAGCACTTTTGTTTTTAATTTATTTGTATATTTCATTTTAAGACTTTTGCAAGAAGTGAAGATGAAATTTTTAGTAAAAAAATAAAATACTCTGATCATTTTAACATTCTATTGGAGTTTTAAAAAAATGTTTTCTGTGAATTTTCTGCTGGGATATTGGTGCTAGGGAATGAATGGTTTTATTTTGTTTCCCCAATGTCACAATCAGTACGAACCTCAGCAAAACAGTCTGTTAAGTGACAGAAACTTTTAGCTTTGTTATTGAGGGGGCAGACTTACAGGATAATGACCAAAAGGGTTATGGCACCTAATCTGTGACAACTTTCATTCAAAACATATTTTAAAATTCCATTTAATAATAGAGCATTCAATTTTACGTTACTATATGTATATTTCAAAGTGTGAGTAATGTCATGTGGGAGTACCTTTAAGAAATGGGTGTTTATAAATGGGTGTTTATAAATGGGTATGTATGTAAATATCTGTAGTGAGAGTACCTTTAAGAAATGGGTGTTTACTACTGCAGTGATGTCAGAGAGTGGGTGGAGCTGGGCTGTTTGTCAGCTTTTTACTTTTGTTTTTGAGCAGGTTGCACGGTGTGTTTTAGTTTCGTTTTGCGTGTTGGAGCTGAAGCCAGACACAGCAGCTGTACTGCTGTTCTCTCTTCCAAGAAAAGACTACCCCTTGATCATTTGGTGAATTCAGAATTATAAATATTTTCAGTAGTGACTTTAACCTGATGTGCTTCTGGTAAAAGGTGTTTTAAGTCTTATGGATGTTAAAAGGAAAGCTTAAAGGATTACAAAGTATTCTTTGGGGGTGTATTTTAATTAATGGTTGCTAAGATGTTCACTGTATGTTTTAAAAAGGTTAACTTGAGTTCATAGAATAAACATTGTCTTGTTTTAAAAAAATACTTTTCAATTTCTGCTGTACCACACCTGTAGAATGGGCCGTGTGCTCCCCATACCACAATCTATTAAAAGTTGTGGGTCAGGTGAACTCCATGATACACTTTGGGGTTCTCTAAACCCTGGCCCATAACAAATTGGGGGCTCGTCCAGGATAAAAGATGGATTGACTTAGTGAACTTAAAGACAGTGCGGGGTGAGCATATTCTGGTTGTTTATCAGGTGTGATATTCTTATTTAAGTGGGGAGTGTGTTATGGACAATGGCTCTTTCAGAGGCTCTGAAGTTTTTGGGGGTGGAGACGGTCAGTACCTTACGGACAGAGACTAAAAGCAGACGGTTAGATTTGGCAAAAACATTGCAGTTAACATTACCTGACAAAATGCGAAAAGATGAGGTCATTATGGCAATGGCTAAGCATTTAAAGCTACCCGAGATACAGTTTGACTCATTGGAAATAGCAAACATTCAGTTGCAAATGAAACATGAGAAAGAATTAAAGCAGCTTGAATACGAAAGAGAGAGGAAAAAGAGAGAGAAGAAAGGAAAACAGAAAGAATAGCCTTAGCAGAACAAAAAGAAAGAGAAAGGGAGATACAGATCAGGGAAAAAGATAAAGAGAGAGAGTTTGAACTTCAGAAAATGGCCATGAAACATGACAGTCAATTAAAATTCGCAGATGTAAAGGGAAACATACAGTTGGTGGATAGTGATGACGATAGTGAGAAAGAGCGTCATAGTCAAAGGCTTGGTGGGAATATATTTAAATATGTCCAAGCATTGCCAAGATTTGATGAGAAGGAGGTAGAAGCTTTTTTCATTTCATTTGAGAAGGTAGCTAAACAAATGAAATGGTCACAGGAGATGTGGGTGTTACTGATTCAAACAAAGCTGGTAGGTAGGGCTAATGAAGTGTTTGCATCACTACCGGAGGAGGTATCTGGGACGTATGAGGAGGTGAAAAAAACCATCTTTGGTGCATATGAACTAGTGCCTGAAGCCTACAGACAAAGGTTTGATAAGGGGCTTGTTTCGCACACTGGGCTAAATAGCTGGCTTTTAAAGCAGAACAAGGCAGGCTCGCAGCACAGTTCAATTCCTGTACCAGCCTCCCCGAACAGGTGCCGGAATGTGGCGACTAGGGGCTTTTCACAGTAACTTCATTGAGGCCTACTTGTGACAACAAGCAATTTTCATTTTCAAGGTTTAGAAATTTAGGGAAAGAATTTGGTCAAACGTACATGGAGTTTGAAAGGCTCAAACCGAGTAATTTTGATAGGTGGATAAGGGCTTTGAAAATAGACCAAACGTATGAAGCTCTGAGAGAAATTATACTTTTGGAAGAGTTTTTAAGTTAAATTCCTGATGTAGTGAGAACTCATGTGGAAGAGCAGAGGGTTAAAACTGCAAAATTAGCAGCAGAAATGACAAGATAATTATGAATTAGTTCATAAATCAAAGCTTGGTTTCCGACATCAGTTTCAGCCTGTGAGGGATAGAAACTGGGGACATGAGAAATACTCAAGTGGTAAAAGTAAAGGTGATCTGATGGGAGATAATAAGGAGAGTGTACCTCAGATTAAAAAAGAAACCCAAGACGGTGGAAAAGAAAAGTTTCAAACGTTTTCACTATAATAAACTAGGCCATGTAAAGTCACAGTCTTGGTGGTTGAAGAAAAGCACTGGGAAGGCTGATGTGGTAAAACAGGATAAGACAGTGGGGTTGTTAAAGTGGTAAAGGAAAGCCCAAGTGAAGTGAAGGAGGTGCAAAAGATTGTACAGCCTGATCAAGAGGTGATTGATAAGGTGCCAGATCTCTTTAAAGAATTTACTTGTGTGGGTAAAGTTTACTCATGTGTATCAGGACGAGCAGGTAAAGAAGTCACAATTTTAAGAGATACGGGAGCTAGTCAATCTTTAATGGTAAGAGATGAGGAGTTATGTAGTTTGGGAAGAATGTTGCCAGAAAAGGTGGTAATATGTGGAATTCAGGGTGAGAGGAGTAGTGTTCAATTATATACGGTAAGGTTGGAAAGTCCAGTGAAGCATGGTGAAGTGGTAGGAGGAGTAATAGAGAAACTATCTTGTCCAGGAATAGTTTATCTTGGGTAATGATATAGCTGGATCGCAGATGGGAGTGATGCCTACTGTGGTTGATAAGCCAGTGGAAAATCAGACAACTGAAGTCTTGAATGACGAATATCCTGGGATTTTTCTGGATTGTGTAGTAACAAAGTCGCAAAGTCACAGATTAAGACAAGAGGAGAAATCAAAGAGTGAAGCTGAAGTTGAAGTGCAATTATCAGAAACGATTTTTGATCAGATGGTTGAAAAAGAACAAGAACAGGTGGAGGATGAGGCAGATATTTTTAGTTCAGGAAAATTGGCAGAGTTACAACAAAAAGATATAGAAATAAAACGGATGTATCAGAAAGCATAAACGGAAGAGGAATCTGAGTGTATACCAGAGTGTTATTACCGTAAAAGTAATGTCATGATGAGAAAATGGAGACCTTTACATATGCAGGCGGATGTAAAGTGGGCAGAAGTTCATCAAGTAGTATCGCCGGTAGGGTATAGAAAGGAGGTGTTGCGAGTTGCATATGAAGTACCAGTGGGAGGTCATTTGGGAATAAGGAAAACTCAAGCTAAAATACAAAAACTTATTTATTGGCCTGTCCTACATAAAGATGTCGTTAAATTTTGTCAATCATGTCACACATGTCAAGTGATAGGGAAACCTCAAGCAATGATAAAACCAGTGCCCTTAAAACCCATTCCAGCATTTGAGGAATCCTTTCCAAGGGTCCTAATTGATTGCATAGGACTGCTACCTAAAACAAAAAGTGGGAATCAATATCTTTTGACGAGAATGGATTTGCCCACTAGGTTTCCAGAGGCCATTCCAGTACATAATATTACAGCTAAAAAGATTGCGGAGGAGTTACTTAAATTCTTTCCTCGATGTGGACTACCCACAGAAACACAATTGGATCAAGGATCAAATTGTACCTCAAGGTTGTTCAAATAAGTTATGGATAGCTTAGGAATAAAACAATTTAAATCAACTGCATTCCATCCAGAATCGCAGGGAGCGTTAGAAAGGTGGCATCAGACATTAAAGACAATGTTGAGGGCTTATTGTCAAGATTATCCAGAAGATTGGGATAAAGGAATTCCATTCGTACTGTTTGCAATTAGGGATGCAGCTAATGAGTCAACCAAATGTAGTCCTTTTGAACTAATTTTTGGTCATGAGGTAAGAGGACCACTTAAATTGATTAAAGAAAAATTGGTGAGAAATCAGAAATGACATTATTGGATTAAGTGTCAAATTTTAGGGAATGATTAAATAGAGTTGGTGAATTGGCTAGACAACATTTAAAAGTTCCACAAAATGTGATGAAACGGGTAGCTGGTTTAGCGCACTGGGCTAAATCGCTGGCTTATAAAGCAGACCAAGGCAGGCCAGCAGCATGGTTCAATTCCCGTACCAGCCTCCCCAAACAGGCACCGGAATGTGGCGACTTGGGGCTTTTCACAGTAACTTCATTGAAGCCTACTTGTGACAATTAGCGATTTTATCCATTTTCATTTTTCAAATCCAAAGTTCGTAGTTTTGCCAGTGGAGATAAAGTTTTAGTATTGTTACCAGTGGTAGGTGAACCTTTAAAAGCTAGGTTTTGTGGACCTTATCAGATTGAAAGGAAATTAAGTGAGGTGAATTATGTGGTAAAAACACCAGATAGAAGGAAGACTCACCGAGTGTGTCATGTGAATATGCTTAAAAGGTACTTTGAAAGGGAAGGAGACAAAAGGAGGTTTTAATGATTCCAACTCAAAGTGACGAACCAAACCCAGATGACTGTGAATCTGACATACCTCAAATTAATTTGGAAAACGAGGATGTTCTTAAAAATTGGGATAAATTGTTGAGTTACCTTCCAGAGGAAAAACGAACTGACCTGCAAGAGCTATTGATATCACATGGGCAAGTTTGTAGAGATATATTGGGAAGTACTAAAATGGCTATACATGATGTAGATGTGGGAAATGCTGTTCCAATCAAACAACATCCATATAGACTTAACCCTTTAAAATTGGCACAGGTTAACAAAGAGATTGAGAGTATGCTTAAAAATGGCATAATTGAAGTGGGTTGCAGCCAATGGAGCTCACCCATAGTGATGGTACCAAAACTAGACGGTACCCAACGGTTGTGTGTGGACAATAGAATTGTTAATGCAGTTACAAAAACGGACTCTTATCCTATCCCACGTTTGGAGGATAGCATTGAGAAAGTGGGACAATCAGCTTTTATTTCTAAACTGGATTTACTTAAAGCTTACTGGCAGGTACCTTTATCCGAAAGGGCGAAGGAGATTTCAGCTTTTGTGACTGCAGATGGTATATACCAATTCAAAGTTATGCCATTTGGCATGAAAAATGCACTAGCCACATTTCAACGGTTAACTAACAAATTTGTTTCAGGATTACCCAATTGTGCGGTATACAGCGACGATCTGTAATTTTCAGCCAGACATGGAAAGAACATTTAAAACATCAGATGGAGTTATTTGATCGACTTCAGGTTGCGGGTTGTGGTAGTAAACCTAGCCAAAAGTGAATGTGGAAAAACCCAAGTCACTTTCCTTGGCCACACAATCGGACAGGGTCACACGGATGTGAAGCCAACAGCTATTGAGTAGTTTTCAAAACCCTCAAGACGAAGGGAAATAATGCGATTTCTTGGCATGAGTGGATTTGATCGAACATTCGTGCAAAATCTTTGTAGCGTGGTGGTTCCACTGATGGAATGGCTGAAGAAACGTCGAAAATTTCAGTGGACAGCGGAGTTTCAACATGCATTTGACTGCTTGAAAGCTGTGATAACCAATGCTCCTATGTTGGAGAATTACAAGGGACTCTGTGATCAGATTGAACTGAAGTATCTGACATTAAAGAGACCGTGTTCAAAGAGACTGTCAATTGAGAAAGATTTCCGTTGGAGGAAGAAGAACAAAAAAAAAAGGACTATATTATACCTGTTTGCGTGTATTGTTTGTTTTTTTAAAAAGAAAAAGTATATTTACTGTGTGCATTTCTTAAAGAATGGTGAAAAATGAAACCATCTTGAAGTTGATGGGTTTTATTTTTCTTGGGGGGGGGGGGGAGGAGGTGTCATGTTGGGGTACCTTTATGATATGGGTGTTTATAAATGGGTATGTATATAAATAACTAGTGAGAGTACAGTTAAGAAATGGGTGTTTACTACTGCAGCGATGTCAAGAGAGTGGGTGGAGCTGGGCTGTTTGTCAGCCTTTTACTTTCATTTTTGAGCAGGCTGCAGGTTGTGTTTTAGTTTCGTTTTCCGTGTTGGAGCTGAAGCCAGACACAGCAGCTGTACTGCTGTTCTCTCTGCCAAGAAAAGACTATCTCTTGATCATTTGGTGAATTCAGAATTATAAATGTTTTCAGTAGTGACTTTAACCTGATGTGCTTCTGGTAAAAGGTGTTTTAAGTCTTATGGATGTTAAAAGGAAAGCTTAAAGGATTACTTAGTGTTGTATTCTTTGGGGGTTGTATTTGAATTAATGGTTGCTAAGATGTTCACTGTATGTTTTAAAAAGGTTAACTTGAGTTCATAGAATAAACATTGTTTTGCTTTAAAAAAATACGTTTTCCATTTCTGCTGTACCACACCTGTAGAATGGGCCGTGTGCTCCCCATACCACAATCTATTAAAAGTTGTGGGTCAGGTGAACTCCATGATAGACTTTGGGGTTATCTAAGCCCTGGCCCGTAACAGTAACAAGTTAAATAACATTTACTGAAATATTCAAATTGTGATTGAGAATCCGAAACTCGATGTTTATGAGACACTCTGTTCTTGTGCAATTATTTTTTTTTTTTTTTTTTTTTTTTTTTTTAAATTTAGAGTACCCAATTATTTTTTCCAATTAAGGGGCAATTTAGCGTGGCCAATCCACCTACCCTGCACATCTTTGGGTTGTGGGGGTGAAACCCACGCAGACACGGGGAGAATGTGCAAACTCCAGACGGACAATGACCCAGGGCCAGGATTCGAACCCGGGTCCTCAGCGCCATAGGCAGCAATGCTAACCACTGTGCCACCGTGCTGCCCCCTTCTTGTGCAATTATAAGGACACTCAGTGGGGTCACTACTAGTTCCGCAAGCTTTGACCCAAGGGTATACACCACCACAAGCTTCTTTGTTCCTCTCCTTTCTGTCTTTTGGACTCATCAGATACTGGCAATCCAACTGCTTATCTAGATATTATAGGGACTATGATCATTGCTCTAAGGCATGCTTCTCCAAACAAAGCTGGCATCTTAGACACAGAACGCTGTTTTCATGTCCAATCAGGGGACCATAGGTGTCCGACCTTCTCAGAGAAACGTGAAAGTTCTCCAATGTAAAATCTGTCTGAATGGAATTATTGATTAATAATAATTCAAAATTTGAAAACAACCCAACTGTCTGTTTACATTTGAGAGAGAATTTGCTGCATTTATCCTTATCAGAATGTATGGCATTTCTTTAATGAAGTTCATATGTGGAACCTAAATTACTCTGAAGATTTTGACACAAAATTCAGCAACATATTAAGTATAATAAATGGATATTATCAGACATACTGATTATTAATTGGGGCTATCTTATCAAAGGATTATTTTGAATAAAGGATAAGGGCACTTTTATTTTACATTTCAAAATCTAAATAGTCTAGAGCATGAATACAGGTATTATTTTAATTATTGCAGTCCATCAACTGTTTTCTTTACTTCAGAGTGTAATGTAGATAAATACCTCCAATGTTGCTGCAGCAAATCATATTCAGTTGGGATAATTAAGACATATTCCAGTAATCCTGTAAATTTTAAATATATTCCATGTGCTGAAAGCACTAAGAAATATATAACTGCTATGGCAGTTCAAACAGTCCCACATTAATAATACACATTTACAGGGAACTAACACCTATTTGTCAGAAATAGTTAGCATGGATGACTTATTTGTATTATGTATTAGAGCACAAATGCCAGGGAGTAGGAAGGTAGATTCAACTACTCATTCTGTACTGTTCCTAATATGAATTATACTGAATTAAAGGAATTATTTAAGAGGGTAAAGTCAATGAATTCATATTATTATATTAATATCCTTATCCATAGATTTAACTAGCATAATTTAACTATTAGTCGGGCGGCACGGTAGCACAGTGGTTAGCATTGTCGCTTCACAGCTCCAGGGTCCCAGGTTCAATTCCCGGCTTGGGCGACTGTCTGTGCGGAGTCTGCACGTTCTCCCCTTGTCTGCATGGGTTTCCTCTGGGTGCTCCGGTTTCCTCCCACAAGTCCCGAAAGACGTGTTTGTTAGGTGAAATGGACATTCTGAATTCCCCCTCAGTGTACCCGAACAGGGACAGTAGTGTGGCAACTAAGGGATTTTCACAGTAACTTCATTGCAGTGTTAATGTAAGCCAACTTGTGACATTAGTAAAGATTAAAGACAAGCAATGGAGAGAACTGGAGGAAAAAGAGTAGGAGGGAATAAGCAAGATTTTAAAATGCGCTACATAATATATCCTCACATCACAATTATATGGCTGTAATACTCCTTGCAATAAAATGGAAAATAAGGAATCTGGTATTTTTCAGATTAAAGTCTTATAATCGCAGTCTCCTCTTTTGCACTGTCCAGCAAGAGAGAAAAATATTGCAACTTGTAGCACAAAAACAGATCATTCAGACTAACTGGTCTATGCAGGTGTTTATACTCCGCACAAGTCTCCCCCTGTTCTAATTAATCTAACCCCATCAATATAGCTTTCCATTTCGTTCATCCTAACGTTCTTTATCATTCATCTACTGCTTAAACCCTCACCCATACCTTTGTTACCTCCAGATTTGACAATTCCAACACATCCCAGTCAGCCTCCTACTTTCTATTTTCGATAAGCTTGAGGATATCCTAAACCTGCACCCCATTTCCTGACTCGCACTGAGACTTGTCCATCCATCGCACCTGTGTTCACTGACCTACATTGGCTCCCAGGTAAGCAACATCTCTATTTTAAGCCTGTGTCTTCAGTTGCAAAGGGCCTAAGCTTTAGAATTCCCTCACTAAATCCCTTTCCTCTCTAGGCGTCTCATACCTCTAGGACCAAGCTTTTGATTTACTGCCCTAATATCTCCTTGTGTAGACTGGTGTCAAATTCGGTTTAATAATGCTCCTGTGAAGCATATTTGGACAGTTTACTATGTTAAAGACACTATATGAATACAAGTTGGTAACATTGTTGTTGGTCCACTTAAATGCAACTACGTGCCTCAACTACTCAATATGTGGTAGCATTCTAACCACATTTGAACCACCCAGACCCAATCTCCGTAACTCCACTACAGTGCAGGAGGCCATTCAGCCCATCGAGTCTGCACCAATACACCGAAAGAACACCTCACCCAGGCCCACCTCCATAATCCCACCTAACCATTGGTCACTAAGTGGCAATTTAGTATGGCTAATCCACCTAACCTGCACACCGTTGGCATGTGGGAGGAAACCAGAGCACCTGGAGGAAACTCATTTAACACAGAAGAAAATAAAAACTCCACACAGTCTCCCAAAGTTGGAATGGAACCTGGGTCCCTGGGGCAGCAGTGCTAGCCACTATGCCACCATGCCATTCAGATATTGGAAAATTAAGTTATTTCCAATGTTGCAGCATTTTCAAAGTATAGCACAAGAAATTAATCTATGAAAGTTACGGCTATAAATATATTCAATGAGTTTATCAATTAATCTCTCAAAAACTGTGAATGTAATTGAAATATAGCATGTATGTTGCAACTAATGGAATATGTTTGGCATTTCAGGAACGTTCACCACTTCCACCAGAAGCAAGCCAAAACTGGACAGGATCCCAAAAATGTTCAACAATAGTCCTTAGAATTCCAGCATTTAATACTTCCAGAGTATTTACAAACCTCTTCTTCAAAGAATAAAATTGCTTTCTTTAAGATTATATATATATTGTATACAACAGTTGTTCTGTTAAGCAGTTTATCAATGTCCTTCTCGGAATTAATGCTGTTGGTGGCTTTTCTCCACCAAGAAATTAACATAATGAGAAATTATTGATACATTCAATATTAAGTAACCCAGTTATACTGAAGATTTTATTTTGTATAAAAGACAACTGGACTTTTCTTTAGCCATGTAATTTAGATCAATTCTTTCAGGAGCCTGAACCAAAGTCCTTGGCTTGTCTAGCATCAGCAACATCATTTGGTACTTCCACAGTCATCCCATCCATCCACTTCTTAAGGCAGATCTGGCAACCCAAACGAGATCTGAAAATCAAATTCAATTATATTTTAAAGCAACGCTGAAGAATCTTTAGATAAGCACCCACATCTGCACTTTATGTAATAAAGTATCTTTCTGGCTTATTGCAATGTGTTATTTTGGGAGATATTCCAAGTTGCTAACTATTCAAGTAATATACTGTCATAATAATTCTAATGATATATGCAATGCCTTCCCTTATAGCAGGAAAATTCATAATTCCAGCAAACGTAAAAAATCAACACTTAATCTCGAAACACTCAATCTCCAAACATTTACTAATTGTGTCTTTAAAAAATTACACAAGTGTTTGGACAAATAACTTTGATGTTCAGAACATCCACCAATTTTCCTTTAAAGTTATGAGACTATTTAAAGTTGAGACTACAGATCTGTCCCAACCTGAAATGATAAATGCGGCTATAGCACAGGCTGACTGGGCACGACTAACAAAACAACCAATAAATTATCTTCAAGTTGAAAGGTTTCATGTCATTTTCCATTTATGACTGGTATTTCTCCATGTACGTTAAGAAAACAGAATTTGCCACAGTCTACCTTGATAGATAAGAATGGTCATTCCTGAGGCAATCATAATTCACTTAAATTAAACAGTTTAATTTCACATACAGATGATATTTGTTTCATGTAGTGGTTAGCCTAAACAAATCCTCAGTGCATTTTTAGTTCCGAGAAATAGGTCAATCTTTTGAAAACAATTTGGTATGAAAACTGACACAAGGGGCATAAGTAGGAGGAGAATAGTTTAATAGACATGTGGAGCAAAATAGAAACTGACTAATTAGTCTAATTCAATATTCAAATACCTGAAGTAGTTATAAAATGCACCTCAGAATAAAATTTACAGTTTTACTTTTGAGTTTGCGACTGAAACAAGCTCCTGACATATAAATTCAGTTGCTTCAGGTTATGGATTACATCCCAAACTTTAGCTTTTCTCCCAGGGCTTAATTTTCAGTTCTCCCTGCGTTCTAGGGATATGCACCTATTTAATCAAACTGCTGCGCCAAAATGACAGCTAAATGGCCACAAACAACCTATTCTCTTGTCTTTTCTCTTCCTCCAACTCTGGATAGGCATTACTACCCCCTGCAAAGAAGCAGTTGAGATTGGGAAATCAATCTTTCTCTGAATAAAGCTGCATTCCATTATACTGTGGCACAGCATCCCGGTGCTCAGAATCGCTGGCCGTAATGACACACCACAATTTTTTTAACAACTGGAGGCAGTGATTCACGTTTGATACAACCATTGTAAAACCAGTTCGATTACACTTCATTTGTACTGTGTTCATTTTTTTTTGTTTTAATTTTACATTTTTAAATTTTAATTTGCCTAAATTCCCTGGATTCCGGGAAGGTGCCATTAGATTGGAAAATAGCAAACTCCTTTATTCAAAAGGGAGGGAGACAGAAAGTAGGAAACTACTGGCCAGTTAATTCAACATGTCACAGAAAAAATATTAGAAGCCATTATTAAAGATGTTCAAGCAGGATAATTATAAAAATTCAATGCAGTCAGGTAGAGTCAACATGGTTCTGTGAAGGGTAAAATGTTTAACCAATTTATTGGAGTTCTTTGATTTTTCAGTATTTAATGCCCAGTCACAACAAATAAGTGCAGGAGGACAAAAGGAAGGAGGGAGGTGTCCAAAAACCAAAAGAAAGCCGCCGTGAAGAAGGGGAGGGGGCGAGTGAAGGTTCGTCGCCGAGCGAAAGCATCGGCAACTGGAAAGACAGCGCAGGCTGGGTCGCAGGGTGGGCCGCACTGTTCACGGCAGAAAAGATGACCGAGGTGATGGTCGTGGAGATGGTTGTGGAGTTTGAAAAGCTGTTTGCAAAGCACATGGAGGTGATGAGGAAGGGATGATGGCGACAATGAAAGTACTGGTGGAGCAGGCAATTGCCCCGGTGAGGGTGGTGGTCTTGAACGTATTGGCCGAGGTGCGGAAGCAGGGTGAGAAATTGAAGGGGTGGAGGAGGCCTTGTCGCAACACAGTGATCAGTTCACTTTGATGGGTAAGGAGATGAAAAGGGTGGTGGAGGCCAACAAAGGTCTGAGAGAGGATGGAGGACCTGGAAAACAGATCCAGGCGGCTAAATCCGAGAACCATGGGCCTACCTGAAGGGGTGAAGGGTCCGAGGCCAACTGAGTTCTTTGCCAAGATGTTGGTGGAGCTGTTGGGGGAGGGGGAAGATCCCTCCCAGTACAAACTGGATTGGCTCATCAGTCTTTGAGGCCTAAACCAAAGGCGAATGAGCCGCCAAAAGCAGTGACTATTTGTTTCTATAGGTACGATGTGAAGAAGGTGCTGAGTTGAGTGAAGCAGAAGCGGGAGGTGCAGTGGGCTGGAGCTGGTATACGTATTTACCAGGACCTAACCGTGGAGTTGCCGAGGAGGCAGGCGGCCTTCGACCGAGTGAAGACAGCACTGTATAACAGCGGTGCACGGTTCGGCGTAGTGTACCCAGCTAAGTTGAGGGTGACCTACAACTCCAAAGACTTTTATTTTGAGATGGTGGAAGCGGCGGATACGGTTGTGAAGGCAGAAGGACTGGGACAGAAGTGAGAAATGGGACTGAGGATTGGTCTTGGACTGAAGGTAGGGGAGGATGGAAGATTGTACATAGTTCTATTTTATATATGATATATAATGTGGGGCAGCACGGTAGCATTGTGGATAGCACAATTGCTTCACAGCTCCAGGGTCCCAGGTTCGATTCTGGCTTGGGTCACTGTCTGTGCGGAGTCTGCACATCCTCCCCGTGTGTGCGTGGGTTTCCTCCGGGTGCTCCGGTTTCCTCCCACAGTCCAAAGATGTGCAGGTTAGGTGGATTGACCATGATAAATTGCCCTTAGTGTCCAAAGTTGCCCTTAGTCTTGGGTGGGGTTACTGGGTTATGGGGATAGGCTGGAGATGTTGACCTTGGGTAGGGTGCACTTTCCGGGAGCCGGTGCAGACTCGATGGGCCGAATGGCCTCCTTTGCATTGTAAATTATATGATCTATGATATGTTAAATGGGACGAGTTTGCCTATTTGGGGAAGATAGGAGTTGGATTTTTTGCAATGACGATGTGCTGGGGTTTGTGTGTTTGCACTGGGTTTGTTTGAAGAGGTTTCTTTGCTTTCCTGGGATCAGGTTTTGGGGGGTTGGGGGAGGGGGGGGGGGGGGGGGGAAAAGAGAGAGAGAGAGAGAGAGATTGGAAAGAAGCACGGCCTGGGCAGGGACTTCCACACTAGCAAGCTCAAGCTGGCCAGTGAATGGAAGTGTGGTGGGAGGAGCGGCTGTGGTCATTCGAGCCTGGTTGAACGGGTTTCGTTGGACCTAGGAGGTGACCGGAGTTATGATGATGGCAGATAGGAGGGGCGAGGGTGAGTGCGAGACCCCCAGTCAGGATAGTTACTTGGAACGCGAGGGGTTTCGGGGGGGTGGCAGTGAAGAGGTTGAGGGTGTTTGCGCACCTAAAAAGCTTAAAGGCAGACGTTGTCACGCTACAGGAGACTCATCTGAAGGTGAAAGACCAGGTGAGGCTCAGGAAAGGCTGGGTCAGCCAAGTATTTCATTCGGGGTTCGTCAGTAGGGCGCGGGGGTAACAGCAGTTTTAAATAAATAAATAAATAAATAATCTTTATTGCCACAAGTAGGCTTGCATTAACACTGCAATGAAGTTACTGTGAAAAGCCACATTCCAGCACCTGTTCGGGTACGCAGAGGGAGAATTCAGAATTCTCTGCTGGTACGGGAATTGAACCCGCTCTGCTGGCCTTGTTCTGCATCACAAACTAGCTGTCTAGCCCACTGAGCTAAACCAGCCATCAGTTTTGGTAGGCAAGAGAAGTTCCAGCTGGAGAAGGTGGTGGCGGACCAGGAGGGAGGATATGTGATAGTAACAGGGGCATAGGAGGAGAGGTTGGTGGCGCTGGCAAGTGTATAAGGGGGGGGCTTGAAGGTTCTTGCACCCAAGGGAGTGGGCGTATTCGTTTTTCTCCTCGGTTCATAAGGTTTATTCAAGGATACATTTTTGTAGCGGGGAAGGCATTGCTGGCGGGGCTTAGCGGATCAGAATATTCGGCGATCGAGATCTCGGATCACGCACGCATTGGGTGGACATGGTCCTGGAAAAGGGGGTAGCGCAGAGGCCGGGGTGGAGAATGGATGCGGGGTTGCTGGTGTTCCGAAGTTTCTGTGAGAAGATCGGGAAGGTGATTGAGGGGTGCGTGGGCTTTAACTGTACGGAAGAATTATCGCAAGCGGCAGTATGGGAAGCCCTGAAGGCGGTTGTGAGGGGGGAGGTGACATCATTTAAGGCCAAGTTACATAAAGAGCAGAGGGAAAAGCCTCAAAAGGCTGATAGAGAAAATGTTGGAGGTGGACAGGAGGTACACAGATCCAGCCCTTTTGGACCAGGAGGAAGCTTCAGGCTGGCTTTGATCGGTTGCCCACAGGGAAGGTAATACACCAACTAAGGCGGGCAAGGGGGGGGCGATTTATGAATATGGGGAGAAAGCGGGGCCGCAGCGCTTGCTGGCAGGCCAACTTCAGAGGGAGGCGGCGGCGAGGGAAATAGTCCAGGTGCGGGATAGGACGGGGAAATTTGTGGTGGCCCCGGGCCAGATTAATAGAGTGTATGAGGAGTTCAATGAAAATTTGTATAGGTTGGAGACACTGGGGGAGGATCAGGGGATGCGCGAGTTCCTGGATGGATTGGAGTATCCGAGGCTGGAGAAGGAAGATAGGGCCAAACTGGAGAGGTCGGTGAGGGAACAGGAAATAAAAGAGGCAATAGGGAGGATGCAATCGGGGAAGGTGGCAGGGGGCAGGGCCAGATGGGTTCCCAGTGGAGTATTACAAGAAATTTAAAGACAAATTGGCACCGCTGATGGTGGAGATATTCAAGTAGGCAATAGGGAAGGGGGTGCTACCACATACATTGGGGCAGGCTTCGATCCTGCTGCTGTTAAAGAAAGATTTTTAAAAATGTTTTTTGTTGGGTTTTTGAACAAAGTATATTTACAGTTATGTACACAGAATAAAATATATATATGAAGAGAAGAAAACTAAACTAATTTTTTTTAAAAAAACTGGTAGGATATAGTGCACTAGTTCAACAACAGCAACTCTGTACAGTTAGCAATATTTTTAACACATATGTAGGCACCTGTTTGGGGGGGGGGGAAAGAGAGAGGGAGAGGGAGAGGGAGAGGGAGAGGGAGAGGGAGAGGGAGAGGGAGAGGGAGGAGAGGGAGAGGGAGGAGAGGGAGAGGGAGAGGGAGGGAGAGGGAGAGGGAGGAGAGGGAGAGGGAGAGAAACTGGGGAGGTGCATATACATTTGGGTGCCGGAGAAACAATTACATTAGTTATGTCCAATACAGAGAGGGCAATACGAGCATGGATCTGGTGTTGGCGTTGTTACTTGCTTCTCCCGGACGGTTTTCGATGCTGTTGTTGTCTCGCGTTCACCTCTGCTTCGGCCATTCGTCCTGTCCATCCCTTGCTCTCTGTTCCTGTGTTTGCCAAGTTTGTTATCTTGTGCTCTCCTTCCAGCTATCATACCCTTGCCTCCGCCCCCCCTCTCTGGTTCCCCTCTATTGTTCCGTGTCTCCTCCCTCTTCACCCCCCTCCCCATGTGGTTCGCCTTTCTTTTCTCTTAGTTTTAGCTGTCCCGTCCCCCCGTCCCTTCCCCACAGTCCATCACTCCCTCTCACATCTTGGCTACTTTCCCCTGATTCTTGGCTACCTGGCTATTCTTCAGTTTGTTCATTGGCCACAAACAGGTCCCGGAACAGTTGGGTGAAGCAGTCGTCCGACCATTGGATGGCGAATTTGATTTTCTCCATTTGGAGAGATTCTGAGAGGTCGAACAGCCAGTCTGCAGCTTTGGGTGGTGCTGCTGACCGCCAGCCGAACAGGATTCTACAGCGGGCGATCAGGGAGGCAAAAGCAAGGGCGTCCGCCCTCCTCCCCAGGAATAGATCTGGCTGGTCTGATCACTGAAGACTGCCACATTTGGGCATGGCTCCACCCTCATCCCCACCACTTTGTACATTGCCTCGAAGAAGGGTGTCCAGTACCCAGCAAGTCTGGGGCAAGACCAGAACATATGGGCGTGGTTGGCCAGGCCTCCCTGGCACCATTCACATCTATCCTCCACATCCAGGAAGAACCTCCTCATTCGGGTTCTTGTTAAGTGGGCTCTATGTACCACTTTTAGTTGCGTCAGGTTGAGCCTTGTGCACGTGGAGGTGGAGTTGACTCTATGCAGTACTTTGTTCCAGAGTCCCCACTCTATTTCAATCCCCAAGCCTTCCTCCCATTTCTTTCTTGTTACGTCCAGTACGGTGTCGGCCCTTTCTACCAGTCGCTCAAAGATGTCGCTACAGTTCCCTTTATCTAGGATGCTTGCGTCCAGCAACTCTTCCAGTAATGTCTGTCGTGGCGGTTGTGGGTACATCCTGGTCTCCTTTCGTAGGAATGTTTTGAGTTGCAGGTACCTTAGCTCATTCACCCTGGCTACCTGGAATTTCTCCGTCAGTTCATCCAGTGTTGCGATCATGCCATCCATATAAAGGTCCCCGACTGTCAGTGTCCTTCCGCCCTGTCCCCACTTTTCGAAGGTGGCGTCAGTCAGCGTGGTGTGAAACTACAGTTGTTGCAGATGGGAGCTTTGGCCGACATTTTGGTCAGGCCAAATTCCTGCCGTAGTTAGTTCCAGGACTGGAGGGTGGCTATCACCACCGGGCTGCTGGAGTGTTTTTTGGGTGTGGATGGGAGTGCCGCCGTGGCGAGGGCCCGGGTGGAGGTCCCCTTGAAGGAAGCCTCCTCTGCGCACACCCACTGGGCTTCTGGCTCCTTGATCCATCCCCTTATTCACTCGGCCGTCGCCGCCCAGTGGTAGAATTGTAGGTTTGTGAGGGCGAGCCCCCCACCCCCATTGGACTTTGTTTTTTGTAAGAGCTTCTTTGGGATCCTAGCATTTTTGCTCCCCCATACGAACGCCATGATTAGTTTGTCTAGTGCTTTGAAAAAGGCTTTGGGGATGTAGATCGGGATAGATCTCAGTAGGTAGAGGTACCTGGGCAGCACAGTCATTTTGATTGTCTGGACTCTCCACGCAAGGGAGAGCGGGAGTGTGTTCCATCTTTGCAGGTCCTTTTTTACTTCCTCTGTCAGACTGGTGAGGCTCCATTTGTGGATCCCTTTCCAGTGTCATGGGCTATTTGGATCTCCAGGTAGCGGAATTTGTGTCGGGCTTGTTTGAACGGCAGTCCCATTAGTGCTGACCCCCCTACTTGTGGGTGTATCGGGAAGATCTCGCTTTTGCTCATGTTGAGTTTGCAGCCCTAGAAGGCGCCAAACTCTTTCAGGAGCGCGATGATTCCGTCCATGCTGCTTTGTGGGTCTGAAATGTAGAGGAGCAGGTCATTTGCATAGAATGAGACTCGTGCTTTCTGCCGACCCTTCGGATCCCCCTCCAGCTTTTTGCTGCTCTGCGAGCAATTGCTAATGGTTCGATCGCTAGAGCAAACAGCAGCGGGGACAGTGGGCATCCTTGTCTGGTGCCCTTGTGCAGCTGGAAGTATCGGGAGTTGGTGTTGTTTGTCCGTACGCTCGCCATGGGAGCGTTGTGTAGGAGCTTTACCCAAGAGGTGAGCCCTGTTCCAAGCCCGAACCGCTCCAGTACCTCTATGAGGTACTTCCATTCGACTCTGTCAAAAGCCTTTTCTGCGTCCAGTGAGATGATCACCTCTGGTGTTCTCACTCCGGATGAGGTCATTATCACATTCAGCAGGCGCCTGATGTTTGAGGTTAGCTGCCTACCTTTGACAAAGCCCGTCTGGTCCTCTGCGTCCACCTCTGGAATGCAGTCCTCTAGCCTTTTGGCTAGGATTTTGGCATCTGCGTTCAGCAGTGAGATGGGCCTGTATGACCCACGCTCCGTTGGGTCTTTACTTTTCTTAGGTATCAGCGAGATTGAGGCCTGTGCTAGCGTAGGTGGCAATGTGCCCCTAGCCAGCGAGTCTGTGAACATCTTCCGCAGGTGCGGGGCCAGTTCTGTCGCAAATTTTTTGTAGAAGTCCGCCGGGAACCCGTCTGGTCCCGGCACCTTCCCCACTTGCATGGAGCTAATGCTGTCCATGATCTCTCCCAGACCCCGTTTCCTGCCTTCCCCCAAGACTGGTATGTACAGTCCATTAAGGAACAGTTTCATCCCGGATTCCCCATTGAGGGCTCGGAGGTGTACAGCCCTTGGTAGAAGGCCTTGAAGGTTTTGTAGATCTTTTCTGGTTCTGTTTCTAATGTGCCTCTGGTATCCCTGATCAATTTCTCTGATGGCTGCCTGCTTTCTCAGCTGGTGCGCCAACAGGCGACTGGCTTTGTCTATGTGTTCGTATAGGGTCCCCTGTGCCTGGCGGAGTTGGTGCACTGCTTTCCTGGTGGAGTTGGTGCACTGCTTTCCTGGTGGAGAGCAGGTTGAAGTTCCTTTGTAGCTCGTTCCTCTCCGCCAGGAGCTCTACGATCGGAGCCTCGGAATATTTACGGTCTACCTCCAGTATGGAGTCGACCAACTGCTGCCCAGCCACCCTTTCCTCCCTATCTCTTCGCACTTTGAAAGCAATAATTTCCACTCTTACTACGGCCTTTAGCGCTTCCCAGAACGTGGAGAGCGAGACCTCCCCGTTTTGGTTGTTCTCCGCTTACTCTGCTATGGCCTGCGATATCTTTTCGTTGAAGGCCTCGTCAGCTAGTAGGGTAGTGTCCAACCTCCATGTGGGGCGTTGGACCCTACCCGTCTCCAGCCTCACGTTCATGTAATGTGGAGCGTGGTCGGATATCACGATTGCGGAGTATTCCACTTTGTCTCGCCCCGGAAGCACCGTCTTCCCCACCACAAAGAAGTCCATTCTGGTATATACGTTGTGTACTGGGGAGAAGGAGGAGAACTCCTTCTCCCCTGGGTGGGTGAACCTCCAGGGGTCCACCGCTCCCATCTGTTCCATCAAGTGACCGAGTTCCTTTGCCATGTTTGAGGTTTACCCCATTTTTGGAGCTTGATCGGTCAGTCCTTGGATCCTGTACACAGTTGAAGACCCCCCCATGATTAGTTGGTGCGTCGCTATGTCGTGGATTTCTGCCTTTTTGATGAAGCTTGTGTCATCCCAGTTGGGCACGTACACATTAACTAGTACTACCGGTGCCCCATCCAGGGCCCCGCTGACCATGACGTACCGCCCCCCTGGGTCCGTAACCATCATTGTCGCCCTAAACATTGTCCTCTTGCTGATCAATATTACTACCCCCCTGGCTCTCGTCCCGTAGCATGAGTGGTAGGTCTGCCTCACCCAGCCCTTTCTTACCCGCAGTAGGTCCTGCACTCTCAGGTGTGTCTCTTGGAGTAAGACTATGTTGGCTTTCATGTTTCTTAGGCAGGTGAGGACCCTGGATCATTTCACTGGGCCGTTGAGTCCCCTTATGTTCCAGGTGACTATCCTGATGGGGGACTTCTGTCCCCCCATTCCTGTGGGATTAACCATACTTACGTTTTGTATGTGCCCCTGCACTCCGGTGTTCCTCTTTGTTAGGGGGCCATCCAGGGTGGCCGCTGTCACTGCTCTCCACATGTGGTCGGGTCCCTGCGCTCTGGGGTTTCCCTTTGTCCTGGTGGCATCCATCATGTCCGTCCACTGTGCGTCCGACACGTGGGTCTGCCCCTGCACTCTGGGATCTCCTCTCGCCCAGAGACCGTACTGGGTGGGTGCTTGCAGCGATTCCTTGTTCCGAGCCCTTGGTTGTGGCACTTTGTAGCCTTATTGTTGGTCTCTTCCTAGCCTTGTTTGTCTCTCCTTCCCTGTGTCTCGAGGGCAAGGATGAGCCGACTCTATGAGGGCATGGAGGACTTATGTGAGCATTGTGGGAGGGGCCCGTCAAACCATGTACATATGTTTTGGTTCTGTCCGAAGCTGGAGAGGTATTGGAGGGAGGTTTTCAGTATCATCTCAGGGGTAGTACATGTGAACTTGGAACCAGGGCCCCTGGAAGCCATTTTCACGGTGCTGGACTGGTCCACTCTGCAGGATGTGGGGGCAGATGTCTTAGCCTTTGCCTCGCTGTTTTCCCGGAGACAGGTCCTATTAGGTAGAGATCAGTTTCTCCACCCTGTGCCTCGGTTTGGTGGAGAGACCTGCTTGAATTTCTAACTTTCAAGAAGGTGAAATTTGAGCTAAAGGGGATGAAGAAGGGGTTCTACAATTCATAGGGACTGTTTATTATGCACTTTTGAGAATTGTTTGCCATTGAACATTTTGATTGCATTATTTACTGATTGACTGTTAATTTTTTTTACCTGGAATGCACAATTGGGATTTTCTTTTGGGGGGGGGGGGGGGGGGGAAATTGTTATCTTTTTTTTTTTTTACTTGTTTTCTTTTTTTGTTTCTTTGTTGAAAACATTGAAAACGAGGAGAATTAAAGATTTGAAAAAAGTCAGCCATAATCTTATTGAATGGTGGAGCCGGCTCAAGGCCCAATTCATGCTTCTAATTCGTATGTTCATAATTTGCAGAATAAGGAAGATGGAATGATTAAATCTTAAAACTAGTGAGTAGCCCTGGGTCTAATGCTTATTCGGTTTGATTTTTGGTCAAAATCTTTAAAAGATATATAAAAACAAAGGACTCACCATCAATCCAACAATGGGCACCTTTAAAATGAGGTATGAAAATTGTGATGCTATTACACATCACAACAGGCATGCTAAACATCAAAGCAGCTAATATAGACAAGAGTTAAGTGATCCCACAATCAACTCATCAGTGCAAAGTTCTTTAGACCTCTCACATCCAGTTATGAATGGTGGTGGATAACCAGACAACTAAATGCAGGAGAAAGCTCCATGAACATCCCCATTTTAAACCATTCTGAATCTCAATGTGTGAGTGAGGAGACAAGGTTGAAGTGTCTTCAAACAAAAAGGTGCTGAGAAAATGATCTCACTTGGCTTCCACAATCTTCTCCCTTGTTTGATCTTAATTTCAGCCAATTTGGTTCATTTCATGTGGCATTAAGTGGATGATTTCGTTGGTCACAGTGAAGACCATGGGCATTGATGATATAATCATAGAATTCACAGTGCAGAAGGAGGCTATTCAGTCCATCAAGTCTGCACCGGCTCTTGGAAAGAACACCCCATTTAAACCCACACTTCCAACCTATCCCTGTAACCTAGTAACCCCAACTAACCTTTTTGGACTACAAGGGCAATTTATCATGGCCAATCCACCTAACCTGCACATCTTTGGACTGTGGGAGGAAACTGGGGCACCCGGAGGAAACCCACGCAGACACGGGGAGAACGTGCAGACTTTGCACAGACAGTGACCCAAGCCGGGAATCGAACCTGGACCCTGAAGGATGAAGTAACTGTGCTAACCACTATGCTACTGTGCGTATCCCAGTGAAGAAGAGCTGTGCACCAGACCAAACACCTCATCTAACTAAAGTACAGCTACAGCACGGGCATTATTTATCTGACAATGTGAAAGATTGGTTATATATGTCCAATCTCCAAAAGAAAAAGGGTATAACTAACCCAGTCAATCAGTGCCCTGTCAGTCTCCTCCCAATAATCATTAAAATGATGAAATTAGGCATCAAATTGCCATCAAGAACACCTACTCACTTTAGCTTAAGCTTCATGAGAGCTACTCAGCTCCAGGACTCATCAGTCTAGCTCTAGATACGAATGCTAGAGCATGATGCCAGAGGAGAGCATTCAGTTGACTATGGCATTGAGGTATCCCAGTAAAATTGAGGTCATTAAGCATTAAAATAAAAACTTTCCAATTACTAGAATTATATCCAAGCCAAAGCAATACAGTTATCAAAGGTCAGTCATCACAATCCTAGTTGTAGGAGTTCCTCAGTGAAGTGTCCTTAGCATACAATTGCTTCCTAAAATGACCTTTTTCGTCCATACATTTACTAGTGGGCTTGTTTTCTGACAATCGTCTGAGGGGGAAGAAAGAGGCGAGAGAGAGAGAGAGAGAGAGAGAGAAAGAGAGACCATAGACTTTACAGTGCAGAAGGAGGCCATTCGGCCCATCGAGACTGCACTGGCCCTTACAAAGAGTACCCTACTCAAGCCCACATATCTACCCTATCCCCGTAACCCCCACTTAACCTTTTTGGACACTAAGGACAATTTAGCATGTCCTTCAGAGAGAGAGTGCACACACACACTGGGGGATTGGACACGCTGAGGGTGGTCTGTGGAAAAGTCTGCTGCTGATCAAGAGAAACTGGCTGTGTAAAACCTTCTTATGGCAAAATCTGATTTGCTTAAAATTCCTGTTGCACTTTTAAGAATACAACTAGGATGATAATTGCTGTTTACGATGCAATGCAGCAGATCACCAATTTTCCAACCTCACACCATTGGCGGAGCACAATTAGCACAACGACTGCAGCAGTTAATGGAGAAGGCCCACTCCCATCTTCCCAGGGTAACTGGCAATGGGCAATATGTTCCTATCCCTTTGACCCACATCCCAAGAAAAGGTTTTCAAATATCGAACATTAACAAAACAGTTCCATACCTTCTCCACACAAGAACTGAAAGAGTCTGAAATTGTATTCAACAGGAATTTCTGGTTGTCAGAATGCAACGCATTGACAGTGTATATATAGTGCAACCAACCCTTTCTCAACATTTGTTGCTCTAATACTTCCGAATGAAACCGCTGTAATGCAACAATCTGTAAACACAATTTTATACCCATACATAACTTGTGTTTTGTAAAAGACCCAAAAATAACTCAGATTTGAAAGCTAAATTCAAGTTAATATTTAGAAATCCAACCCCAAACTCCAAGTTCAGTCTTCAAATTACTCCAGATGGTGAACCTCAGTGTTCAATTTATTGTTGACCATATCTAGTTTAAGTAAAAACAAATAGGTGCCCTATTCAAACTTAAGCTATGCTTTAAACCCAATTTCCTATCACAAAGACTGCTTATTTCCATTTCTGAAGTACTGCCTATCTTTGATATTGAAGCCCTTATACATGCTTTTGTTAACTTCAGTTTAAATTATGCCATTACCCACTATCTCTGGTCTCCCATCTTTCACTGTCCATAACATTTTTTATTTTAAATAATTTTTATTAATGTTTTCACAAAATATCAACAACAAAATGTAAAAGGAACCCAATAGAATTAAATACCAAACAAAACAAAACCCAGTGCCTCCCTCCCCCATACATAAATAATAAATTAACACCCCGAATTAACACATAGCAAACATAGCAAATATATACACCCCTCAGATCCCCCAGTATAGACAAACAAAAATAAAATAGAACCCACCCCCGCCACCCCACGGGCTGCTGACCATTGTCTACTGTTCTGCCAGGAAGTCTAAGAACGGTTGCCACCGCCTGAAAAACCCTTGCACCGATCCCCTTAAGGCAAATTTCACCCTCTCCAATTTAGTAAACCCCGCCATATCATTGATCCAGGGTTCCACGCTTGGGGGCCTCGCATCTTTCCACTGAAGAAGAATCCTTCGCCATGCTACCAGGGACGCAAAGGCCAGAATACCAGCCTCTTTCACCTCCTGCACTCCCGGCTCCTCTGCAACCCCAAATATTGCAAACCCCAGCCAGGTTTGACCCTGGATCCTACGACCCTAGACACCGTCCTCGCTACGCCCTGGTATGTTGTCGAGATCTTCCCCTCTCCAACCTACACCCACGAGAGCACCCTGTCCTGTACAGTGCGTGGCGGCAGCAGCGGGAATTCCACCACTTGCCACCTGGCAAACGCCCTTACCTGTAGATAGCTAAAGGTGTTTCCCGGGGGGAGCCCGTACTTCTCCTCCAGCTCACCCAGGCTCGTGAACTTCCCATCCACAAACAGGTCCCTCAACCTTCTTATCCCTGCCCTGTGCCACCCCGAAAACCCTCCATCTATTCTCCCTGGGACAAACCGGTGGTTCCCTCATATCGGGGTCCACACCGAGGCCCCCACTTCCCCCCTGTGCAGCCTCCATTGCCCCCAAATTTTGAGGGTAGCCGCCACCACTGGGCTCGTGGTATACCTCATTGGAGGAAGCGGCAGCGGCGCCGTTGCCAGCGCCTCCAGACTCGTATCCTCACAAGACGCAGTCTCCAGCCTCTTCCATGCCGCTCCCTCCCCCACCATCACCCACTTGCGCACCATCGCCGCATTGGCAGCCCAGTAGCACCCGCAGAGGTTGGGCATCACCAGCCCCCACCGCCCCCCCCCCCCCCCCCCAATCCCTACTCTGCTCCAGGATCACCCTTCTCACCCTCTGAGTCCCTCGCGCCCACACAAACCCCGTTATGCTCCTGTTGACCCGCCTAAAGAAGGCCTTCGGGATAAGAATGGGGAGACACTGGAACTGGAACAAAAACCTTGGGAGCACCGTCATCTTGACTGACTGCACCCTACCCGCCAGGGACAGCGGCAATGTGTCCCACCTCCTCCTCCATTTGCTCCACCAGCCTCGTGAAATTAAGTCTATGCAGGGCCCCCCAGCTCCTGGCCACCTGGACCCCCAAATACCTGAAGCTCTTCTCCGCCCTTTTTAGTGGGAGCTCGCCAATCCCCCTCTCCTGGTACCCTGGGTGAACCACAAATAACTCGCTCTTCCCCATGTTGAGCTTGTACCCTGAGAAATCCCCGAACTCCCTGAGGATCCTCATTACCTCCGGCATTCCCTCCACCGGGTCCGCCACATATAGCAGCAAGTCGTTCGCATAGAGCGACACCCTATGCTCCTCCCCACCCCGCACCATCCCCCTCCAGTTCCTCGACTCCCTCAGTGCCATAGCCAGGGGTTCAATCGCCAGTGCGAAGAGCAGGGGGGACAGGGGACACCCTGCCTCGCCCCTCGATGCAACCGAAAGTACTCAGACCTCCTCTTGTTCGTCGCCACACTCGCCATCGGGACCTCGTACAATAGCCTAACCCACCTGACGAACCCCTCCCCAAACCCGCCTCTTCAGTACCTCCCACAAGTACCCCCACTCTACCCTATCGAAGGCCTTCTCAGCGTCCATCTCCGCCTCCGCCTCCCCCTCCCTCACCGGCATCATAACAACGTTCAGGAGCCTCCGCACATTAGCGCTCAACTGCCTCTGCTTTACAAACCCAGTCTGGTCATCGTGGATGACCTGCGGCACCCAATCCTCAATTCCCGTGGCTAAGACCGTCACCAGCACCTTGGCATCTACATTTAACAACAAAATTGGCCTGTAAGACCCACACTGCAGGGGATCCTTGTCCCACTTCAGGTTCAAGAAGATCAGTGCCCGGGACATCGTCGGGGGCAAGGCCCCCCCCCCACCCTCCCTCCCTTGCCTCATTGAAGGTCCTAACCAGCAACAGGCCCAACAGGTCCACATATCTCTTGTAAGATTCGACCGGGAAATCGTCTGGCCCCGATGCCTTCCCTGCCTGCATGCTCCCTATTCCTTTGGCCAGCTCCTCCAGCCCAATCGGGGCCCTTAATCCCACCACCAGTCCCTCCTCCACCTTCGGGAACCTCAGTTGGTTCAGAAAGCGGCCCATCTCTCCCTCCTCCCGTGGGGGCTCGGACCAATACAGTTCCTCATAAAAGTCCCCGAAGACCCCATTGATGCCAACCCCACTCCGCACCACACTCCCTCCCCTATCCTTAACTCCCCCAATCTCCCTAGCTGCGTCCCGCTTCCGAAGCTGATGCGCCAGCATCCGACTTGCCTTTTCCCCATATTCATAAATCGCCCCCTGGGCCTTCCTCCACTATGCCTCCGCCTTCCTGGTGGTCAACAGGTCGAATTCGGCCTGGAGTCTATGCCTCTCCCTCAACAGTCCCTCCTCCGGCACCTCTGCAAACCTCCTGTCTACCCTCACCATCTCTTCCACCAGCCTCTCCCTCTCCTCCACTTGTGGGCCCTAATGGAGATCAGCTCTCCCCTAACTACCGCCTTCAGCGCCTCCCAGACCATCCCCACTCGGACCTCCCAGTTATCGTTGGCCTCCAGGTATCTCTCTATGCTTCCTCGGACCCGCTCGCTCACCTCCTCGTCCGCCAACAGCCCCACCTCCAAGCGCCACAACGGGCGCTGGTCCCTCTCCTCCCCCCAGCTCTAGGTCTACCCATTGCGGGGCGTGATCCGAAATGGCTATCGCCGAGTACTCTGTATCCTCTACTCTCGCAAGCAGCGCCCTGCTCATAACAAAAAAGTCGATCCGGGAATAGGCCTTATAAACTTGCGAGATAAATGAAAATTCCCTAGCCCCCCGGCCTTGCAAATCTCCAAGGGTCCACCCCTCCCATCTGGTCCATAAACCCCCTCAGCACTTTAGCCGCCGCCGGCCTCCTACCCGTCCTAGACCTGGAGCGATCTAGTGTCAGATCCAACACCGTGTTAAAGTACCCCCCCCCCCCATCATCAGGCCCCCCACTTCCAAGTCCGGGATCCAACCCAACATGCACCGCATAAAACCCACATCGTCCCAGTTCGGGGCGTACACGTTGACCAGCACCACCCTCTCCTCTTGCAGCTTACCACTTACCTTTACGTACCTGCCGCCATTGTCTGTCACAATGCTCGACGCCTCGAACAACACCCTCTTTCCCACCAAGATCGCCACTCCCTGATTTTCGGCATCCAGACCCGAATGAAACACATGGCTTACCCACCTCTTTCTCAATCTTACCTGGTCTGCGACCTTCAGGTGAGTCTCCTGGAGCATGACCACATCCGCCTTCAGCCCCTTCAGGTGCGCGAACACCTGGGCCCGCTTAACCGGCCCGTTCAGTCCCCTTACATTCCAGGTTATCAGCTGGATCAGGGGGCTACCCGCCCCCCTTCGACTAGCCATAACCCCTCCTTGGCAAGCTACGTGCCCGCACCCGGCCCGTTCCCCACGGCGGCAGACCCCTGTCCCAACCCCCTCTCTACTCGCTCCAGCTCCCTCTTGACCATGCCAGCAGCAACCCGGACTTACCGTCTCTCTCTCTCCCCCCCCCCCCCCCATCGTCCCCCCAGCTAGGACCCCCTCCTAGCTGCATTGCTCCCCCCCATTGCACTCCCGCAGGTCAGCTGACTCCTGCTGACCCCGGCCGTTCCCCGCCTCTCCTTCGACTCCTCCCATTGTGGGACTTGCCCTCCCCCTCCATTACCCACCCGCAGGCTCTCCGCCTCCCCCTGCCATCCGAAACGTGGGAAAAATCCCGCACTTCCCTGCCCCGGCTCCTCCAGCCTTCCGCGCGGGAAAAAGTTTGCGCTTTCCACCTGCCCGGCCCCGCCTCCTCCTCTGGCGCAGCTCCTTTTACAGGCATAGTCCCCTCACCCCCGCCCTCCCCCTCCCTCGCGGGGCCACATTCCCCCCTACTGACCATCCAAACCCGACTCAGTTTACTTGCCCCCCTCCAAGAGCCCACCCGACAGACCCAACCAAAACAGTGCTCAACCCACCCCAACCACCCACACTGAACCAAAAATAAACAAGAACAAAGAACCCCCCCTCAAAATGTAACACAACAACAACAATCCCCGACCATCCCCACACCCGACCCCCCATCCCGACCCTCCGTTTGTGTCCAACTTCTCGGCCTGAATAAAAGCCCACGCCTCCTCTGGGGACTCAAAATAATGGTGCCGGTCCTTGTAGGTGACCCACAGACGCGCCGGCTGCAGCATACCAAACTTCACCCCCTTCCTGTGCAGCACCGCCTTCGCCCGGTTGTACCCAGTCCTCTTCTTCGCCACCTCTGTGCTCCAGTCCTGATATATTCGAACCTCCGCATTCTCCCACCTGCTGCGCCTCTCTTTCTTGGCCCACCTGAGTACGCACTCCCGATCAGCGAACCGATGAAACCGCACCAGCACCGCCCGCGGCGGCTCGTTAGCCTTGTGCCTCCTCGCCAGCACTCTATGGGCCCCTTCCAGCTCCAGGGGCCCCTGGAAGGACCCCGCTCCCATCAGCGAGTTTAACATGGTGACCACATAGGCCCCCACCTCCCACCCCTCCAGGATCCGCAGATTCTTCCGCCTCGACCGATTCTCCATCTCCTCGAACCGTTCCTTCCATTTCTTGTGGAGCGCCTCGTGCTCCTCCACCTTTACCGCTAGGCCCAAGATCTCGTCCTAGTTATCTGAGATCTTTTGTCGGACCTCGCGGATCGCCACTCCCTAGGCCGTCTGGGTCTCCAGCAGCTTATCCAGAGACGCCTTCATCGGCTCAAGCAGGTCCGCCTTGAGCTCCCTGAAGCAGCGCTGGATAACCTCCTGCTGCTCCTGCGCCCACATCATCCACGCTGCCTGGTCCCCACCCGCCACCATCTTGCTCTTCTTCCCTCGCACTTTCTTTGGCTTCACCACCACTTTTTTAGTCGCCCCGCTCCTGGTCCAAGCCATACCCTGTCGGGGGAATGTTGCAGTCTTCTTCCCACACCTGGAAAATGTCGAAAAAATGTTGGGGGCCCTGAAAAGAGCCCAAAAGTCCGTTCCAAGCGGGAGCTGCCGAACATGCGGCTTAGCTCCGCATAGCCGCAACCGGAAGTCCCTGTCCATAACCTTGACCAACGGTGCTGCATGCATCCTCTGTCATAACAGTAGCTGCTCATCACTCCGTCTGCCACATCTACATCATTTACAAAAACTATCTGTCCCAGTCTACAAATCCCTCCACATACCATTCTGCAAAGAAAACTATATTCCCTCTTTGAGACTAATATTCTGATTTTTCCTTTCTGTGCATATCCTCCAAGATGTCTCAGTGCTACACTCTGCAACTCCCTCTTCAAACTCCTATCTGTCTGTCTGTCTCTCTCTCATATTACTTGTAAAGTACCTTTACAAGACTGATCCCTTTCAACAACTTCCCAGTCATATTTCCAACTCTTTCCTCCCCCTTGGGACCTTTCCTGAGGCAATGTATAAAATAAAATTGCAGTTTTTCGAATTTGATTTAAATATATTAATAATATTGGGATTTATAGGAATGCAAAATAAACAGAATAGCTTACGTTTCCTTGAGACCATAGGCCAGGTCCAACATATCCATTTCTTCATCAGTGATGCTGTCCAATTTCTTGTATATGGACTGTTCAAAGATTAGATGACATGTGGAGCATGCCAAGGTTCCTTCACATGCACCTGAGTGAGGCAAATACACTGTCAGCTGTATTTGCTAGACTTACAATTACATTACTGCAACTATTTTATGGAAAATATTAAATGTTGCTAGGCTACAGACAAACGGATTTTAATTACAGGGTTAAAAATTGTACCATAATACTTCTGTTGCAGCAGGCTAAGAAAATTGACCAGTATCATAACTAGTCCACTACTGCAGAGTAGCTAGTGATACCATACTCAGTACAGTTCTACAGGACTTGTGTTTCCTAATGGCATACTCCATAAGTGCAGCGATATGAAACAGATTTCTCTCACCACTGAACCTAGAAAGTTTCCCAGATTAGTTCATTTATGTAACTTCGCTGGAACTAGACAAGCACCTATCGGGATGGAAACTCTGATGCTACCACTAGGTTTGTGACAGTTTACACAGAAGTAGTAGCAGAAGAAGCATAGATCATTCAAGAACTGATGACAACCAGAAGACTATTTGGAAATCAGTTTATTGATAGGGGAGTAAATTAGGCAGTACTTCTAGGCACACACAAAAAAATGATCCTGGGTGAGCGAACGTGCAGCATAAGGAGCAACCTCAACCAATTAGAAAATTGCTGCTGGATAAAGTATAACATTTGACGGAAGAAAATTAGAAGCAATAGGGACCCATTTCCAACCTCCCTTTCCTACTTCGTCAAATGTGGTGCTGCCTCCCAAATCAGTATTCACCTTTCTCAGAACACTTGCATCTAAATCTCTCCAATAAGGCTGCAACCCCTGACATAGTACCAAATTAGCTCTTATCCAAGTAACAAATGGTATTGTATACGACTGCGACAAAAGATAAACTTTTCCTTTTACAATAGCCTTTGACCTGGTTGACCACACCATCCACGACCAAAGCTTCTCCACTGTCATTCAGCTGGGTGGAATTGCTCTCACTTGATTCAATTCTGATCTATTCAGTCATAGCCAGAGATTCGCTTGCAATGGTTTCTCTTCAAGCTCCTGCAGTATTACATCTGGCTTCCCCAAAGATCAATCCTAGGCCACCTGCTAGTTTGCATCTACACACTACTCTTCAATTACATCATCTGAATGTCCAACATTAGTTTTTATATACTGGGAGACCCAGTTCTACCGCACCACCATCTCTCTCGATTCCTCCACTGTTGCTAAATAATCTGGTTGTTATCCGACATTCAACACTGGCTGTTCAGACGTGTCCTCCAATTAAACACTGGGAAAGACCGAAGCTCCCTGTGGTAAACTCCATTCCCTATTAAATTATTCTATCCCTCTCCCTGGCAACAGTCTGAGATTAAGCTAATGTGTTCACAACCTAGATATCCCATCTGGCCCAGGAATGAACTTCTAACTTCATATTTACACCACTGTCATCTCTGTAACATGGCTCAACTTTGCCAGCCTCAGCTTATCATCCAAAATCCTCAACCTTTGTTGCCTCTTGATTTGAGCAATCCAATGCATTCCCAGTCTCTCACATTCTATACCCACATAAACCTGGGTCATCCAAAGCTCTGCTGCTGTGACTTAACTTGCCACAAGGCCTGGTCTCCTACCAACCCTGTACTAGTTGACCTATATCCCGGTTAAGCAACAACTTGATTTCAGAATTCTTAACCTCGCTTGCAAATTCCTCCATGGTCCTGACATTCGAATCTGACATCAACCCCGCCCCCCCCGCCGTGCTCTGTAATCCCCCCTCCCCTCCCCCTGCACTCTGTAGTCTCCCTCTCCACTACCATAAGATATCTGTGCTGCTCTTGAGCAATTGACCTCAAGCCGCTTTGGCCTCAAGATATTGAATACTCTTCTGACACTACTTCTCTACCGCACTTTCCTCCTTTTTTAAAATGTATTTTTATTTTTTCTAATTAAGAGACAATTTATTGTGGCCAATCCATCTAACTTGCACATCTTTGGGTTGTGGGGATGTCACCCATGCAGACACAGGGTTCACTTCCTTCTTTATGACACTCTCTAAAACCTATCCTTTCAACCAAGCTTTTGGTCATCTAACCTAATATTTCCTGATGTGGAGATAATAAACTAATATTTCCTACCATGGCTTGATGTGACATTTTGTTTTATAACATTTCCGTGAAGTGTCTTAGAACACTTTATGTTAAAGATTCAATATAAGCATAAAATACTACTCCATATCAAAAAGGTCTATAGATTCATCTATCACACCTTCATTCTGCCTCAGCAATTATTACAGACGTATTTCTCTTCAAAATACTTGTACAATTTGACTTCAAAAAATCTAAACTTTAAATGTGATTAAAACCCCATATAACGGCATTACGCATATTTCCACAGCTTGGCTTCTTGCAAAAAGCATGTGGTTTAAGTTTAATGGGAAAGTAATTAGTAATAATAAAATAATCAGAATTCCATGAAACCCATAGAGGTAACTAATTAAAGCTGTTACCTGCAATTTAATGATTTTATTCCATCATCCACCTGAATTCGGGATATGTACAACAGTCAACATGTAACGCTGTGGAAACTTGCATCTTCAAAACCTGTCAACATTCCCCTCTTTATCCAAATATTTATTTGCTCTTTTATAAATGATCATCCTTACCCATTTTGTTTTATTTTAAATGCCCAGACACTCCATTCCAGCTTTTTTTTTTGGAATTTGATCAGAAAATTCTACAGCCTAAATAGGGTGATTTACGTTCATGGGATTAGATAGGAGCTGTGGAAATGCATATCTGATCAAGGTAGCTTACTCTTGCAAACTGCCTGCATTTAAGGCTATAGTTTGTTTCTAGATTCTATCCAACAGGTTGCTGCGATGCATCTTGTGCGTGGGTAAAGAGAATTAACATGCTTCCCATTTTTTATCTGCTAGTTTTCTGCCAATTCCTAGATGATGTTGGCGAGCAGCGAGAACAAGAGCAAAATACATAAATTTTTTCCTGTCAGTACAGAATCTGTCCTTCAGCAAGTCCTTTGATGTTCCTCCTTGTGTTGAGTCTCTTGTGGTGCAGCTTTCACTGTCAAATTAAAACATTGCACTTGGAAAGATTAAACACGTAAAGCTCAGCAGCTGTGAATTATCAAAGTTACACTGTCTATACATCAGAACTTTATGTATAAGAATATGTTTCCTTATGTAGGTTGCAATCGCATATTCCTCAGTAAAGCTACTTATTTTCAGACTGGCCCATGTAATATGCTCAGATATTTAAGCAAGCCAATAATAATAAAGAATCAGCACATATTCAAAATAAATAATTACACACATAATAAGACATGAAATGCATGTCGTTTTTTCGAAGATCCTTTTGGGTCTCAATTGGCCCCACCCTACCTTGTATTTTTATAAAATACTTTTAGGTTCCTTTCATGTTACCCATTAAACTATTTTCATTCACTCGCTTTGTCCCTTATACTTCTTTTTCAGTTCTCCCCTGTATTTTGCATTCAATTTGCTATTTATCATGAGCTCCCTTTGCCGGTTTCATTTTAATCTTGATATCTTTTATTGGTGTAGTTTTGGATATCCTTTGTTTTCTCCTTGTAAGACTATATCTAGTTTCATAGAATCATAAAATTTACAGTGCAGAAGGAAGCCATTTGGCCCATCGGGTCTGCACCGGCCCTTGGAAAGAGCACCCCACTTAAGGCCACACCTCCGCCCTAGCCCCGTTACCCCATAACCCAGTAACCCAACCCAATCTTTTTGGACACTAAGGGCAATTTATCATGGCCAATCCATCTAACCTGCACATCTGGAGCACCCGGAGGAAACCCACACAGACACGGGGAGAACATGCAGACTCTGCACAGGCAGTGACCCAAGCCGGGAATCGAACCTGGGACCATGGAGCTGTAAAGCAACTGTGCTAACCACTGTGCTGCCCCTCGGATGCATAAAACTCCACTCCTCCCACCTCACTCAGTCAGCGCCTCCATGCAGCAAAGTTGGCCTCGGGCCCTCCATCCCCACGGGCAGACCCACAATTCTTGCATTCTGCCACCTAGATCTATTCTCCAGGTCCTCCACCTTTGCGCTCAGTCCTTTGGTGGTTTCCACCATCCTCCGCAGCTCCCCACCCTTTGAGGTGAACTGGTCACTGTGCTGCGCCAAAGCCTCCTCCACTCCCTTTATGGTCTCTCCTTGCTCCCGCACCTTGGCGATGCCTTCATCGGGGCAATCACCTCCTCCACCAGTACCTTCATTTCTGCCATCAGTTTATTCCTCATCACCGCCACGTGTTTGGCAACTGATTCTCAAACTCCCTGTCCATCACCTCGGTCATCTTCTCTACTGTGAAGGGCACAGCCCCACCCAGCGATCCAGCCTCCGCCATCTTTCTTGCTACAGGGCTGACCCGTTGTTCGACAGGAAACCTTCGCTTGCCCCCTTCTTCCTGACGGCTTTCTTCGGGTTTTTAGACATCCCCCTCCTGTAGCTGCTCATCCAAACAATGCCCCTGGGACCGGGTATTAAATTCCGAAAAACCGAGCCTCGAGCAGGAGCCACCCAACATGCGACTTCCACCTACATGCCATTACCGGAAGTCGAAAGTTGATAGCTTCTGTCTCAACCACTGACCTTGGAAGTAAATTCTACAGCCTCAAAGAAGTTCTCCTAGTCTCTGTTCAATATATTTTACGTTTAATCTTGTATTTAAGGCTCCTGATTCTAGATAATGGAGACAGTTGCAATCACTTACTTGTATAATTTTAAACACTAACACAGGGAGGCGGTGGCAGTGATATTGTCACTGGACTAGTAAACCAGAGACCCAGAGTAATGCCCTGGGGACCCAGGTTTAAACCCCGTCACTGCAGATGCTGAAATTTGAATTCAATCAAAATCTGGAAGTAAAAATCAAATGATGACCATGAAACCATTATCGATTGTGGTAAAAACCCATCTATTCACTAATGTAGTTTAGGGATGGAAATCTGCCGGCTTTATCTAGTCTGGCCTACATGTGACTCCAGGTCCATAGCAATGTGGGTTGACTCTTAACTGCCCATGAATGAATTTTTAAAAAAAAATCATATTGTTCCTTTATTGTGTTGATCAATTTTTCAAGTCTTTTTGTATTTTCTCAGACCTAGCCCAATCCTAGGGAATCCGTAGTCTCATCAATATGTCAAACATTAACATTTTCATGCTATTTATATTCAGAGCTGATGGGTAAACTTAAGGCAGTAACAGAAATTTTAAACAATGCTGCCGTCTCTAAATTCATGTAGAACAGATGAGGTTGTCAAGCTCCAAATCGTTTATAGCACTAACCAAAACCAACAGCAAATATACCTCAGTCAGTTGACCAGGAACTAATTGCTAACACTGTTATTACAGCAGCACCTAGTGGCAAACAGTAAAATAAAGCGGAGAAAAAGTTAGAGCTAAACATGGCTGCTCATCCCAACCTCAGACGTCCTTGGTTATCAGACCTTTTAGCAGTGCAAATTGAAGGTCACATTTCCCTGGGTGGGATCCAATGAGTTGTATGACCACCTCCCCAGATATAACCTAGCAGGTTAAATTTTTCACCTTAGCTGATATTCAAACAATTTAGGTTTACTTTTATCTAGTGTTTATAGTAACTTCCCTATATCTTAGATTTAAAATTGTGGATGAAAAGATTTAGTATTCTTGTATTTACACCTCAGTCACCATCTTAAAGTAATGGTTCTGAGTGAACAGGGTGGGATTTTAAAAATCTGATGGTCTAGTTTAGAACAGTTAAATCTCCACAAATGATGCCAAGTTGTCAGTCATGCAACAAGGTATCATCTTTCCATTTGCTTTTTCTAAAGGCACGGTCTTGTCCTAGGAAGTCTCAGGCACGTGGCACCTCGTCTAAATGGTATCTCACCTAAGTGGTTACTTGAGCAAGTCTAGACAGCGTGGTTTGACAGGCTGTTCATAGATTATCATAGAATTTACAGTGCTGAAGGAGGCAATTCGGCCCATCGAGTCTGCACCGGCTCTTGGAAAGAGCACCCTACCCAAGGTCAACACCTCCACCCTATCCCCATAACCCAGTGACCCCACCCAACATTAAGGGCAATTGTGGTTACTAAGGGCAATTTATCATGGCCAATCCACCTAACCTGCACATCTTTGGACTGTGGGAGGAAACCGGAGCACCCAGAGGAAACCCACGCACACGGGGAGGATGTGCAGACTCCGCACAGACAGTGACCCAAGCTGGAATCGAACCTGGGACCCTGGAGCTGTGAAGCAATTGTGCTATCCACAATACTACCATGCTGCCCATCTGTGGACAAGCATCAGAATCTCTGTTCCCAATATCTACAGGTATGCAAGGTGTTTAAATTAAGCAAGAATAGATTACACATCTATGCTTCCATAAAAGTTTTCATTTGTAAAAATATATTTTACACATTACATAATTATACTAACTGGATCCAACAAGGACAAAAATCTCTCACATTTGCCCCCAATGATTCTTCCTTGCAGCACAAGATGACTTATAAAAGATTATCTAAATGCTAAAGAGTCAAATTTTTCACAGCTACATACATGCTCCATCAGCCTTGGTTCAACTCGGTTGTGGAACATCTACATAACAAACGGTATTTAATTACTGACACTGTATCACCATGAAATAAGATAATGCAACAGGAGTTTTGACTGGAGCACAAATAGCACACACCAGTGTTGCAGTCAACTGTGTGCAGCTAGGTTTTGGAATAGAGCAGTTCATTCCAGTCTTTCTGCCTACATAATTTCAAAACATACCAAGTCCAGGTTGTCTGTGAACCCGGCCGAAAAGGGCTATTATAATCTATATCTTATCAGATACAGATTTTGACAGTGGAAACTATTCTCCTTTGGGATCCATGACAGCAGGAAGCAATTTCCTGAATTAAGAAGAATTCCAAAACAAATTTACCCAAGAGGCATTATGATTGTTTTAGCTTGAAAACAGATGAGGTAAGAAACACCAAGACATGTAGTTTTTTGGCTTTAGTAGCCAGCATGGGCCAATGTTCCAGGTCAAAATGGTCTCAGGCAATCTGTGCGAAGACGGTCTTTAAAGGAACAAGGTATTAAGCCACTGAATAAAAGCAAATTACTGCGGATGCTGGAATCTGAAACCAAAGAGAAAATGCTGGAAAATCTCAGCAGGTCTGGCAGCATCTGTAGGGAGAGAAAAGAGCTCACGTTTCACCCTCTGTCGAGCTTTGACAAAGGGTCATCTGGACTCGAAACGTTGCTCTTTTCTCTCCCTACAGATGCTGCCAGACCTGCTGAGATTTTCCAGCATTTTCTCGAAGGTATTAAGCTCACAGGCCTCCTCGGTAAAACTTTGATTTCCCATTATTTTCCTGATGCCAGGGACAGTAGTGGCCTAAGTCTGCAAACCTAAAGTAAAATTAAGACCTGAGTTTTCGCACAGACGGAGATGCACTCCATCTGCGAGGAAATGCCCGCAGAGATCCAAAACAGAAAATGTCGCCCCAAAAACTGACCGCTGCCATTTTTGCAGGGGTGGGTGGCAGGTAATTAATCGCACATCAGTGGTTCAGCGGTGGCTGCCCATATAAATCAGCATCTGCCTCCACTTGTGATTTTGGTGTGCTAGGTGTCTGAAACACAAATTATTAGACCTGGTAGGAGGTGTGAACCTTGGGATTAATTTGGATTGCTAGGGTACCCTTTTGGAGAGGCAAGGTACTTCTTAGGAAGAGGCAAGGCACTCTTTGGGGTAGGACTGGTGCCCTTTGAGATTTTTTTTAAAAGAAGACATGACTGCGTGTAAAAAGAGCATAGATTCTCTGGAACTGTCAAAGCTCGTTGGAACTGGTGGGTAGAAGAGTAGCATAGTGGTTGATCGGCCAAGAGACGGCATCGGTTGGCATGGGGTGTTTGGCAGGGGACAGGGTGGAAGGGTTGAGAGCTACAGGGATATTTTTTGTTTCAAGTTTTTTACAAAAAAATTCAACAAAGTCCAGAGCACAGAATACCGACCAGCCCACCTCCACACCTTGCAGCTTCCACACTAATCTAGCCTGTCCCCATGAAATTACCTTCTGAGCCTCTTTTTCTTGGGTTGGCTTTGAGTGGGCACAACCCAGGAGTGAAAATCTTGGCCTAAGAGTTTAACTAGAATTCTGTATTTGGTGGGGACCAATCTTTATTTGTACATAAGATAAAGTTAGTAATGCTTTAAAAATAGTCTGATAAATTGGAATACAACATATTAATGACATTGCGGGGACTTCCGGTGACGGCGGGCGGGAGGCGACCGCACAATGGAGGGCTCCCTTTCGGGAACGGCATTTTCGGGGCTTTAAGCCCGGTCCCAGGGCCCTCGGAGGCAGCAAAAGCAGGAAGAAACAGTGAAGGCACAGTGAAGAAAAATGTCGAGGGTAAGCAAAAAATCGTCCGTAAAGAAAACAGCTGAAGGTCCGTCGGGGAGTGGAAAGGTCACCGTGGGGTCACCAAGGAAAATGGAGGCTGGAGCACCAGCGGAGGCCGCATTGCTTACGGCTGAAGAAATAACTAAGGTGATGGCTGCGGAATTCGAAAGGCAGTTTACAAGATACATGGAGACAATGAGGAAGGAGATGAGAAGTTTTGAGTGCGCTGGTGGAGGAAGCGATTTCCCCGGTAATGACGGCGGTGGAGAGCGCAGTGGCAGAGGTGCGAGAGCAAGGGGAGGCACTGAAGGAAGTGGAGGAGACGTTATTGCAGCACGGTGATCAACTTGCCTCAATGGGGAAGGAGATGCGGAAGGTGATGGACATTAACAAGGATCTACAAGGAAAAATGGAAGACCTGGAAAACAGATCCAGGCGACAGAATTTGAGGATTGTGGGGCTGCCCGAAGGAGTTGAAGGACCGAGGCAGATTGAGTATTTTGCCATGATGCTGGCGAAACTATTGAGGGAGGGGGAGGATCCCTCCCGATATGAACTGGATCGGGCTCATCGGTCGTGGAGGCCTGTACCAATGGCGAGTGAGCCGCCAAGGGTAGTGATTCTGTGCTTCTGTAGGTACAGTGTGAAGGAGAAGGTCCTGAGCTGGGCCAAGCAGAAGCGGGTGGTGCAGTGGGCTGGAGCTGGTATATGTGTATACCAGGACTTTACGGTAGAGCTGGCGAGGAGGCGGGCTGCCTTCAACCGGGTGAAGAGGGCACTGTACATTAGCAAGGTGCAGTGCGGCATTGTATATCCAGCGAAGCTGAGGGTGACTTACAAGCTCAGGGACTTTTATTTTCGAACGGCAGAAGCAGCGGAGGAGTTTGCGAAGGCAGAAGGACTGTGGCAGAACTGAGAAATTGAGAAATGGCCATGTGCCGACGTAACCTCATGACTGTGGGAGGGTTTGTTTTATTGGATGCATATATTGACAGGTGGGCCGTTGTTTGGGGTGGTGGGAGGATGGGATTGTTGGTATTGTTAAGGGGATTGATTTTGTATTTGTTACTGTTTATTGTTTGTGGGTGGGGTGTAAATTTTGAAGGAAAATGTGAAAATGGAGAATAAAAACATTTTTTATTAAAAAAATATTAATGACATTGCATGCATTTTAAAAATGAGCGGCTTTCTTTTCTAGAAATAGGAAGTGATCTGGATGCAGCATAACCTAGCCACTGAAGCACGGCAGCATTTTCTCGGATAATCGCAGATTTGAACCTCTGCAACGTGGAACAGAGTAGGAATGAACAATAATTTAAACTTGTTCTTCTTGGTGTTTATTCTAATCTTCAGTTACCAGGAAGAGGATCAAATAGAGACTAGTCACTGCGCCACAGGAACAGCAAGTAGACCTGGAATACACTCATTTAATTGTTTTTTGCCGGAGTTTAAGGCACATGTTGCCTTTTCTCAGTAGTGCATAAAAGGGGGGGGGGGGGGGGGGGGGGCAAGGATAGAGATCGGAAAAAGAGAGAAATGGGATAAAAATGTAAGTCCTGTTCATTACATAAAATCCTTTAATGTCCAACTGTGCAAATGTTTTACCCCAACTAAAAAGACATACATACTATTGATCAGAATTACTTATTTAATTCAGGGAAAAGCTAATACATGGAAGCATTCATAATATAGCAAATATTAAAAAGCAGAAAATATACATGAGTCAGATTACAGTTGCTTTTCAAACCCCAATACTCCTTAAGTTTGTGGTCAGACAAACAAATTACAATCGTCTACTCACTTATCACATTTCCTGTGCCTTTGGAAAATGCAAAATGTTTTTTCAAATAGTTTACGGGATAAACTAGGCCTTTGAATAACTAAGTATATACATGATGGGAGTTTTTCTATTTGAAAAATTCAGAGTTCTATAGGCACAGTGTCTCAAAACCATCAGCCTTGGGACAGAGTTAAAATTGTAACCTTAATTAAATTAACAAGGGACATGTGAAATTAAGTAATTAAGTTTAATTTTTATTAAAGCTTGCAAGAAAGAATACATAATAGTGAATATATAACATTGAGAAAAAAAATAATACAGCAAGACTGCCTTGAAGGCGGTGCTTGATTTAAATACATGTGTGCTCGACAAGCTATCAGAGAACCAAGATGGCTGGCATCAAGGTTCGATTGGACCACTCACGAGCACAGGAAAAGATTGGCATGCAATGCCGATAACTAGTCCAGCGCGCCACAGTACCAATATACCACCTAGCCAAATTATCCCAGTAAATTATTCTACATGGCAGCTCATGCAATTTTTGATGATACTGATTTCCGATCGCAGATGATACTGTACCTGTATTATAATGTTTCATTACATTGTCAATGTAGCTGTAAACACACTAATTGATCATTTAAAAAACAATGTTTTGGAAAATCCTAAGATTGAGCAAGTTACCAGCTAGGAAACTCGAGCCAGACTATATTGCAGAATATCACAAAATTAATCCAAACATCTGAGATGCATTCAGAAAATTCCATGTGTTTTCTAAAATGTCTCTGCAGAAGAATGAACCAATATAATAGTGCTTAGTTGGTACTCTGGGAAAGCATGTGTCATTAGCCATGACTAAGGACAGATGACCTTCTAAGCAACCATGCACTTTTTAAATTTAAATGAGTTTGACAAAAGTGAAATCACCAAGATGAAAGTTTGATATGATGCTACTGGTTACAAACAAGCTAGACATTAGGCATGGTGATGAACTTAATAGGGAGAATACATAATACAACAAGAATACAATCTCTCTGCCACCTTGGATTTTGGGAATCCTATTACTCAGTATAAATGCAGGGTTCTGTGGTTGGCCATGGATAAAATGATAAATTGGCTTCCTCAGACAAAGCAATGTATAGCTAGTTAACTAATTTTATGGAAGTCTTCAGGGTTGCGGTCACCTTCAATGGCACCGGCAGCAGAAAGCATTGCTCATCAGGCTGCACCACTTAAGGTCCGCTTTCTGATAGCAGCAGACTATAATGCTAGTAACATATTGTTTGTCAAATGCTGACTTAATTACACTTTATCTTTATGCATTGGTTAAGACAAAGATGAACTTGGAAAATTTATCAATGACAGGTTATTTCGGCAATCAATGACTAACGAGTCCGATTGTCCACCTAAGAAACTCCCTGTTACTAGTCATGGGCTCTGTGGGTTCTTGCATGGCAGATGAGCCCGATCCTAGAGCTGCATCTTCGACAGCACACTTGGCAGGGGTTTCCGATGGTGGCATCGGTCCTTGGACTTGCGGTTGCTGGTATTACTTTCTTGGGCCTCTTCTTGCCATCAGGCGGCTGCAAAGAACTTTGTCCCTTATATCAGGAAGGTTCCTCACAGTAGATCTCTTCTGACCAAGAGTCTCCGAGGTGTTGATATCTATGTTGCATTTCTTGAGGCTGTCTTTGAAGCGCTTTCATTGTCCTCCTCTTATTTGGAAGCCTTCCTTGAGCTGGGTGAAGATGATTTGCTTTGGCAGTCGGAACTCTCTGACATCCTAAGCAAATGGCCGACCAGACACATGACTGACCAGCAGAGTTTGTGTTGGATGATTATGGCCTTGTTGCAGGTGCTCTTGGCTCTTTCAAGGGCACTGATGCTGGACGCCTGTCCTCCCAGCTGATGTGGAGAATCCGTCTCAGACAGAGTTAGGCTACCTCTCCAGGGCCTTGAGGTGGCATCTGTGCATAGTCCAAGTTTGAGCTGTATAGAAGAGTTGGGAGGACGACCACCTTGTACATGAGTATCTTGGCTTCAGCACAGATGTTGCGGTCGTCAAAGACTCTCGACCTTGGGTGTCCGAAGGAGGCGCTCGCGGATGCTGCCTGACTTGCTGAGTAATTCCAAAAACCTATGTTTCTATCTAAGGAACACTAATATTGGTACCTCCAATGTTGAAACTCCGCATCGATATCAGCCTTAGAGGAGAGGTGGCTCCCCAGATATGAGAAACCGTTCCACATTTTGAAGGCTTTCTCAGTTGGTCTTGACTGAGGGAGAGACAGAACCTTGCCCTGGGGTGGATTGGTAAGGATTAAAGTATTCTTGAGTTTGAGAGCGATTCCTTGATATGCTTCTGCGAATGTGTCAGGCATGGCTTGGAGATTCCCTTCTGAGAGTGGAGTATACTGAAGTTCCACGAGCGATGTGATATTGGTTTCTTCTTAGATTTCAACCAGTCAAGGTGAAAAGTTCTCTTTCCATTCTTTAGACAATGTCCACTCCACTGGGAGTGAGCTGGTTTCCACTAGGTAGACACCTGGTGCAGGACATCTTTTAACGTGGGTATGCCATTGCACATCAGCAGACACATGGTCCTTGAGAGAGGGTAGGTCCAATTCCAGTGGCAAGGGAACCTCGACAACTGGGGATATCCCTTCTGTTGCAAACTTCATCTGTCATCCCAGCCGCTGATACCATAGGAGTAACGTCCGCCTGGTCTGCCGTTCAGGACTTGTTTTGGATTGCGTATTGTCTGGTTCCTCCCCGCCGTCTTACTGTCATGGGTATCCCTGCCTGGAGCTTAAGACTCCAGACAGCGTTGCTCTCTGGAACATTCAAGTCTCTCCTGCACGGCGAAGTGGCAAGCCAAGGAAAGGAATGACTTTGATTAATCCATACACAAATCATTATTCCCTGCTATACATCATATTTATATCATACATTGGAGATACCAATACAAGTATTCCTTAGATACAAACAGAGATTTCTGGAATTACTCAGCAAGTCAGGCAGCATCTATGGAGAGAGAAACAGGAGTTAAAGTGTCAGGTTGGTGACCTCTTTCCAGAACTGGAAAACGTTAAGAGATGTATGTGCAAGAGATATGCAAGTACAGAGGTAGGGTAGGGAGAGGGGAGAACAAAATTGAAAGTAGGGTTTAAAGCAGGACAAATTAATCAAAAGGAATGGTGCTGTAAGGCAAAAAGGAACTGGTAAAAAAAACAAAAGATGGGGCTAGAGGTGGTGCACATGGGAATAGTAGAATCATCATCAATGGCTGCCATAAAGAGAATGGAGACAGCGATTACAATTTGAAAATGTTGAACTCAAATGTTAAATCTGGAAGCCTGTAAAGCACAAGTATTATTGCGGAAGTGGTATTAATAATAATAATAGCTTATTGTCACGAGTAGGCTTCAATGAAGTTACTGTGAAAAGCCCCTAGTCACCACATTCAGGTGCCTGCTTGGGGAGGCTGGTACGGGAATTGAACCCACGCTGCTGGCATTGTTCTGTATTACAAGCCAGCAATTTAGCCCACTGTGCTAACCTATGGTAGTTTGTATTATGCTGTAATCTGTGAGAATCCTATTTGGTCGCACATGTATATATAAAGCTACAATGTTTATACACTGAGAAAAATAAATTGTGTAAGAAAAATAAGCAAGCAGGAAATTAACATTCACAGTCACATTTCAGAGGGCAAAAATCACTGCGCAACTGGCTGCAACGTTTATTTTCATTCCAACAGTTAATTATAATCACGTTTTTTCTCTCCTGAAGAAGCTAGTTGTAGTTACAAAAATAGTTTTAACATGAAAAGCAATTTTACATGGACGTAGTACTGAAGAGTCTGAAGTTGAATAAATCAGGACAAATAAAATTAGGATATTATGTTTTATTATATAAATAATTGAAACACTGAAAGAGAAAAGTAATCACCTTGAATTAATTTCAAGGTAGATTCAAACTATTGTATAGTGGTTATTGCCACGATACCTTAGGCTAGCGTGTGGTCAATTCCAGCCCCAGCCACAACTTCTTAGTTCGAGGATCTCATTCATGTCTTCTGTTGGGTTCTCGCTGAAAAATCCCACCTGTCAGGAACCAATCACTGTTTGTTGACAGGCAGGAACCTCAATCACTTTCCCTGGCCAACCCAATAGCTGCCAACCAACCAAACAGAATCCGGCCAATTTGGGATTTATTTTCCCAAATACAAAACTTGAGGACATAAAAGTGTTCCAGTGGTCAAGCTATTTGAAATTTTGAATTCTGTACTTCCTCCACTTGGCTTAAAATCTCAGCTAATGATCCCGGGACCAAAAAATCAATAAAGATAAAAGAAATGGGAACAAAGGGAAATCAAAAGGAATAAATTTACGTTATAAATTTGCTTTTCATGGGAATGTTTTGCCCCAAGAATATACTGTTTAAAATATACTTATGAACAAAAGACACATTCAGTTCTCAATACCAATGTTGCTATATATTTAACAAAGATATTTCTTCAATTTGAATTGTATATTATGAATTAGAATCATAAAATGATAGAATTTATAGTGCAGGAGGCCATTTGGCCCATCGAGTCTGCACTGGCCCTTGGAAAGAGCACCCTAATTAAGCCCACAACTCCACCCTATCACCGTAACCCAGTAACTCCACCTAACCCTTTTGAACACTAAGGGCAATTTAGCATGGCCAATCCACCTAACCTGCACATCTTTGGACTGTGGGAGGAAACCTGATCACCCGGAGGAAACCCACGCAGAGACGGGGAGAATGTGCAAACTCCACACAGACAGGTCACCCGAGGTCAGAATTCAACCAGGGTCCCTGGAGCTGTGAGGCAGCAATGCTAACCACTGTGCCACTCCATATAACTATGGTTTTCAGATAATGATTGATTAATACTGTTGAATTAAAAACAAAAAACTTACCAAAGCCATCAATATCCAAGTTATCAATGAATTAAAAACAGAACTTACCAAAGCCATCGATATCCAAGTTATTATCAACGACAACATCTAAAAGAGAATCGCCTAAATTTCCCTCTGCTGTAAGTTTCTCTCCATCACGGTTAATAAAATCGACTGTTACTTTATCTTTAGAACTGCAAAATGAGAACAAGTACATGATAGGTACATTTGTTTTGCTGTCTAAAGGTGAATGAAGTGAAAAGATGTTGACATGTATCAACTGAAAGAATGTGCGTATTATATTGGAGGTTTCAGTGATTAAAGAAAATTAAACCAATATGAATAATCAGAATCTTTACAGTGCAGGAGGGGGCCATTTGGCCCATCGAGGCCGCACTGGCTCTCTGGAAGAGTATTATACCTAGTCCCACTCCCCTACCTCATCCCCGTAACCTTGCATTCTTTCTTTTCATAAGACCATAGTACTTTGAACAATTCAAAGAATTTTGAAGATAAAGTTCCTCAAGTTAGATCTCACCAACAAATCATAAAACCCTCTGCAGAATTTCAACTTATTACCTTGGGAGTTTTAGAAAAACAGTAGTGTTACTGGGTAGATGAGTAAAACTAACAAAGGAGTTTTGCAATACTGAATGCATTACCATAACAGGAAAAAGCAATCCTTATGGGAAGAGCATGTACACATGTTAGGTAGAGAAAATATCAGGCTTTGCTGAAATATTGTGTGCAAATAGTATTCTGACACTCATTGTAATTGAACACACAAATAATAACCACTTGAATAAAATACCACAGATCAACTATCAGAAAATTGACTCGAAGCTTCCAGCAAAACAGTGGCAGGGAGAAAAGTTGGGAAATCTTTCCAGGATTCCAGGCAGCATAATGGCACAGTGGCCAGGGCTGTTGTCTCATAGCTCTTAGAGGCCCAGATTCAATTCCAGTCATGGGTGACTGTCTGTGTGGAGTTGCACGTTCTCCCAGTGTCTGTGCGGGTTTCGTTCGGGTGCTCCAGCTTTCTCCCACAGTTCAGAGGTGTGCAGGTTAGGTGTATTGACCATGCTAAATTGCCCCTTAGTGTCCAGGCATGTGCAGGTTAGGTTACAGAGATAGGGTGGGATGGGCGGAAAAATGGGCCCAGGTAGAGTGCTCTTTCAGAGCGACAGTGAAGACTCAATGGGCCATACGCCTACTGTACTGCAGGGATTCTATGATTGTTACATTAGATTATGTTCTAAGGAATAAATATCACAACAATATTAAGTCCATCCACTCAACATGACAGGGGTTGCAGCAATTTGAAAATGAAAGTGATGTATTTACCAGCCTGCTCCCACCACTGCCATTTTGTTTGGTATTACTGAATACATGCATCCATTTGTTTCATGCTGCAGAATAATTCTTGTATCTTAGGTAGTGTTCTATAACATACTGTCATGCCCATAAGACATGAAAGTGATCTTAAACTGTTTAACTCAGACCTGACTTTCTGCTTTTTTTAAAAATGGACTTTGCTGGACCAAAAACATGGTTGCTACAGGTCACAAGATTTGCAAGTTGGCAGTAGTTCTGGAAACTTGCAACAGCAGAACAAAGTTCAACCTTCATCCTTGTGGAATCGCACACCTATCATTATAGGGACACATTACAACAAGGAGTGCAGCAAACAGTCTGACTACCCAGCCTTGACCTGTAACAAAGAAAGAAGTCTCACAACAGCAGGTTAAAGTCTAACAGGTTTATTTCAAATCACTAGCTTTCGGAGTGCAGCTCCTTCGTCAGGACTCAACCTGGTGTTGTAAGACTTCTTACTGTGCCCACCCCAGTCCAATACCGGCATCTCCACATCACTGTAACAAAGAGACAGCTATCAAAACTTTTACACTTGTGGATACGCTAATAGCCACCATCTATCTCTTAAGGTAAACAACAGATTTTGACCTGAGACAGAGCAACTGATTGCTTACCTGAAACTAACTCCTCAATGGGCAACATCACATGATCTAAGCTCCCTTGGGGTTTGAAAGTTTTCATTTTTAAAACAAATTTACAGTACCCAATTAATTTTTCTAATTAAGGGGCAATTTAGCATGGTCAGTCCAGCAAACCTGCACATCTTTGGGTTCAGTTCATAGAATTTACAGTGCAGGAGGCCATTCGGCCCATTGAGTCTGCATCGGCCCTTGGAAAGAGCACCCTACCCAAGCCCACACACCTCCACCCTATCCCCATAACCCAGTAACCTACCCAACCTTTTTGGACACTAAGGGCAATTTAGCATGGCCAATCCACCTAACCTGCACATCTTTGGACTGTGGGAGGAAACCGGAGCACACGGAGGAAACCCACTCAGAACGTGCAGTCACATGGGGAGAACATGCAGACTCCACACAGACAGTGACCCAAGTCTGGAACCGAACCTGGGACCCTGGAGCTGTGAAACAACTGTGCTAACCACTATGCTACCGTGCTGCCCTAGAAATATTTTCATGTTACATTCCTGGACTCCCAGGGCAGTCTGCTATTTAGGCTATCAACACCAAAGCCGGATTCCAGACTCACAACTGAGCCTGCCTCAAGTCTAAACCTCATTGAAGCCTGGTTTTCTGGAAGATTCCTGCCTTTGCCTGTGGATCGGACCAGGTCTCTGGATACCAACCTCATTTTGCTAAATCACCACCAATTTTAAAAGGAATTTGGCAATTCCTGCTTTCAGCTTGCTGAACCTGTCTGAACTTTAACACCTACATGAAGACATCCTTACTGAACTCTGACATTCACATGAATTAACATTCATTTTTTTGGTTCTTTTCTTTTTTTATATTATTCCTAGTTGCAAAACTCTCTCTTTCCAAATTCCTTCTTCTGTGCTTGTGTGAATGCACAGCTGTAACGACTATCCCCCACGTTCAAATGTATGAATAAACAATACTTCTGATTGAACCCTAAAGAGAGTTTGCTGCAAGTCGCTTTAAAATAGATGTCACATATTTTAAGAGAGTTTGAGGAAACATGGCAGCCTATTTCAAAATTTAAAACACCTCTGCTTACGGTCCACAAAAGGACAGCTGCATGATGCGTCTGAAGTTATTTTTATTAAGGTACTTAGCTGCTTCATCAATTACCTTCCTTCCATAATGAGGTCAAAAGTAGGGATGTTGGCTGATATTGCACACTGTTCAGAATCATTTGCAACTCTTCAGATACTGAAACGGTCCATGTCCAAATGCAGAAAGACCTGGACAATATCCAGGTTTGGGCTGACAAATGGCAAGTAACACTCACACCACACAAGTGCCACGCAATGTCCATCTCCAACAACAGAGAATCTAACCATCGCCCCATGGCATTCAATAACATTACCATCGCTGAATCCCACACTAGCAACATGCTGGGTGAAACTGAACTAGACTAGCCAAAGAAATACTGTGGATAGAAGAGCAGGTCAGTGGGTAGGAATCCTGTGGCCAGAACTCACCTCCTAACTCCACAAAGCCTGTCCACCATCTACGAGGCACAAGTTAGGAGTGTAATAGAATATTCTCCACCTGCCTGGATGAGTACAGCTCCAACAACACTCCTCAACACCAGCCAGGTTGTTTGGCACCCCATCCGCAAACATTCACTCACCCCAACAACAATGCACAGTGGCAACAGTGTGTACCAGCAACAAAATGTGCTGCAAGAACTCAAGGCACCTTAGACAGCACCTTCCAAGCCCATGACCGCTTCCACCCAGAAGGATCAGAATCAGACACATGGGAACACCATCATCTACAAATTCCCTCCAAGCCACTCACTATCCTGGATTGGAAATACATCTCAATTCCTTCACTGTTGTTAGGTCAATATCCTGGAACTCACGTCCTAACGTCACTGTGGGTGTACCACCACCACAGGAACTGCAGCAGATCAAGAAGGCAGCTCACCATCACCTTCTCAGGGGAAATTAGTAATGGGCAATAAATGTTGGCTTGTTCAGTGATACACACATCCCATGAATGAATCGAAAAATGTAATTTGTGGGACCAAGAAGAGCATTTATGCTGGTTCGTCTATGATCTCTCGCAGATACAATTTCCAGCTGAACAGTGACAGAGCGAACAGAAATCCCATTCCAACTACCAAACTGCTCATTAGGAAAAGGAAATAAGGCGTGGGTCTTGCAGAGTACACCACCTGTGCAATGTCCACATGGACATATCATATTTCATCAATGTTGGCTGCTTTTTGGCAAATTGTAAACGTGGAGAAGTTGAAGGGTGAAATGACAGGCACTAATTACTGTTTATTAAGCATGCGAGTGTATACTTTGGAAATGGATAAGAAGTTGGTTGAAGGGTAAGTGGCAACAAGCAGAGGAGAATTACTGAGTTGAGTACCACAGATTGCTGTTGGCACCACTGCTGTCACTAATTTGTTTAGGGGAATTCTGTAACTTTAAGAGATATGCTGATAGAGTCAAAAGAAGAAAAATAGGAAGAAGCTTGAAGAGCATAAACACTGACAGACCAGTTGGGCTGAAAGTTGATGTAATTCTATGGTCCTTTTATGGCTGAAAGTGTATATAAAGAATATATATGATTGTCAGAACTTTCCTAGGAAAATAAAAATAATGTTGAGATTGAATTGTATCAGATAGGTAAGATGAAACAAACAAGGCACCCTGTAGGTTGCAGTACAATTTACCTAATATTATTTGCTGTACATACACATCAGTAGGAACCAACAACAGTTGGGCGTTATCAGTTTAAATCACTAAACCCAGCAGTAGCACTTACTGCCATGATTTAAATACACTTAAATATGGACTATATTTTAAAAGAACACAGAAATGCAATCCCGATCTGGAGAATTCTGCCTTCAGATCATTATTTGAAAATTACTAGCCCTTTTCAAATTAAATCCCAGAGACATGTTCCCCCATACACGAGCGGTCATGTAAATAATTAGTAAACGGATCAGATTTTAAAATTGTGCATCTTCATAGCGAGTTCATTTAAAGACAAAAACATGAAGACATGCAGTCAGGAACTTGAAACATATTTTCATTTTTCACTAGCTCTATGTATGTTGGACATTATATTTTTTTCCTTTCTGTTATGTTGTATTTTCTCATTTTCTTCCGACATCAAAAAGCACCAAGATTACTTTGGCAGAGTTTTGAATGAGAGACTGTGCATTATTGCTCCTCAAACATCTCCAATTCATCACAGCAGCATTTAATAAAGTTGACCAAACTTTATTCCTCCAGTGCCGAAAAAGCACATCACCAGCAATAGCTTTTTCTCCTACACCATCAATTATGATGTTCTTTAATAACCTATCTTTGGAGGTCTTCTCCTCATGCAGCTATGTGCCCCCCTCCCTCTCCCCTCCAGTGCAACAGAATCTGTGAGCATGGGGTCAGGTTCCACAAGCATGCTGATGGCACCCAACTCCACCAAACCCTCACTTACCTCAACTGTACAATCACCTCAGATTGCTTGCCCAACATTAAATCCTCGATGAATTAAAATTAGTTCCAAATAAATAGTTTGGGGAAATTGAGCACATTACTCCAGTTGAAGCCTAACCAGTAATTTATAAAAGTTTAGAGCCCAGAATTCTGCTTCATAGAGAATTCCGGTTGGTGAGAGCACCAGACTGCAGAAATGGTATTGCAAATGACCAGATATCCTGCTATTTGAGGGATAATGGTGACCAGTACATAAGGTGAACATTCACACTCTTCTCCAAAGAGAACTATTAGATCTTTAACTGCCATCCATCTAATAGAAAAGAAAAACCTTTATTCTTTCATGGGATCTGGGCATCGTGGCAAAGTCAGTATTTGTTGCCTACCCTAATTATCCTTGAAAAGAGTCGCTTGGTAGGCCATTTCAAAGGGTCAATAAGAGTCAGCCACACTGCTGTAAGGATGCAAGATTTCTTTCCCTGAAGGGCATTAGTGAGCCAGATAGGTTTTTACAACAATGATAGTTGTCATAGTCACCATTAGTGAGACTAGCTTTATATTCCAAATTTATTAACAGAATTTAAATTCCACCAGCTGTCATGGTGGGATTTGAACCCATGTCACCAGAGTATTAGTCTGGGCTTCTGAATTATAATCACGCTACTGTCCAAAAGGTGTAACATTTCATCAAATAAACATACCCAACAATGCAACACTCCTTTAGCGTTCCACAGAAGTGCCAACCAACACCATCTGTTCAAATCTCTGGATTCAACCCATGCTTTCGGATTTAGGGTGACCACTAAACCAAGCCTAATTATTTAGGATGGTAAGGAACTATTATTGAATTAACAAAGACGCAGGAGGAGAAATGGTAATGGTGAATAGACATGCAACAGATTGAAGTTAAAATCTGTGCCAACGCATGCACGTATAGTAAACAAAAATATGTAAAGGGATAAAGCATTGCCGTGCAATGTAAAACAAAGAATCTTTTTGTCTGCTTTCTTTCACTGGTTAGCAACAGGCATCCATCTACAACAAAGGATTAAAATGGATTTGTAAACAATTTGAAAAAAATAATTACCGTTTGGAGACGGGGGGCAAAATAACTTGTAAAAAATTCATTCATAGGATGTGGACACTGCTGGCTCAGCCAGCATTTATTGTCCGTCCCCAATTGCCCTCGACAAAGTGGTGGTGAGCTGCCTTCTTGAACCGCTGTCATCCAAATGGGGTAGGTACAATCAGAGCGTTGTTAAGGAGGGAGGTTGAGGATTTTGATCCAGCAACAATGAAGGGACAACAATTTAGTTCCAAGACAGATGTTGCATGACTTGCAGGGGTTTTGCAGGTGGTGGCGTTTCCTGGCACCTGCTGTCCATGTCTTTCTAGGGCTGGATTTGGAAAGTGCCGTTGAAGGAACCTTGGCTGGTTGCTGCAGTGCATCTTGTATATGGTACACACTGCAGTGTGCGCCAGCGGTGGAGGGAGAAGGTGGTTGATTCATTGTCAATCAAATGGGCTTCGTCCTGGATAGTGACGAGCTTCTTGAATGTTATTGGAGCTGCACTCAGAGGCCAAGTGCAACGTATTCCATCATACTCCTGACTCGTGCCTAACTGATGGTTAACAGGCTTGGAGAACTATGGAGGTGAGTTACTAGCAGCAATAGTCCCCGCCTCTGACCAACTATTCTAGCCACTGTATTTATATGGCTGGTCTAGTTCAGTTTCTGTTCCATAGTGACTTACGCTCAGGTTGTTGATGGTGGGGGATTGGGAGACGGTAGTGAGTCCAAGGAAGCTTGGTGTCTCAATTTAAGAAGATTTGATTCTCTTTTGTTGGAGATGGTCTGGCACTCACTTAAGTGGCAGGATTACGACTTGTCACGTATCAGCCCAAGCCTGAATATTGTTCAGGTCTTGCTGCATGCTACTGCTTTAGGATGTGAGAAGTGCAAAAGATACTCAACACTTTGGAATTATCAGTGAACCTCCCCACTTCTGACCTTATATTGGAGGGACGATCATTGATGAAGTAGCTGAAGATGGTTGGGCAGAGGACACTATCTTGCTTCTGCAGCAATGTCCTGAGGCTAAGATGATTGGCCATCACAGCACAACCATCTTCCTTTGTGCGAAGTGTGACACCAATGAATTAAAGGAATCCCTGGATTCTCACCGACTTCCAATTTTGCTTCAGCTCCTTGATGCCACACAAGTCAACTACTGCCTTGGTATCATGGACAGCTGCTCTCACCTTACCGGTGGAATTTTTCATTTTTTCCCCCGCATTTGCACCAAGGGCATAATGAGATCATGAATAGAGCGAAACTGGCACAACCCAATCTGAGCATCAGTGAGCAGCTATTACAGTCCAGGTGCAACTTGATAGAATTGTAAATATTTCCTTCCATCTTTTTGCAGATGATTCAGAGCAGGCTGATGGAGCATTAATTGGCTGGATTGGATTTGTCCTGCTTTTTGGAGAAAGGAATTTCCTGGGCATTTTTCCAGATAGGTGCCAGTATTGGAAGAACTGAACTAGGGGAGTAGCTAGTTCTGAGAACAAGCTTTCAGTGCTATGGCTGGAATGTTGTCAGACTATTTATTACCTCCAGGGCCTTCAGCCATTTCTTGATATCATGTGCAGTGAATCAAATTGACTGAAGACTGGCATCTGCAATGCTGGGGACTGCAGGAGGAGGCATACATGGATGACCTATTCAGTATTTCTGGCTAAAGATGGTTGCAAATGCTTCAGTCTTGTCTTTTGCACTGCTGTGCTGGGCTCCACCAGCATTTAGGAAGGAGATGTTTGAGGAGCCTCTTCCTCAGGTGGTGGGGTTTAATTACCTGCCACCATTCATAACTGATGTGGCAGGAGAGGCAGGGCTTTACTCTGATCTCTTAATTGTGGGATTGCTTACTGCTTGCTGTTCCCTCCCATGTTTTGGTATGCAGCCCTGTGTTGTAGCTTCACCAGGCTGACATCTCATTTTTAGCTATAATTGCTCCTAGTATGTTCTCCTGCACTCCTCACTGATCCAGGGGTTGACCCCACCCCCAGCCGTGAGGTTACAGATTGTGGCGAAATACATCCTGTTATTTGTGACCCACAGAATCTAATGGGTGTCCAATTTTGAGTTGCTGGACCTGCTCTGAATCTATCCATTGCATATGGTGATAGTGCCATACAACACGATGATGGGATCTTGTCTCCACAAGGTTACTCCTAACAATATTGTCACAGATACATCTGGGACAAATAGATTGTGGAGAACAAGGTCAAGTAGGTTTCTCATTCAAATTGGTTCTCTCACCACCTGCTGCAGGCATAGTCTGGCAAAATATGTCCTTCAGGACTCAACCAGCTCAGTCAGTTTTGGTAATGGGCAACCAACCAGAGCACATTCTTTGCTTTTGTTACCTGAAGTGTTTCTTCCAAGTGGTGTTCAACATGGAGAAGCAATGACTCACCAGTTGAGGGAGGGTAGCAGACGGTAATCAGCAAAAGATTTCTTTGCTTATGTTTGACCTGATGCCATGAACTTTCATTGGGCTCGAAGTCATCCCTCTCAACTGTAAACCACAGTGCTGCCATTCCCTCCCAACTGTAAAGCACAGTGCTGCCATCGCTAGTGGGCCAGTCCTGACGGGTCAGACATGGGCGGTGATTGGAGGAGTCTGGGACACTGACTCTAAGGTATGAATCTGTGAGTATGACTATGTCAAGCTGCTGTTTGACTAGTCATGGGACAGTTTTCCCAATTTTGGCACAAGTTCTCAGATGATAGTGGAGTTTACAGCACTGACTCAGCAGGGTCTGCCTTTGTCAAGTCCGATACATAGGTCAATGCCAGGTGGTCTACCTGATTTTATTCTTATTCACCGTTTCTGTAGCGGCTTGATACAATTGAGCAGCCTGCTGGCTCATTTCAGAATTTAATTTTTAAAAATTCCATTCTCAAAGTTACAAAGCCAATGTAAAGTGTGGACAGGGCAAATCTTAGCCCATCTCCTTGCTTGCTCTAAAAAACAATTCAAATTGAAACCAATTCAAGGTCTCCCCGAGAGAGTCATACAAGATCCAAGTGACAAGAAAAGGCATTGCACCTCATCTTGGACTTGATCTGACGCTTGATCTTTGCAATAGAGTACATGCTTTAAATTGGTAACCAAGAGCAACTGTCCCTACTTGGGGAAGCATTGGGTCTTCATTACAAGAGTATAAAATGGTGTTTATACTGGGTGTTGGGGGAATTGGAAGAATCCATGCCTTTCCTCTGCAAGCTTGGAAATAAAACCGTCTCGAATACAGGTTGGTTTCAGGCTTATTCTTTCCTCAACACAGAGGGCCGATACAAGTCAATCACATTGTTCTGGATTGGGAGTTTGCTACACACTAGGACAGGAAGTAATCAAAATGAGACATGAAGAAAGGCACTGCAATAATCATCTATATATTATAGCAATTTCTTACAACAGTACATTCAAGACCCAAACAAGGAGCAGGCTGATTGACATCAGTGAAGGAGCCACTAAGTGACAGCAATCACAACATGATAGAATTTCAGGTTCAGTTTGAAAGTGAGATGTCTGGGTTCATGACTAGTGTTTTAAACCTAAATAAAGCTAACTATGAGGGTATGAAGGCAGATGTGAACTGGGAATCTATGTTAAAACGTAGGCCAGGAGACAGAGTGGCATTCGTTTAAGGAGATATTTAATATCTCTCAGCAAAGATTTAACCCACTGATAAAAAACGGTTCTTTGAGAAGGATGCATTATCAGTGACAAAATAAGGAAGTCAAGGCTAGTATTAAATTGCAAAGAATAGGTGTAAGTCAGAGGATTGGACAGACTCGAAGAACCAGCAAAGAATGATTACAAATATAATAAAAGGGCAGAAAGCAGAGTATGAGAGAAAGTTAGCTAGCAATATAAAAACAGAGTGAGCATTTTTACCAGTATTTGAGTAGAAAAAGTGTAACTCAAGTTGATCCCCTTAAGAGTAGGGGGAATTGATAATGGAAAACAAAAAAACGGCAGAAGCATTGAACAGGTATTTCGTATCTGTGCTCACAGTAGAAGACTTGGAAAACTTCCCAAAGATAACTGAAAATCAAGCTGATAGTGAGGGATGAACTTAATACAATCAACATTACCCTGGAGAAAATGCTCTGAAAACGATTTGACTTAAAGGCTGACTAAGTCCCCAGGATTAGGTCTTAGTGCTGGCACAGATGCATTGGCTCTGATCTTCCAAAATTCCTTAGAGTCTGGAAGGGTACCAGCAGATTGGGAATCTGTAGCACCCTTATTCAAGAAAGGAAGGAGGCAGAAAGCAGGAAACTATAGGTCAGTTAGCCGAACATCTGTCATAGGGAAAGTGCTAGCATTCATTATTGAGGAAGTTACAGCAGGATACTTAGAAAGTCACGATGTGGTCAGGCAGAGGCAACATGGCTTTGTGAAAAAGAAATCATACTTAACTAATCCAATAGTTTTTTGATGAAATAACATTCAAGGTGGATAAAGGGGAACTGGCAGTTTTTTATTTACTAACCAGAAATGTAATTAACTTGCTCTGGATTCCCAATTAGACACATTTGGCTAGCAGTAACATTGTGGATAACACGAAGCTAAAAGAGGGTGAAGGATCCAAATCTGCATATACTTTTTAAAACTCCCAGTTACACACAAGTTTGCAAACAAAACAATAAAATGTTGAATCTGATTATTGATGAAAAGAGAACATCTTATGGAAGCTTTTGAACTCACTCATCAGAACAGATGCAAGAATATCAAATTTCAAACAATCACATTTTATTGGCTGAAGTGTTAGCATGGCAAAATCAAGGGGGAACAACAGGCTCCTCAAGCTGCCAGCTAATTCAAAAAAGGCTCGAATATATTCCTTCGCTTGAAGAAAATGGGTCCGTGTATCAATGTATCCAGCAAACGTAAAATGAGCCAGGTTACGAACTTGTCCAATTATCTTAAACAGGGCAATGCCTCAGCCAAACAAAGTTGACTTGTCAATCAGCACCTATTTGTCCTGTAGTATAATCTGCTGTGATCACTTGAAATATGGCATTCTTGTACTTGTCCTGAGTGCATGAAACACTTCAAGAATATTCAAAGTTCTAACAATCTAATTATTTTAAATTATAGCTAACTATAACAGTTTTATAAAACGTTTTGACCTCTTCAAATCCATTTCCCTCATGCCAGCTCTCAGGATACTTGATCAAGCTATACTGACAGGAATCTCGGAAGAGATGCACAAGTTGGAATGTCTATTTCAATTCCAATCAAAAATAAATCACAATTACCCAATACCTGTACTTCTTGATATGCTGTTTACTGCTGTACTATGGGGAACCGCTCAAAGTGCACACTGCGAGTTCGCGCTAAAGGAATGAGATCAAAAGCCTCAGAATCGCCTTTAATCTTTGTTAAAGGGCAAGCCTATATTGGAGATATTCCTTGCCGTTACGTCCTGCTCGAAGGCAAACACACGGCCTCGATTTAATACCGACTCTTCATATCCGCTGTCTGTCTATCCCCAGTGACTTTCATGTCATGACACTCCTCTGAGAAAGCCCTCAGCTCACCTGGGCAATGTCATATGTGATCTGACATCAATAGGTTAAAGTTCCTTTATTGCACATTACACAATCATTTGTTACCACGTCCCTTTGAGCAGACATGAGCCCAGCCCCGCTGGGTACTGCACTGTCCCGGTGCCTCTCACCTCTGTAGCCGGGCGGCTGTGTTCAGTAAATGTCGGCCCCACGTCTCGCTGCTGCTCGCACCCACTCTGCCACAGAAAAACAGTCCGTCCTCTCCCCGCCTTCCACTACGGCAACTCCTCGGGCCCCAGTACCGAGAACAATCATGGTGTCGCAAACGCTTGAACACCGCACTTTGGGAAGTCAGCAGAAATCGCCGAGTGGCCGTGGCCGCCATGTCCGGACAGCTCACTTTGACGCTGTTTGAAACTTGTTTCCGCTGGCCTGGCCGCGCGCCCACCTGCCTGTGCTGACGTCACCCGCCGCGCGGTCTGGAGGGTGGGTCAGCGTGAGGGGGCGGGGCCAAGGGTGGGGCGCGACTTGGTGGAGAGTTGGAGGACGGGGCTCGGTAAAGGGGCGGGGCAAAAGGGGCGGGGCTGAAGCAGGAGGGGACGGGGAATGGGCGGGGCCAGAAAAGGGTCGCGGGGATAGGGCGGGACCGGAGGAGGAAGGGGGCGCGGATTGTGTGGGGCGGGAGCAGGAGGGGGCGGAGAAAGGGCGGGGCCGGAGTAGGAGGGGGCGGGCATAGGGCGGGGCCGGAGAAGGAGGGGGCGGGGGTTGGGCGGGGCGGGAGCAGAGGGTGGGCCTGGGCAGTCGGGGCGGAGAAAGGGCGGGGCTGAAGTAGGACGGAGCGGAGAGAGGGCGGGACCTGAGCAGGCGGGGGCTGGGCATAAGCAGGCGGGGGCGGGGAAAGGGACCTTGGAGGGGGCAGGGGCTGCAAAACTGAAGAATGTGACGTTGGGAACCACTCCAGCTTTGTAGCTTTAGCTTTTCAAATTAGCTTGTTAATATTTCACTAAAGGAATTCATATCCTGCAATAATTTAGATGGAACATGTGAAAGTAATGTCTATATAATCGGGCCTCCCTCCTGATGGGTTGGTGGTGGTATGCGTTATTACATTTCAGTCGGAGTCCAAGTTTCTGTGCCATGTCTTAGTCTGGAACTATGGATAGTGAGGTTAGAGGATCTTGACTGTCCTGGTGCTTCGGTCTCCTCCCACAGTCCAAAGATGTGCAGGTTAGGTGGATTGGCCATTCTAAATTGCCCTTAGTGTCCAAAAAGGTTCGGTTGGATTACTGGGTTACGGGGATAGGGTGGAGGCGTGGTCTTAAGTAGGGTGCTCTTTCCAAGGGCCAGTGCAGACTAAATGGGCCAAATGGCCTCCTTCTGCAGTGCAGATTCTATGTTGCTGACCAGGTTGCTGTCTTTCTGCCTACTTTTGACTTGTGTTGAAAGGGCTTGCAGGTTGATACTTGTACTATTATAATGATAAAATACCTTGTGCTTATTTGCTGTACAAGACACAAGGCACCAATCACTCATAAGGGACTTGGTAAATACATTGTGGGTTCATTTATTAAGCAGCAGACCAAGTGCCGAAAATGTGTTTGGAGTGCATGAATGCTCGATGGCTGGGGAGAACGTGATGGGCCACTTTCCGTGCTGTAAAATCTCTATGACACTCAATGATTAGGCACATGAGAATAGTTCAACAAGGATATAAAGCTTGAAGACATCAGAGCTCTGTGTGTTCAGCTGAAAGCAAAAGTGAAACTAAGATTGAATCACATGATATATTTCCTTTTGGTGATCTCATATTGATATCTGTCCCTTCCAGGCATATTACAACATTGCCCACCATTCCCCTTCCAAAGAAGTATAACTATTTTGATTTCAATGTTCATGTTTGGTTACCATTACATAACTGTAGTGAACAGATGAACCTATGAGTCTCTAAAGTATAAAGGTTATCTGCTGGTAGGCCCAGATCTTGTGATGATTACCTTGTTTGGAGGTTTCTTTAATTTCTCAAGAGTGATCTACAGGATTGTAAATCTTGGATGTTTCGTGCAAAGTCCCTCACTTGCTTATACCTGAATTTGCTTCCTTTCGGCAGCTCACCCCCTCCCGCAGCTCTTCCAGACCGGCAAACCGCTCCTCCAGGTACAAATTCCTCGCCCTTACCAGCCCCACCTCCTTCCACTTCCTATACATGCCATCCATCTCCCCGGCTTAAACCCATGGTTCCCACACAGTGGTGTCAGCAGCGACATCTCCTTCATCCTAAAGTGTCTGCTCAACTGGTTCCACACCCTAATCGTAGACGAAACCATGGCCCTCAGGCTGGAGCCCCTACAGAATTCTTCCTCTATCTTAACGCACTCTAACCCCTTTCCTTCCCACCACCGTCTCACCTTCTCCATGTTCTCTGCCCAGTAGTAATAACAAAGAACAAAGAAATGTACAGCACAGGAACAGGCCCTTCGGCCCTCCAAGCCCATGCCGACCATGCTGCCCGACTAAACTACAATCTTCTACACTTCCTGGGTCCGTATCCCTCTATTCCCATCCTATTCATGTATTTGTCAAGATGCCCCTTAAATGTCACTATCGTCCCTGCTTCCACGACCTCCTCCGGTAGCGAGTTCCAGGCACCCACTACCCTCTGCGTAAAAAACTTGCCTCGTACATCTACTCTAAACCTTGCCCCTCTCACCTTAAACCTATGGCCCCTAGTAATTGACCCCTCTACCCCGGGGAAAAGCCTCTGACTATCCACTCTGTCTATGCCCCTCATAATTTTGTAGACATCTATCAGGTCGCCCCTCAACCTCCTTCGTTCCAGTGAGAACAAACCGAGTTTATTCAACCGCTCCTCATAGCTAATGCCCTCCATACCAGGCAACATTCTGGTAAATCTCTTCTGCACCCTCTCTAAAGCCTCCACATCCTTCTGGTAGTGTGGGGACCAGAATTGAACACTATACTCCAAGTGTGGCCTAACTAAGGTTCTATACAGCTGCAACATGACTTGCCAATTCTTATACTCAATGCCTCGGCCAATGAAGGCAAGCATGCCGTATGCCTTCTTGACTACCTTCTCCACCTGTGTTGCCCCTTTCAGTGACCTGTGGACCTGTACTCCTAGATCGCTCTGACTTTCAATACTCTTGAGGGTTCTACCATTCACTGTATATTCCCTACCTGCATTAGACCTTCCAAAATGCACTACCTCACATTTGTCCGGATTAAACTCTATCTGCCATCTCTCCGCCCAAGTCTCCAAACAATCTAAATCCTGCTGTATCCTCCGACAGTCCTCATCGCCATCCGCAATTCCACCAACCTTTGTGTCGTCTGCAAACTTACTAATCAGACCAGTTACATTTTCCTCCAAATCATTTATATATACTACAAACAGCAAAGGTCCCAGCACTGATCCCTGTGGAACACCACTGGTCACAGCCCTCCAATTAGAAAAGCATCCTTCCATTGCTACTCTCTGCCTTCTATGACCTAGTCAGTTCTGTATCCACCTTGCCAGCTCACCCCTGATCCCGTGTGACTTCACCTTTTGTACTAGTCTACCATGAGGGACCTTGTCAAAGGCCTTACTGAAGTCCATATAGACAACATCCACTGCCTTACCTGTATCAATCATCTTAGTGACCTCCTCGAAAAACTCTATCAAGTTAGTGAGATACGACCTCCCCTTCACAAAACCATGCTGCCTCTCACTAATACGTCCATTTGCTTCCAAATGGGAGTAGATCCTGTCTCGAAGAATTCTCTCCGGCAATTTCCCTACCACTGAAGTAAGGCTCCCCGGCCTGTAGTTCCCTGGATTATCCTTGCTACACCTTCTTAAACAGAGGAACAACATTGGCTATTCTCCAGTCCTCCGGGACATCACCTGAAGACAGTGAGGATCCAAAGATTTCTGTCAAGGCCTCAGCAATTTCCTCTCCAGCCTCCTTCAGTATTCTGGGGTAGATCCCATCAGGCCCTGGGGACTTATCTACCTTAATATTTTTTAAGCAGGTTTGGTAGCGCCAACCTCCCTTTCTGTCTCTGCCTCTGTAACAGGCCCCTCATTACTCGAGGTACCCTCCCCGCCCATATTAACTCCGAGATCGCTATATCCAGTTGCCTTCCTCAGTTGTTCCACCGCCTTCCCTGTAGATAACAGCCCAAACTCCACCTGTAACCTACGCCGCTCCTTCAGTAGCCCCGCATCCGGGGCTTCCGAATATCTCCTATCCGCCTGGAGTATCTCCCCAACCAACCGATCCCTCTCTGCTCGTTCCACCTTTTCCCTATGGGCCCATATCGAAATTAACTCCCCTCTAAATACTGCCTTCAGAGCTTCCCACACCATTGGTGCCGAGATATCCCCCGTATAATTTATTTCCAAATAGTTCTGGATGGGCTTGTTCACCCGCCTACATACCCCCTCATCTGCTAATAGTCCCAGATCCATCCTCCATAACGGGCGCTGCCCTCTCTCCATAGTAACCTGTAGATCCACCCAATGTGGGGCATGATTCGACACCGCGATTGCCGAGTTCTCGGTCAACCACCCCGGCAGTAGAGCCCTGCTCAGGATAAAAAAGTCGATCTGAGAATATACTTTGTGGACATGGGAGAAAAACAAAAACCCCTTCACTCTTGGCCGTCCGAACCTCCATGGGTCTACTCCCACGATCTGCTCCATAAACGCATATGTAATTCTATGTTCTATGTAAAAAAAATGCCTTAAGTTCCTTCACTACGGCTGGCACCCTCCCTGTCCTAGATTTTGACCAGTCCAATCCTGGATCAATGACTGTATTGAAATCTCCCCCCATGATCAGATTATGTGAATCTAAGTCCAGGATCTTACCTAACACCTGCCTCATAAATTCCACATCATCCCAGTTTGGTGCATATACATTCACGAGTACCGCATCCCCTCAAGCTTCCAACTCACCATAATGTACCTGCCCCCCCATGTCTGACACGATTCTCCCTGCCTCAAATGCCAGCCGTTTGTTAATCAGGATCGCGACCCCCCTGGTCTTAGAGTCCAGCCCTGAATGAAATACCTGGCCAACCCACCCCTTCCTCAATCTGGTATGGTCTTTAACCTTTAGGTGTGTCTCTTGTAACATTGCCACATCCGCCTTCGATCACCTCAGATGCGTGAACATGCGAGCCCTCTTAACTGGCCGCTTTAGCACTCTGACGTTCCAAGTTATCAGCCTAGTCGGGGGGGTTCCTGCCCCCCCCTCCCGATTAGCCATCACCCTTCTTAGGCCAGCTGCCAGCTTGCGTCCCTCGCCTCCTCGGGCCCGCCATCGGCATCCGTCGTCCACGACCCCCCCTTTATCCCCTAGCAACAGTTCCTCCCCTGTCAGCAGAGAAGCTCCCCCCACCCCTCTCTCCCTCCTAGTAACAGCACCAGAAACCCAACCCCCCATATCAAACATCACCTGCTCACCCCCCACTGCGCTTCCATGAGCTAGCTAACCTAGCTAGCCTGGTAAGACCTGCCTATGGCACCAGACATCCTGTCTCCCCATTGTTCTCCCTCCCCCCCCCCCCCCCCGGCTTGGACATACATATTCAAAGCATCACAGTCCCCAATGATCCACCCAATGTGGGGCATGATTCGACACCGCGATTGCCGAGTTCTCGGTCAACCACCCCGGCAGTAGAGCCCTGCTCAGGATAAAAAAGTCGATCCGAGAATATACTTTGTGGACATGGGAGAAAAACGAAAACTCCTTCACTCAGTAGAAAAAATCCCTCCACCCAACTTCCAACGGAACAGAGTTAACTTTTCACTTCTGAGCAGCTGCTCAAACATCTTATCACAACGAAAACCAAAGAAAAAAGGAAGGGCAGAAGCAACCAAAGAAAAAAAAAGAACAAAAAACAAACCCCCCAAAAAAACCCTGTTACAGAGAGCACTGCATATTCAAAACAACACAGAAGTGATTTTGACCAATCGCCACCGCAGTGCCCTCCCTATAGGTTCAGTGACCTTAATCCCCTGCTAGCCTTTTGTCCTTGATAAAGTTCATCACTTCATCCAGTGATTCAAAATAAAGTTCCTGGCCCTCAAACGTGACCCAAAGACGCAGTGGATACAACATTCCAAACTTCACTCCCTTCTTGAAGAGGGCCGAATTTGCCCTATTAAATCCGGCTCGCCTTTTGGCCATTTCCGTGCCCAGGTCCTGGTAGATGCGCAACTCACAGTTCTCCCACTTGCAGCTCCGTATCTGCTGGGCCCACCGCAAAATCTGTTCCTTGTCCAGGAACCGGTGCATTCGCACCACCATCGCCCTCGGCAGTTCATTCGCTCGTGGCTTCCTTGCAAGAGCTCTATGCGCTCTGTCCACTTCCAAGGGTCATGTAAATGCCCCATCTCCCATCAACTTTTCCAGCATACTTGCTACATACACCCTCGCGTCTGAACCTGCACTGCCCTCAGGGAGGCCAACGATCCTCAGGTTCTGTCTCTTGGACCTGTTCTCCAAGTCCTCCAACTTCTCCTGCAACCTTTTCTGGTGGTCCTTCATCAGCCCCACCTTGGCCTCCAAAGCGGTTAGATAGTTCTCGTGCTCGGACACCTTTTCCTCCACCTTCTGAATCGCCATTCCGTCGGTTTCTAGACCCTGTTCCACCCGATCAATCGCTGCTTTAATCGGGTCCGGCGTATCTTTCTTTAGCTTGGCGAAGCGCTCCTCAAAGAACTTCACCAGCTGTACCATCGACCACTGTGCCACTACCCCAGGATCCTGCATGCCCGCCATGTTTTCCTGCGCTGCCGGCTCTGCACGCGTCTTCCTTGCTTGACTATGTCTCCTGAATGAAATACCTGCCCAACCCACCCCTTCCTCAATCTGGTATGGTCTTTAACCTTTAGGTGTGTCTCTTGTAACATTGCCACATCCGCCTTCGATCACCTCAGATGCGCCTATGTCTCCTTACACGGCCACTTCTAGTCCAATGCTCCATACACTGATGGGGGATTTCTCCTCACTGTGAAACACCTCACTCTTTCCGGCATTCAATTATAACCCCAGAAGGCTCTGAACCTCTCCAATATGTCCATAATTCCCCCCATACTCTCCAGTGGGTCCGCCACAAACAGCAACAGGTCATTTGCATACAGCAACACCCGGTGTTCCCTACTCCCCCTCACAATCCCCAGCCACTCTACTGATCCCTAAGGGCCATCGTCAAGGGCTCTATCGCCAGCGTGAATAACAACAGTGACAGCAGACGTCTCTGCCTCGTCCCCCTGTGCAACCAAAACTCTGTGAACTCATTTGTCCGTACACTTGTCCAGATACAATAATTGCCAAAGGCTAGTATGCAGGTTCAGCAAGTAATTAGCAAAACTCATAGAAAGTTATCATTTATTGCAAGGGGATTACAAAGTTGTGCAGTCCAAAGATGTGCAGGTTAGGTGGATTGGCCATGCTAAATTGCCACTTAGTGTCATAATATGTGCAGGTTAGGTGGGGACATGCGGTCACGGGGCTAGAGCGGGCGAGTGGGCCTAGGTAGAACGCTCTTTCAGAGGGACGGTGCAGTTTTGATGGGCCAAATGCCCTCTTTCTGCACTGTAGGAATTCTATGGTTCAAAAGTAGGATGGTTATGCTTCAGTTGTACAGGGCATTGATGAGATGACATCTGGAGTACTGTGTGCAGTATTGGTCTCCTTATTTAAGGAAGGATCTAAATGCATTGGAAGCAATTCAGAGATGGGTTGCTAGATTAATAGCTGGAATAGGAGGGTTGTCTTATGAGGAAAGGTTAGACAGTCTAGGCTTGTATCCACTGGTGTTTAGAAGAGTAAGAGGTGACTTAATTGAAACATATAAGATTCTGAGGGTGTCATAATATACACCAGTATATCATGGTGCAGACACACACTGATGGACACACAGTGGGACCAATCAACACACACAACACCGCAGCCAATCACCAGTGAGAGCACACGCACTATAAAGACAGGGGGCATCAGAGTTCCCGCTCATTCAAGTTGCAGCTAGCTGGGAGGACAGAGCTCACAGCCTGCAACACAGACATTCACCATGTGCTGAGTGCATTGACTGGTTAGGACAAGGCAAAGGTCTTTAGTTAAATCTGGTATAATATTCACCCACAGTCTGAGTATGTTTAAACAGTTAATGATTCAATAAAATAGTGTTGCACTATATCAAGTGTTGGTGACCTGTATGTGATCCAGAACACCCAACACATTAGAGGGGACTTGACAGGGTGGATATGCAGAGGATGTTTCCTCTTGTGGGAGTTTCTAGAACTAGGTGTCACTGCTTAAAAATAAGGGGCGAAATTCTCCCCCAATGGCGCGATGTCCGCCGACTGGCGCCCAAAACGGCGCCAATCAGACGGGCATCGCGCCGCCCCAAAGCCGCGGAATGCTCCGCATCTTTGGGGGCCGAGCCCCGACATTGAGGGGCTAGGCCGACGCCGGAGGGAATTCCGCCCCGCCAGCTGGCGGAAACGGCGTTTGTTGCCCCGCCAGCTGGCGCGGAAAAGACATTCGGGGCGGCACATGCGCGGGAGCGTCAGCGGCCGCTGACAGTTTCCCGCGCATGCGCAGTGGGGAGAGCCTCTTCCGCCTCCGCCATGGTGGAGACCGTTGCGGAGGCGGAAGGGAAAGAGTGCCCCCACGGCACAGGCCCTCCTGCGGATCGGTGGGCCCCGATCATGGGCCAGGCCACCGTGGGGGCACCCCCCGGGGTCAGATCGCCCGCGCCCCCTCCCAGGACCCCTGAGCCCGCCCACGCCGCCTTGTCCCGCCGGTAAATAGCTACTTTAATTTACGCCGGCGGGACAGGCAATTTCTTGGCGGGACTTCGGCCCATCCGGGCAGGAGAATCGAGCGGGGGGGCCCGCCAACCGGCGCGGCCCGATTCCCGCCCCCGCCGAATATCCGGTGCCGGAGACTTCGACAACCGGCGGGAGCGGGATTCACGGCGGCCAACGGCCATTCTCCGACCCGCTGGGGGGTCGGAGAATGACGCCCAAGGTGCCACTCATTTAAGACAAAGGTGTGAAGGAATGTTTTCACTCAGAGGGTCGTGAGTCTTTGGAAGTCTCCTTCTCAAAAGGCAGTGGGAGTAGAGTCTTTGAATATTTTTAAGGCAGAGGTAGATACATTCTTGATAAGTAAAGGGGTGAAAGGTTATCTGGGTAGGTGTGAATGTGAAGTTGAGGGGTGCGAATTTCCAGTCCTATTAGCAACGGGTATCAGCATGGACAGGCAAGAAAATTTGGAGAACAGCCAAAAAGTCAATTGAGCAAAAATCCTGGCCAAGGTTACAATCAGGTCAGCCATGGATCTACTGAATGGTGAAGCAGGCTGAAGGGGCCAAGTGGCCTATTCCTGCTCCTAATTTGTATGGCCATATTACTTCCCAAATTCCCAGATTTAAGCACTCAGTCTCGCTGCACTCTGCCTCAAGATGCCCCTTTGTGTGACTACAAAGAAAATAAAAACATCTGGTATTATTGGACCATTGATCAGAAAAATATACTGTTGTAAAATAATACATGCTGTTGCAGGCTATATAAGCATAGCATCGTGTAAAAATAACCATTTTTTACAGATCTGTATTTTCATTTACAAGAGAAAGACAGAATACATCCTTGGTAGAATGGCCCAATCCAAATACATAAAGCTGTATCGAATTGTTCTAATGTTTTAAGTTCTGACGAAGGGCCACTGATTTGAAACATTAACTCTGTTTCTATTTCCACAGATGCTGGCAAACTCGATGAGTATTTCCAGCCTTTTCAGTTTTTAGTTTTGAATTGTGCTATCTTCATCTGCTTTGTTTGTGGATCAGATCATAATATTATTCTGTCATGCTATTTGATGTATTCAGATATAAAGAGCAGAGCTCAATAAGGGATATGAACGTATCATGAAGGTGCAACTTGAAATTAACAATGCTGTTTAGCACAGGGCTAAATCGCTGGCTTTGAAAGCAGACCAAGGCAGGCCAGCAGCACGGTTCAATTCCCGTAACAGCCTCCCCGAACAGGCGCCGGGATGTGGTGACTAGGGGCTTTTCACAGTAACTTCATTTGAAGCCTACTTGTGACAATAAGCGATTTTCATTTCATTTCATTTCATGCTACCAGTTCGGATCAGCCTTCTCTTCATGGAGGAGAACATGCTCATGCAGTTTTTAATCATTCATGGGATATGAGCACTGCTTTGTAAGGTGAGTATTTATTGCCCATCACTAATGGCCCTTGAGAAGGTGGCAGTGAGATGCCTTCATAACTGCTGCAATGTATCTAGTGACGATATTGCTACAGTAATAAGAGTTCACCAGTAATGAAGAAGGAATAGCAATTTAGTTTCAAGTCAGTATGGTGGCTAACTTGGATGGGAACTTGCAGGGAGAGATGTTCCCATGCACTGCTACTCTATTCCTTCGAGGCACAGGTTTAGGAGGTTGTTCTGAAGAAGCCTTGCTGTAGAGTATCTGGTAAATGATATGCATTGCAGCCACTGTGAATCAATGGTGAAGAGAGTGAATATTTAAAGTTGTAGATGGAGTGCCAATCAAGTGGGCTGCTTTGCCTTGATGGTATTGAGCTTCTTGAGTATAGGAGCTATACAGCTGCCTTCTTAAAGTGAATCCGCGGAAAGCGACGGGCCCCGACAGAGCCCCTGCGCGAGCACTCAGAGCCTGGCAGACCAGCAGGCGACTGTATTCGCAGATATCTTGAACACCTCACTCCTCTGCTCTGAGGTCCCCACCTCCTTCAAGAAGACCACCATAATACCAGTACCAAAGAACAAAGTAGCCTATCTCAACGACTACCGACCGGTGGCCCTGACGTCTGTTATCATGAAATGCTTCAAACGGCTAGTCATGAGACGGATCACTGCCTGCCTCCCAGATGGTCTCAATCCACCGCAGTTTGCCTGTCACCACAACCGGTCCACAGCGGATGCTATCTCCCTGGCTCTACAATCAACACTCGAACACCTCGACAACAAGGACACCTATGTAAAACCGCTGTTCATCGACTACAACTCTGCCTTCAACACCATTATCCCGACAAGGCTAATAACCAAACTCTGCAATCTTGGACTTGACCCCTCCCTGTGCAGCTGGATCCTCGACTTCCTCACCAACAGACCGCAATCTGTCAGGATAGGCAACGGCACCTCCTCCACAAGAGTCCTCAACACCGGGGCCCCGCAAGGATGTGTGCTCAGTCCTCTACTATACTCCCTATACACACATGACTGTGTTGCAAGATTTAACTCCAACTCAATCTATAAGTTTGCGGATGATACGACTGCGGTGGGCCGGGAGCATGCCGAAATCCTCTTCATCAACGGGGGTGGGCAGGGGGAGGACGGACGGTCCTAGGGGGGGTGATGGGGGCAGCGGGGGAGGGGAGGGTGGTGCCAGGGGTGACGGGGGTGGTGTTGGGGCGGAACCTGCTGGTGCCAGGTCCCTGAGGGAGTCAGTATCCTGGCGGCCGTCGGGAACACCACATAGGCGTACTGTGGGTTTGCGTGGAGCAGGTTCACCCTTTCCACCAACGGGTCCGCCTTGTGGAGCCGCACATGTTTACGGAGAAGCATGGTTCCCGGAGCTGTGAGCCAAGTTGGGAGTGATACCCCTGATGTGGACTTCTTGGGGAAGGCAAAAAGACGTTCATGCGGTGTACTGTTAGTAGCAGTGCAGAGTAATGAGCGAATGGAATGTAGTGCATCAGGAAGGACCTCTAGCCAGCGGGAGGCCGGGAGATTTCTGGACCGTAGGGCCAGCTGGACGGCCCTCCATACCGTCCCATTCTTCCTTTCTACCTGTCCGTTTCCCCGGGGGTTGTAGCTCGTCGTTCTGCTGGAGACGATACCCCTGCTGAGCAGGAACTGACATAGCTCATCACTCATGAATGAGGATCCCCTGTCACTGGATGTAGGCGGGGAAGCCACACAGAGTGAAGATAGAATTAAGGGCTTTAATGACGGTGGCAGACGTCATGTCGGGGCATGGGATGGCGAAGGGAAAACGGGAGTATTCATCGATCACACTGAGGAAATACGTGTGTCGGTCGGAGGAGGGGAGGGGGCCTTTGAAATCCATGCTGAGGCGTTCAAAGGGGCGGGAGGCCTTCACCAGCTGCACGCGGTCAGGCCGGTAGAAGTGCGGTTTGCACTCCGCACAGACCTGGCAGTCCTTGGTTATCGTCCTTACTTCCTCAACGGAGTAGGACAAATTTTGTGCCTTAATGAAGTGGTACAACCGGGTGACCCCTGGGTGACAAAGGCTGTCGTGCAGGGTCCGGAGTCGGTCTACCTGTGCGCTGGCACATGTACCTCGGGATAGGGCGTCTGGGGGCTCGTTGAGTTTGCCAGGGTGATACTTAATCTCGTAGTTATAGGTGGAGAGCTCGATTCTCCACCGCAAGATTTTGTCATTTTTGATCTTGCCCCGCTGTGTGTTGTTGAACATGAAGGCTACGGACCATTGGTCAGTGAGGAGAGTGAATCTCCTGCCGGCCAGGTAATGCCTCCAATGTCGCACAGCCTCAATGATAGCCTGGGCCTCCTTTTCGACGGATAAGTGCCGAATTTCGGAGGCATGGAGGGTGCGGGAAAAGAATGCCATGGGCCATGCCTGCCTCGTTGAGGGTGGCGGCAAGGGCGACGTCCGATGCGTCGCTTTCTACTTGGAAAGGAAGTGTTTCGTCTACAGCGTGCATTCCAGCTTTGGCAATATCAGCTCTGATCTGGGCGAAAGCCTGTTGGGCCTCTGCTGTCAGGGGGAAATGAGTGGACTGTATGAGTGGGCGGGCCTTGTCCGCATAGTTTGGGACCCACTGAACGTAATACGAGAAGAACCCCAGGCAGCGTTTGAGGGCGTTGGGGCAGTGGGGGAGGGGAAGCTCCATGAGGGGGCGCATGCGGTCGGGATCGGGTCACAGAACTCTGTTCTGGACCACGTAGCCGAGGATGGCTAAGCGGTTTGTACGGAACACACACTTCTCCTTGTTTTCCGTGAGGTTGAGGAGAGTGGCGGTGCGGAGAAATTTAGCGAGGTTGGCGTTGTGGTCCTGCTGATCATGGCCGCAGGTGGTCACATTGTCTAGGTACGGAAACGTGGCCCGCAATCCGTACCAGTCGACCATTCGGTCCATCTCCTTTTGGAAGACCAAAATCCCATTGGTGACGCCGAAGGGGACCTGAAGGAAGTGATATAGACGGCCTTCTGCCTCGAAGGCTGTGTTTGGACGGTCCGATTTATGGATGGGGAGCTGGTGGTAAGCGGATTTCAGGTCCACCGTTGAGAAGACCCGGTACTGTGCAATCTGGTTAACCATGTCAGATATGCGTGGGAGGGGGTACGCGTTGAGCTGCGTGTACCTGTTGATGGTCTGGCTGTAGTCCATTACCATTCGATTTTTCTCCACAGACTTAACCACTACCACTTGAGCTCTCCAGGGGCTGTTGCTGGCCTCGATGACTCCCTCCTGAAGCAACCGCTGGACCTCGGACCTGATGAAAACCTTATCCTGGGTGCTGTACCGTCTACTCCTGGTGGCGACGGGTTTGCAATCTGGAGTTAGATTGGCAAAGAGTGAAGGAGGATTGACCTTTAGGGTCACGAGGCTGCACACAGTGAGGGGTGGTAAGGGTCCGCCGAATTTAAGGGTCAGGCTCTGGAGGTTGCACTGAAAATCCAGGCCAAGGATAAGCGCAGCGCAGAGGTTAGGGAGGACGTAGAGGCAAAAACCTTGTAACTCTACACCTTGGACTGGATAACATGCAGTATCCCCGGATCGCTACGCGATGGGATCCGGAGGCCAGGGAGATACTTTGATTGGTAGGGTGTAACTTAAGGGAGCAGCGCCTTACCGTATTTGGATGTACAAAGCTCTCAGTGCTCCCGGAGTCCAGTAGGCAGGAGTTCACGTGGCCGTTGACTTTCACGCTGGTGGATGCGTTGGTCAGAGTGTGTGGTCTGGACTGGTCGATTACCATGGATGCGAGTCGTGGTTGATCGTCAAGTAGTGAGGTGACCGCTGCGTCGTGGTCCTGAAACGGCGTTGGTCTCCGTGTGCTGCGGGATGGACAAGATGGCGGCGCCCGGAGGTCCTGGGGGTCACAAAATGGCGGCGCCCATGGAACGCACGTTTCAGGGGTGGAGCAAGATGGCGGCACCCATAAAACGCATGTGTTGTGCGGGGGAGAAGATGGCGACGGCCATTGCTCGCACATGGCCTAGGGAGGAGGGGAGCATAGCGGCGCCCATTGTCCGTGACCGGGGGGGGGAGGCGACCGCTGCCGCTGAGCGGGCCTGGTGCGGGGGAGAAGGTGGCGGCGCCCATTGCTCGCACATGGCCTGGGGAGGAGGGGAGGATAGTGGCGCCCATTGTCCGTAACCAGAGGGGGTGGGGGCGACCACTGCCGCTGAGCGGGCCTGGCACACCTCTGCGTAGTGGCATTTCTTCCCGCAGGCCTTATAAAGGGCAGCACGGGCCGGGCAGCGTTGGCGGGGGTGTCTTTGTCGGCTGCAAAAATAGCATCAGGGCCGCCCGGAGATCACCGGCTGATGCGTAGCGCAGGCGTACTGGGTGGGTAGCGCCCCCACTGGGGCAGCTGCCTGTGGGGCCCATGAAGCGTAGGAGGTGTGAGCCACGCGGTTGGGGGCGTAGGACTGTACATTGCGCAGGGCGACCGTCATGGAAAACGCTAGTTTTTTAGTCTCTGCGAGGTCGCGCGTGGCCCCTTCTAGGAGCCGCTGCCTGATAACATCGGACCCAATCCCAGTTACAAAAGCGTCCCTCATAAAGAGATCTGAGTACTCCTTTGCTGTAACGTCCTGGCAGTCACAGTCCCAAACTAGTGGGATCAGGGCCCTCCAGAAGTCCTCGATTGACTCACCAGGTTGTTGAGTACGCGTGTCTGGCGCAGAGCGTGTTCGTCTTCTGCTCACAACTCTCTTTGAGTCAAGTCATAGCGTCAGTGTAATTTGGCGCATCCTGGATCAGCGGGAAGATTTTAGAGTTGAGTCTGGAGTACAAGATTTGAATCTTCTGCGCCTCTGGAACAGGGGTCGGCACCGCGTTGATATACGCTTCAAAACAAGCTAGCCAGTGCTGAAAGTCCTTTCTGGTGTCGCTTGCGTGTGGATCCAGCTGCAGACGATCTGGTTGAATCCGGAGGTCCATCTTCTGAATCAGATACTAATAAATTGAGGCACGATCAATTTGGCTGGAGACGAAGTTGAATTCAAACTGAGGCTTTATTAGTATCTGAAGTGTGGCCTCCCACAGCAGCTGACGAAATGGCTGCGAGCTGGTGCACAATCAATTACTCTCGAGACAAGGTGAGTCATAACTAATAGGCTTTAATCTGCTAGAACTGTTCCCCAGCAGCTTCGATACAGAAAGTGAAGGCTGCTGGGATGGCATCGGTTCTTATACTCCACCTCTCAGGGCGGAGCTATGTACATCAGCCAATGGTAGACTCCTGGGTCTAGCCAATGGTCATCCACCTCTCAGGTACCGCAATACCTGGTATTACCACATTCACCCCCTGTCAAAAAAGAGCCCGGCGGGATGATGGCCAGCGTTAATGTCACCTTTCGCAAGGTAGGACCAGGTATGGAGGTGCCGTGATGTCGAGGGTAATAGCAAAGTGTTCATGGTATAGCAATCAGTCGATCGGGTGGCCTGATCGTCCTTCTGGAGCGTCTGGGCTTCGGCGGTGATCCTGATGGGGGTCCCGGCGGTTGTGACTCCGGGAACGTGGTGTCGTCCTCCCAGGCAGCTTCGTCACCCCTAGGCAGCGCTGTTGTGGCGAAAAGTGGGCGGGGGGGGGTCCCATGGGGGGGGTAGGGGTGGGGGCACTGGTGCGGGTGCGCGTGGGGCTCCGGCGGGTGCCAGGTCCCGAAGGGAGACCGTGTCTTGGCGGCCGTCAGGGGACGCTACATAAGCGTACTGGGGGTTGGCGTGCAGCAGGTGGACCCTCTCGACCAACGGGTCCGACTTGTGCGCCCTCACATGTTTCCGAAACAGGATGGGTCCGGGTGTCGCTAGCCAGGTTGGGAGCGAGGTCCCGGAGGAGGACTTCCTGGGAAAACAAGGAGACATTCATGAGGCGCCTGATTTGTGGTTGTACAGAGCAGCGACCGGATGGAGTGAAGGGCCACCGGGAGGATTTCCTGCCAGCGGGAGACTGGGAGATTCCTGGACCGTAGGGCCAGCAGGACGGTCTTCCAGACCGTGCCGTTTTCCCTCTCAACCTGCCCGTTTCCCCGGGGGCTGTAACTGGTCGTCCTGCTCGAGGCGATGCCTTTGCTGAGCAGGAATTGACGCAGTTCGTCACTCATAAAGGAGGACCCCATATCACTGTGTATGTACGCGGGGAAACCGAACAGTGTAAAGATACCCTGGAGGGCCTTGATGACGGTGGTTGTGGTCATGTCTGGGCAGGGGATGGCGAATGGGAACCGTGAGGACTCGTCAATCACGTTCAGGAAGTACGTGGTGCGGTCAGTGGAGGGGAGGGGGCCTTTGAAGTCCAGACTGAGGCGTTCAAAGGGACGGGAAGCCTTTATCAGCTGCGCCCTCTCTAGCCGGTAGAAGTGCGGTTTGCACTCCGCGCAGATTTGGCAGTCCCTGGTGACGGTCCTGACCTCCTCGATGGAGTAGGGCAGGTTGCGGGTCTTGATAAAATGAAAGAAACGAGTGACCCCCGGGTGGCAGAGGTCCTCGTGGAGGGATCGGAGGCGGTCCACTTGTGCGGTGGCACACGTGCCACGGGACAGGGCATCAGGAGGCTCCTTCAGCTTCCCCGGACGGTACAAGATCTCGTAATTGTAGGTGGAGAGTTTGATCCTCCACCGCAAGATCTTGTCGTTCTTAATCTTGCCCCGCTGCGCATTATCAAATATGAAGGCAACCGACCGTTGGTCCGTGAGGAGAGTGAATCTCCTGCCGGCCAGGTAATGCCTGGGCCTCCTTTTCGACCGAGGAGTGGCGAATTTCGGAAGCATGGAGGGTACGGGAGAAGAAAACCACAGGCCTGCCCGCTTAGTTGAGGGTGGCCGCCAGAGCTACGTCGGACGCATCGCTCTCGACCTGGAAGGGGAGGGACTCGTCGATGGCGCGCATCGTGGCTTTAGCAATGTCTGCTTTGATACGGCTGAAGGCCTGGCGGGCCTCCGTCGACAGGGGGAAGGTTGTGGACTGGATCAGGGGTCGAGCCTTGACTGTGTAATTGGGCACCCACTGTGCATAATAGCTGAAGAAGCCGAGGCAGCGCTTCAGGGCCTTGGGGCAGTGAGGGAGGGGGAACTCCATGAGGGGGCGCATGCGCTCAGGGTCGGGGCCTATGACTCCACTTCACACTACATAGCCTAGAATGGCTAGATGGTCGGTGCGAAACACGCATTTATCCTTATGGTAAGTCAGATTAAGGATATTTGCGGTCTGGAAAAATTTTCGGAGGTTGGTGTCGTGGTCGTGCTGGTCATGGCCACAGATGGTGACGTTATCAAGATACAGGAATGTTGCGCGTAAGCCTTACCGGTCAACCATTCGGTCCATCTCTCGTTGGAAGACCGAGACCCCGTTCGTGACACCGGAGGGAACCCTTAAAAAGTGATAGAGCTGCCCGTTTGCTTAGAAGGCAGTATACTGGCGGTCACCATTACGGGGGGGTAGCTGGTGGTGGAGAAAACCTTGTATTGCGCAATCCTGTTCACCAGGTCGGCTGTATGGGGGAGAGGGTACACATCCAGCTGCGTAAACCTGTTGATGGTCTGGCTGTAGTCAATGACCATCCTATGTTTCTCCCCGGTCTTTACCACCACTACTTGAGCCCTCCAGGGACTGTTGCTCGCTTCGATGACCCCTTCCCTCAGCAGCCTCTGGACCTCCGACCTGATAAAGGTCCGGTCCTGGGCACTGTACCGTCTGCTCCTGGTGGCGACGGGTTTGCAATCCGGGGTGAGGTTCGCAAACAGGGAAGGCGGGTCCACCTTAAGGGCCGCAAGGCCGCAGACAGTAAGGGGGGGTATAGGGCCGCCAAATTTAAAAGTCAGGCTTTGCAGATGGCACTGGAAATCCAGCCCAAGGAGGTTGGCTGCGCAGAGGTGCGGCAGGACGTACAGACGTAAATTGTGGAATTCCCTGCCTTGGACAGTGAGGTTTGCCAGGCAGAACCCCTTTATCTCCACCGCGTGTGACCCGGAGGCCAGAGAGATCCTTTGGTTTACGGGATGGGTGACAAGAGAACGGCGCCTTACCGTGTCTGGGTGAACAAAGCTTTCCGTGCTCCCAGAGTCGATCAAGCACGATGTCGCGTGGCTGTTGATGGAGATTGTCGTTGTAGCTTTCGCAAGCGTCCAGGGCCGACTCTGGTCCAGAGTCACCGAGGCCAGCTGCAGTAATGGAGAGTTCTGGTCGGGCAGCATGTAGTCGGCTGTGCTGGGGGCCTGGGGCCCGATCCAAGATGGCGTCAGCCATGGGTCGCACATGGAGTCCGGGGATGAAGAAGATGGCGGCGGCGAGGGACAAAATAGCGGCGCCCACCCGTCCAGCGTGGTGGCTGGGGGTCAAAATGGCCGTGCCCGCGGGTCGCACGCGGCCTGAGGATAGGGGGGTGGCGGTGGGCGCTGGGCAGCCGGGGCCTGAAAGGGGGGCTGCCAATAGTCGCTGGAGACCACGGCCACGGCACGGGCCTGGCAGACCCCGACAAAGTGGCCCTTCTTGCCGCACCCTTTGCAGGTGGCGGTGCGGGCCAGGCAGCGCGGGCGGGGGTGATTCGCCTGCCCGCAGAAGAAACAGCGTTGTCCGGCGGCGGTAGCGGGCCGTCTCGCCGCGCAGGCTTGCGGGCTCGGGGGAAGGTCTGAGGGGCTGCCGCTACGGGGTGCCAGGCAGCCCAGGGGGCCGCCGCGCGTCCGGGAGCAAAAGCCAGCGCGTTTTTATATGCAACGTCTATGGACCCCGCCAGGGTCCGTGCCTCAGTAAGTCCCAGAGTGTCCATTTCTAGGAGCCTTCGACGGATATCGGGGGAGGTCATACCTGCCACGAAAGCATCCGTGATCAAAAGGTCCGTGTGCTCGTTCCCCGAAACTGGCGGGCAGCCACACTTTCGGCCCAGCACCAGCAGCGCCCGGTAGAAGTCTTCCAACGTTTCCTCGGGGCTTTGTCTCCTAGTCGCCAGCAGGTGACGAGCGTAGACCTGGTTCACAGGGCGGATATAATGTCCTTCTAGCAGCTCGATCGCTGCAGCATAATTCTCTGCCTCCTCGATCAGAGGGTAGATCCCAGGGCTGACCCGCGCGCGTAGGAGGTGCATCTTTTGTCTTTCCATGGGGGTGTCGGCGGCCGTGTCGAGGTAGCCCTTAAAGCACGCCAGCCAATATTTGAAGATAGCAGCAGAGTTGTCTGCGTGGGGGCTGAGCTGAAGGCACTCCGGTTTGATACGGAGATCCATCCTTTCAACTGAAGTTATAGCAGATTAAATTGATGCGCAATCAATTACTCTCGAGACAAGGTGAGTCATAACTAATAGGCTTTAATCTGCTAGAACTGTTCCCCAGCAGCTTCGATACAGAAAGTGAAGGCTGCTGGGACGGCATCGGTTCTTATACTCCGCCTCTCAGGGCGGAGCTATGTACATCAGCCAATGGTAATCTCCTGGGTCTAGCCAATGGTCATCCACCTCTCAGGTACCGCAATACCTGGTATTACCACACTAGCTGAAGGCCACGCATATTTATAACCCGGCCTCTGGGCAGAGCTAGCATGTAGGGGCCCAGGTGAACCTGTCGTGCAGGTTCTACCGTACAACCCTTAATATAGGAACACAGTGGTTTACCACAGTCCTTGGGCTTGCACCTCCCCCTACCGCTTGCGCGTCCGCAGTTTCTGCCGCCGCCGACGTCACTGGCGGGTGCCAGTCCTGGGTTTGCGCCCGCACTGGGGTGCGATCAAACCTTGATTAGATGCAAACTTTCTGAGTAAGTTCAATGTCTGGAACAAAGAACAAAGAAAAGTACAGCACAGGAACAGGCCCTTCGGCCCTCCAAGCCTGCGCCGATCATGCTGCCCATCTAAACTAAAGTCTTCTACACATCCGGAGTCCATATCCCTCTATTCCCATCCTATTCATGTATTTGTCAAGATGCCCCTTAAATGTCACTATCGTCCCTGCTTCCACCACCTCCACCGGCAGCGAGTTCCAGGCACCCACCTAGTCAGGGAGAGTTTTCAAAAAATCTTCAATCGTTCCCATAATGGTATAATTTTAAAACAAAACAAACACTGTCGTTAAACCGAAACAAAGGAAAGGCTCTCATTTGTTTCTTACAGTTTTAAAATAAGGAGACTCAAAACTCCGAATGAAAATGTATCTAAGTGTGTAACAACATAAAGTATATAGAGAGCATCAGAATCCAAATCATTGAACATTCATGAAGTGGAATGAGTATTGAGCCTGATTTTAACCCATTAATTAAAACTTTTAAAAAAAATTTAGAGTACCCAATTATTTTTTCCAATTAAGGGGCAATTTAGCGTGGCCAATCCACCTACCCTGCACATCTTTGGGTTGTGGGGTTGAAACCCACACAGACACGGGGAGAATGTGCAAACTCCACCTGGACAGTGACCCAGGGCCGGGATTCGAACCCGGGTCCTCAGCACTGTGAGGCAGCAATGCTAACCACTGTGCCACCGTACTGCCCTTAATTAAAACTTAACCACTTGCACAGAATTAAAATTGGGCCCATTGACTGGAGTCATCCGTTCTGGAGTCCAAGTTTGGTGTTGGGAGTGGAAGTGATTCCTGATATGGCCGGCACAGCTGGCCATGTGTGATCTTGCACTGTTCGTCTCATTATACATGTAACCATGAAGAGCACAGCGAATCTCGCAGCGGGGGTGGGCAGGAAGTCGCAGTCCCTGCCATTACGTCATGGGCTTGAAGGTCCGACCACTATATTTAAGGGCACCCAGACAGCCATTCACTCACTGCAGGCCAGGAGCTCCAGATTGTGCCAAAACCAAGATGCCATAGATCAGACAGCATACAGTCCCATGGTGCAAAGCCTCCCTGCAGATTCTCTTGGGTGGTACAGTGGCACAGTGGTCAGCACTGCTGCCTCACAGCGCCAGGGACCCAGGTTCAATGCTGACCTAGGTTGACTTGAGTTTGTACATTCTCCCTGTGTCTGCGTGGGTTTCCTCCAGGTGCTCCGGTTTCCTCCCACAGTCCAGAGATGTGCAGGTTAGGTGGATTGGCCATGATAAATTGCCCCTTAGTGTCCAAAATGTTAGGTTGGGTTACGAGGATAGGGTGGAGGAGTGGGCCGAGGTGGAGTGCTCTTTCAGAGAGTCGGTGCAAGCTTCAAAGGCTCAATGGATTCCTTCTGCACTGTTGGGATTCTAGCAAGCCAGTGTCAGATGCAGTTGTCAGATGCACCCATAGAAAGAGACATTGCTTTTATACGGAAGCCCACTTAGGTACCCACTAAATCTTTATTTTCTCCAATCCAGGTACCAGCAGAAAAAGTGGGAGGTCTATAAGAGAGACCAGCCAGAGTCTCCCAAATCTCTCCTCTGAGGGTGATGCCTCAGTACAATGATTTTCAAACTTTTTTGCCCAGGACCCATTTTTACCAACCGGCCATCCTTTGGGACCCACGCCGACCGACCTTCGCAACCCACGCTGGCCGGCCTTCGCAACCCATGCTGGCCGACCTTCACAACCCACGCCGGCCGACCTTCGCAACCCACGTCGACCGACCTTCGCAACCCACAATGTCCGAACTTGGTGACCCAGCATTTTCACTTACCTTTAATTTGCAGGCAAGCCTTGGTCATCATGATTTCACTTGCTTTATTATTCAATGTTATATTTCTGATAATGATTTAAGATCTCACTGAAACCATTGAACAAAGTAAAGAGGTTTGCCTCAAACTCATTGTGGTTTGTCTTCAAATGTCTGATGTTTTGAGGGTTTTAAACTTTCATTTGCCAGTGCTTTCCTGCATATAAGACACATGGGGCTGGATTTTCCGCCCTGCCGTGCCACATTTCTGGTTCATCCTGCCGGCGGGATGATCAATTATGCCCGCTAGTCAACGGGGTTTCCCATTGTGGGGCAGTCCCACGCCGTTGGGAAACCCCCGGTCTGCTGGCAAAATGGAGCATCTCGCCGGTGGAGAATCCAGCCCCGGAACTTTGCACTTTGATTTGCAGTGGAACAATGAATAACCCAACTGATGCACAATCAATTGCACAAAGACGAGAGTTGAATACAACTGAGGCTTTATTACGCTAAGCTGTGTGGCCTCTTATAGCAGCTGGCGAAATGGCTGCTGTATGGGGAGCACACATATTTATACTCCGCCTACTGGGCGGAGCCAGCAGGCAGGGACTACCCCCGTACCTGTAGTACAGGGCCTTACAACACATCTCCTAATATATACAACAGTGGTGATTACCACATTCACCCCCTGTTAAAATTGAGTCCGGCGGGGGTGGCGGAGAACTATATACAGAACAAGTTTTAATATACAGACGCAAAAAAAAATTTTTGAGTCCCGTACATGGTGCTTTAACAGTCCCGAACCAATTACAGGTTTAGCCGGTCCAGGGCCTTGATCTGACGTTGGGAACGACGCAATGGTGGCGGCAATTCCAGTGCCGGTCTGGTCCTCGGTGACTCCTGGAGCGTGCCGAAATCCTCCTCATTCTCGGGCATGGGCAGGGGGAGGACTGATGGTCCCGGGGGGGTTGTTGCTGGGTGCGCCGCGGGAGGGGAGGGTAGCGCCGGGCCGGAAGGGTGTGTGTGTGGGGAACCTGCTGGTGCCAGGTCCCTGAGGGAGACAGTATCAGGCGGCCATTGGGGTACACTAGGTAGGCATACTGGGGGTTAGCATGGAGTAACTGCGCACTTTCAACCTTGTGGAGTCATACGTGCTTACGGAGGAGTATGAGTCCTGGAACTGCGAGCCAAGTCGGGAGCGACACCGCGGATGTGGACTTCCTGGGGAAGGCGAAGAGATGTTCATGGGGTGTGTTGTTAGTCGCAGTGCATAGGAGCGACTAAATGGAGTGCAGCGCATCGGGGAGGACCTCCTGCCAGTGGAAGTCCGGGAGATTTCTGGACCGTTCTCCCTCTCCACCTGCCCGTTTCCCCGGGGGTTCTTGCTGGTCGTCCTGCTTGATGCGATACCCCTGCTGAGCAGGAACTGACGCAGCTCATCACTCATGAATGAGGATCCCCTGTCGCTGTGGATGTAGACAGGGAAGCCGAACAGAGCGAAGATGGTGTTGAGGGCTTTGATGATGGTGGCAGACATCATGTCGGGGCATTGGATGGCGAAGGGGAATCTGGAGTACTCATCGACTACACTGAGGAAATACGTGTTACGGTCGGTGGAGGGGAGGGGCCCTTTGAAATCCACGCTGAGGCGTTCAAAAGGGCGGGAGCCCTTCACCAGTCGCGCGGGGTCCAGCCGGTAGAAGTGTGTTTGCACTCTGCACAGACCTGGCAGTCTCTGGTGATTGTTCTGACTTCCTCGACGGAGTAGGGCAGATTGCGGGCCTTGATGAAGTGGTACAACCGGGTGACTCCCGGGTGACAAAGGTTGTCGTCCACCTGTGCGCTGGCACATGTACCTCGGGATAGGGCATTGGGGGGCTCGTTGCGCTTACCGGGGCGATACAAAATCTTGTAGCTGTAGGTGGAGAGCTCGATTCTCCACCGCAAGATTTTATCGTTTTTGATTTTGCCCCGCTGTGTGTTGTTGAACATGAAGGCTACCGACCGTTGGACAGTGAAGTGAGTGAATCTCCTGCCGGCCAGGTAATGCCTCCAATGTCGCACAGCCTCAACGATAGCTTGGGCCTCCTTTTCGACGGATGAGTGCCGAATTTCTGAGGCATGAAGGGTGCGGGAAAAGAATGCCACGGGCCTGCCTGCCTGGTTGAGGGTGGCGGCAAGGGCGATGTCTGATACGTCGCTTCCTACTTGGAAGGGCAGTGTCTCATCTACAGCGTGCATTGTGGCCTTGGCAATATCAGCTCTGATCCGGGCGAAGGCCTGTTGGGCCTCGGCAGTCAGGGGAAACTGGGTGGACTGTATGAGTGGGCGGGCCTTGTCTGCATAGTTTGGGACCCACTGAGCATAGTACGTAAATTAGCACAGGAAGCGTTTGAGGGCCTTGGGGCAGTGGGGGAGGGGGAGTCCATGAGTGGGTGCATGCGGTCGGGATCGGGTCCCAGAACTCCTTTCTGGACCACGTAGCCGAGGATGGCTATGCGGTTTGTACGGAACACACACTTCTCCTTGTTTTCCGTGAGGTTGAGGAGAGTGGCGGTGCGGAGAAATTTAGCGAGGTTGGCGTTGTGGTCCTGCTGATCATGGCCGCAGATGGTGACGTTGTCTAGGTACGGAAAGGTGGCCCGCAACCCGTACCAGTCAACCATTTGGTCCATCTCCCTTTGGAAGACCGAGACTCCGTTAGTGATGCCGAAGGGGACCCTAAGGAAGTGGTATAGCCGGCCTCGAAGGCGGTGTATAGCCGGTCCGATTTACAGATGGGGAGCTGGTGGTAGGCGGATTTCAGGTCTACCGTTGAGAAGACCCGGTACTGTGCAATCTGGTTAACCATGTCAGATACGCGCGGGAGGGGGTACGCGTCGAGCTGCGTGTACCTGTTGATGGTCTGGCTGTAGTCCACGATGATTCGGTGTTTCTCCTCAGTTTTAACTACTACCACTTGGGCTCTCCAGGGGCTGTTGCCGGCCTCGCTGATGCCTTCCCGAAGCAGCCGCTGGACTTCGGACCTGGTGAAGGTCTTGGCCTGGGTGCTGTACCGTCTGCTCCTGGTGGCAACGGGTTTGCAATCTGTAGTTAGATTGGCAAAGAGGGATGGTGGGTCGACCTTTAGGGTCGCGAGGCCGCACACAGTAAGGGAGGTAAGGGCCCGCCGAAGTTCAAAGTTAGGCTCTCGATGTTGCACTGGAAGTCCAGGCAAAGGATTAGTGCAGCGCAGAGGTTAAGGAGGACGTAGAGGTGGAAGCCGCTGAATTCTACGACCTGGACCGTGAGCGTGACCGTACCGTACCCCCGGATCGCTACTCAATGGGATCCGGAGGCCAGGGAGATTTTTCGGTTGGCGGGGTGTATCATGAGGGAGCAGTGCCTTACCGTATGCGGGTGTATGAAGCTTTTGGTGCTCCCGGAGTCCAGCAGGCAAGAGGTTACATGTCCGTCGACTTTCCGCTGGTGGATGCGTTGGTCAGGTTATGCGGACAAGACTGGTCGATTGACATGGAGGCGAGTCTTGGTTGGTCGTTGGGTAATGGGGCGGCTGGTGATCCCGGGTCCTGGAATGCTGGTGGTGCCCATGTGCTGACGGGTAGACAAGATGGCGGCGTCCGAAGTTCTTGAGGGTTACAAAATGGCGGCGCCATGGAACTCACGTATTGCGCGGAGTGAAGATGGCGGCGCCCACTGGCCACACGTGGTCTGAGGGGGGAAGATGGCAGCGCCCTTTGTCCGTGACCGAGGGGGTTGGGGGCGATAGCGGCTACTGAGCAGTCCTGGCACACCGCGGCGAAGTGGCCCTTCTTCCCGCAGGCTTTACAGAGGGCAGCGCGGGCCGGGCAGCGTCGGTGGGGGTGCTTCTGTTGGCCGCAAAAATAGCATCGGGGCCCCCGGGGTTCGCTGGAAGGCATGCAGCGCAGGCGTATTGGGAGGGCAGCGCCCCTGCTGGGGTGGCTGTCTGTGGGGTCCACGAAGCGTAGGAGGGGTGGGTGATAGCAATAAATTGAGGCAAGATCAATTGGACAAAGACAATAGTTGAATCGAACTGAGGCTTTATTGCTATCAGATGTGTGGCCTCCCACAGCAGCTGGCGAAATGGCTGCTGGCTGGAGGACACGCATATTTATACAGGCAGGGACTACCGGCGAACCTGTAGTACAGGTCCTACCGTACATCACCTAATACAGGTGCAACAGTGGTTTACCAGACTGCTACCGCTGAAAAACTGAAGCTGCAGAGCTGGGCTGAGAAGTGGCAAATGGAGTTTAACACAGAAAAGTGTGAGGTGATTCATTTTGGAAGGAGTAGCAGGAATACAGAGTACTGGGCTAATGGTATGATTCTTGGTAGTGTGGATGAGCAGAGAGATCTCGGTGTCCATGTACATAGATCCCTGCAAGTTGCCACCCAGGTTGATAGGGTTGTTAAGAAGGCGTACGGTGTGTTAGCTTTTATTGGAAGATGGATTGAGTTTCGGAGCCATGAGGTCATGTTGCAGCTGTACAAAACTCTGGTGCCGCCGCATTTGGAGTATTGCGTGCAGTTCTGGTCGCCGCATTATAGGAAGGACGTGGAAGCATTGGAAAGGGTGCAGAGGAGATTTACCAGGATGTTGCCTGGTATGGAGGGAAGATCTTATGAGGAAACGCTGAGGGACTTGAGGCTGTTTTCATTAGAGAGAAGAAGGTTAAGAGGTGACTTAATAGAGGAGTACAAGATGATCAGAGGATTAGATAGGGTGGACAGTGAGAGCCTTTTTCCTCGGATGGTGATGGCTAGCACGAGGGGACACAGCTTTAAATTGAGGGGAGATAGATCTAGGACAGATGTCAGAGGTAGGTTCTTTACTCAGAGAGTAGTAAGGGCGTGGAATGCCCTGCCTGCAACAATAGTGGACTCGCCAACACTAAAGGCATTCAAATGGTCATTGGATAGACATATGGATGATAATGGAATAGTGTAGATGGGCTTTAGAGTGGTTTCACAGGTCGGTGCAACATCGAGGACCGAAGGGCCTGTACTGCGCTGTAATGTTCTATTGTTCTAACCACTGTGCTACCGTGCTGCCCACAGTTAGCTGTGGATGTCCGGGATGCACCTAGACATAGCAAAGAAACATAAAGAAGCTTTGAAGCCATACAGATGGCATGGGTGTACAACTATTGTATATACCCCTGGCACCACTCACATATATATATGTGTTCATTTTCACTGTTTGGAAGCATTTGGGTTCCATCTTGCTGTTAATTGCTTCAATGATCGCAGGCATTTATTGGCATGGAACTTGGGACCCATTAAAGTCCACTAATGAACTCCTATGGAAACAATGCTCTCACATTATCAATATAGTGATTAGTCAATAATAATATTAATCTTTTATTGTCACAAGTATGAAGTTACTGTGAAAAGCCCCTAGTCACCACATTCCGGCGCCTGTTCGGGTAAGCTGGTACGGGAATTGAACCCCTGCTGCTGGCCTTGTTCTACATTGCAAACCAGCTGTCTAGCCCACTGAGCTAAACCAGCTTTAAATTCTCCATATGCATGATTAAGACTGTCCATCATTTGTGAATGTCCAGCCTGAGCATGCATCATGCAATCCATTACTTACAGCTCACCAGGTTCTGACCTCTGAGAATGGTGTCTGCCCAGAGTGTTCAGTGCAGTCATTTCATCTCTTGCTACTGTTGCCCTGATGTGAGATGTGGATGGATGCAAAGAGTATTTCAATGACGTTAAACAGGCTATATGAGTGGTAAGGGACATTGCAGATGCAGTTTCATGGTTCCCATTTGTACTTATAGATGAGGGTGATGATACATTTCCTGATAAATACTGACATGCCGCCGGTGTTAGTGTGCGGTCAACTCCAGCCTCACTTGACACAGCGTCGCTACACAGGTGAAATAAGATTTTATTTAAAATACCTGAGGGCCTTGGTTGAGTCCAAAAAACTAGTCACCAGGGGCGGGATTCTCCGCAAACGGCACGATGTCCGCCGACCGGCGCCAAAAACGGCGCGAATCAGTCCGGCATCGCGCCGCCCCAAAGGTGCGGAATTCTCCGCATCTTGAGGGGCCGAGCCCTCACCTTGAGGAGCTAGGCCCGCGCCGGAGTGATTTCCTCCCCGCCGGCTGGCGGGAAAGGCCTTTGGCGCCCCGCCAGCTGGCGCGGAAATGACTTTGCCGTGCGACACATGCGTGGGAGCGTCAGCGGCCGCTCACGGCATCCCCGCGCATGCCCAGTGGAGGGGGTCTCTTCCGCCTCCGCCATAGTGAAGACCATGGTGAAGGCGGAAGGAAAAGAGTGCCCCCACGGCACAGGCCCGCCCGCGGATCGGTGGGCCCCGATCGCGGGCCAGGCCAACTTGGGGGCACCCCCCGGGGCCAGATCGCCCCGCGCACCCCCCCAGGACCCCGAAGCCCGCCCGCGCCGCCTTGTCCCGCCGTTCGAAAGGTGGTTCAATCCACGCCGGCTGGCGTGGGTTGACAGCGGCGGGACTTCGGCCCATCGCGGACCGGAGAATCGCCGGGGGTGGACCCGCCAACCGGCGCGATTTCTGCCGAGCGGCGCGGCGTGATTCTCACCCCTGCCGAATCTCTGGTGGCGGAGAATTCGGGACACGGCGGGGCGGGATTCACGCCAGCCCCCAGCGATTCTCCGACCCGGTGGGGGGGTCGGTGAATCGCGCCCCAGATTTGTAACTTTAACACAAATAACCTTTTACTATGTACAAGATTCTAATTAATTGGACAGAAAATGTAATTGACAATGTAATACCCCTTTCCCAACCTCCCCTTCCTAACTGCCCCCACTCTCTATACAAGCACACAGACAAACAACAGAGAGGGGAAAGGATGGTGGAAAGGGAAAGAAAATATTAATACAAATAAAAGGATAAGAATCTTTGATGCACTGGGATAACTTCTAGTTGGTGTCTTCCTGAAATTCAGCTTTAATTTTGATACTTCTTCCTTCTAGGCTTGAGATGGTTTTCTCTGGTGTGGTTGTCTACCTTCTCTGCAGATTCCACATCATTTCAGATTCACAGCAAAGGATGTGCCAAGCATTCACTGCTTTCAGAACAATAAAGCAGTTCTTTCACTTCAGCAAGCAGAAGAGAGAGAGAGAACGTTCCTTTCACTTCCAAGGTCTAAAGGTTCCTGCCCAGTTCTCTCAGAAAGCATCACGCAGGGACCAATCAGTTACCATTGTCAGACAGAACACTCACGCCCCTGACCACCCACTGGTTGCCAGTTAACCAATCGATCCCACTCCCTCCAAACCTGATTCCTAAGATCCACTCAGTGCCGAGGAGTCTGACTTTTCCTCTCAAAAAACAAAACCTGCGAACACAGTGGCCTTACAAGCAAGCTGCTTAAACCTTGAGTCTTTTGCTTAAAGGCACATTTTGATTCTTGATCTATGACCAAAATCATAAAATAACACAGAAGAAATGGGTAGAAAGGAAATAAACGGGAAGAACTATTACAAGACGCATACTCTCATACGCTTCCAGTCGGCCTGGGTTGATCCAGTCCCACAGAGCTGAACACAACTCAGGCTGTGTTGTGGTATGGGTTGGTTTGGATATCTCAATGATGAAACCTTGGGACTTGTACGGTTTAATCATGAATTGTTTATTGTTAGTCTTTAACTATTTACAGATTGCAGGCAGCTGCTTCCACAGGTCACTAACTGTCACGAGCTGCTTCAAGAATGTTGTCTGTAAGTTTACTACCATGTTACTCCAACATTATATCTTGGGCAAGCACCTTTACATCACAATGGTATGTAAGCACATGCAACAACATAAAACAGCCAATAGGCCATCGCTTCCAGGAGTTTTAGTTTTCCTGAAGAACTCAAGAGCCCTATTCATAGAATGATACTTAGAAAATAGAAGCAGGGGGAGGTCATTCGGTCCTCTGAGCCTGCTCCGTCATTCATTATAATAATAGCTGATCATCAAGTTCAATATCCTGATCCCACCTTCCCCCCATATCCCTTGATCCCTTTAGCCCCAAGAGCTATACCTAGTTCCTCCTTGAAATTACACATTTTCACCTCAACTACTTTTTGTGGCAGTGAATTCCACAGATTCTTCACTCTCGGGGTGAAGAAATCTCTCCTTACCTTAGTCTTAAAAGATTGTCCACTTATCTTCAAATTACGACACCTAGTTCTGGACTCCCCTCCATCAGGATCATTCTTTCTGAATCTACCCAGTCTAATCCTGTTTCTATGAGATCCCCTCTCACTCTTCTAAACTCCAGTGAATATAAGCTTAACCAACTTAGTGTCTCCTCATATGACAGTCCCACCATCCCAAGAAGCAGCTGGTAAACCTTCACTGCACTCCCTCCATAGTAAGAACATCCTTCCTCAGATAAGGACACAAAACTGCACACAATATTTCAGCTGTGACCTCAGCAATGTCCTATACAATTGTAGTGAAATATTCCTGTACTCAATTCTTTCACTGCGAAGGCCAACATCCCATTTGCCTTCTTTACCTGCCTGCTTTACCTGCGTGCTTACTTTCAGCACTTGGTGCATGAGGACACCAAGGTCTCACTTAATATCCATCCACCTCTCTCAATTTACACCTATTCAAGTTATAGCTGCCTTCCTGTTTTTGGTACTAAAGTGGATAACCTCACATTTATTCACATTCTACTGCATCTGCCATGCAAATGCCCACTTACTCAGCCTGTCCAAATAACACTAAAGCATTTTTGCATCCTCCTCACAGTTCACGCTTCCACCCAGCTTTGTATCACAGCAAATTCGGAGATACTACATTTAGTTCCCTCATCCAAATCATTAATATATAATGGGAACAGTTGGGATCCTAGCACAGATCCCTGTGGTACCCTACTAGTCACTGCCTACCAATTGGAAAAAGACCCATCTATTTTTGCTTCCTGTCTACTAACCAGCTTTCTATCAATCTCAAGACACTACCTGTAATCCCATGCACTTTATCTTTACATATTAATCTGCTATATGAGACCTTGTCAAAAGACTTCTGAAAGTCTAAATAAACCACATCCATGGGGTTCCCTGGTCAACTCTACTGGTTACATCTTCAAAGAGTTCCAGTAGATTTATCAAGCATGATTTCGCTTTCGTAAATCCATACTGACTTTGTCTCATTATACCACTGCGTTCCAAATGCTGTGCTATGAAATATTTGACAATAGACTCTGGCAATTTCCCTACTACCGACAATAGGCTGACTGGTTTACTTCCCTTCTCTCTGCTTCCCTTTTTGAATAGTGGGGTTATATTAGCTACCCTTCTGTAGGAAACATTCCAGAATCAAAAGAATAGTCAACTCATCCGGTGTTAACAGTTTGTCCAGACTCTCCCACATACTGTTATCTAAGACCTCTGTGATTCCGGACAGGAAGGACCAGGGGACTGTGCTGACTGTGAAATTTAAATTATTCAATCCGGCATAATGGGATCAGCTGATCCTCAAAATGTCAGAATGCAATGACGTTACGTAGCCATCTTCTTTCTCCAGGCTGCTGATCACAGAGCTCACTCTGTACCTACTTGAAGAAGAAACGAGCGCACATCTCATCGTGCTTCACGGAGCAGAGTTTGGACCGGAAGATGATTCTGGAAGCCTCTTAGGCAAAGCGTGAGGCCTTTGAATATCCTCCTTGACATCAACACTCGCCGACACAATCTGGAGCAGATTCTACATGCTTTCCTGGAGTTGGGACATTTCCCTCTGTTCCTTTCTAGCCATCTGAACACCTTTGAGAATGAAAACCTCTTGATGTTCTCCTTGATTGCTTCCCTCTAATGTATCAGGGACTCAAAGAATGGTTTCACAGTCCACCAACTGTTGTAATCCCTTTTGAGTTCCTCAGTTTTTTCTGGGGTCAAAAGTTTCATGTTTAGCATCAATGCCCCCTTTCCAACCCCCGGTCTTCCTGTAAGGCCAGCGTTCGTGCAGCTTTCTTTTTGCAAATATATACTTTATTCATAAAATATCTGAAAGAGACATTAAAAACATTTCAAATTATCATACAAAGAAGTGCAATAATATTCACATTTTCTCCAGCGATCAAAATGCTCTCTGAGGTGCTTTCAATTCAGTTAATTCAATTTGATCTGAAAATTTCTGATTCCCACCCAATGATCAAAACTGCATTCCTAATATTTGTGTACAGCAGTTGGACCCAATTGCAAATTTCCTCCCCAAACCCCTGTGGTAGTACCAGGTAGTGCGGTACCTAAGAGGCTGATGACCATTGGTCAGACCCAGGAGTCTACCATTGGCTGTTGTACGTAGCTCCGCCCTGACAGGCAGAGTATAAGAAACAGTGCCGTCCCAGGAGCCTTCACTTTCTGTATCGAAGCTGCTGGGGAAGAGTTCTAGTCGATTAAAGCCTTCAGTTATGAAATCACTTTGTCTTGAGTGTAATTGATTGCGCATCAACCCCATCATGTAGGTATGCGATATTATGTCAAACGCCTTCTCCTGGTCCAGGCTGATGAGGTAGGTGTCAACCCTCCTGCCTTGCACTTAGGCAATCATATCACTGAGTAGCACAAGGCTATCAGAGATCTTCTTGCCAGGTACAGTACAGGCCAGGTCAAGGTGGATCACCGACTCCAGAACCTTCATGCAACCTGACCTACCAGCATCTGATCTTAATTAAGAAGCAGACATTTCTGAACTGTCCCCAAGAAGGCTAAGGCAGTGACTACTCACTTCCAAGTCATGCAAGAAGTCAACCTCAGCAGTTGCGCACCACTTATGTGCAGTCATACATGTAATAATTTCTGACTAGTAGGCGTTATGATAGGGAGATGTTAGAATCAAAGGTGTAGTGGGTAATTTTTGTGAGGGCCATGAAGAATCCAGCACGAGTTGAAGGATAGAAAGAAATAACATTTATTTACAATAACATATATATATATATACAACAGCAGCTGCAACTCCCTTGCTGCTCACTCCTCTTTAGCGGGTTCCAAACTGGCCAACTCTATTTATGCAGGGAGTCTGCTAATGATTTCTCCGCCCCCATCATTGGAGAAGCTCATACTCCCAAAGGATTGTGGGATTGCCAATAGTCCCCAGCCAGTGGTAAGCAGGCAGGTTATAACATCCCTCCCCCCCAAGTCCAAGGAATCCACCGAAGATCCTGGCGAAGGAGGGCGTTGGACTCATTTTGCCGCCGGCCGGACACCATTTGCACGAGACGCTGGACCGGGCGGCATGTAACGAGACGGAGAACGGCACTTCCGTGATGAACAGCATAACGGTTGTACATCCACGGCCCGTGGGCCCGAGGACTTCCCCTCTGAGGCGTCCTGTGTCTCCATCTCGGAGTCGGAGTCCGCTGCCTCCATCATCTCGGCGTCTCTATCTCCGCGCGGTTCTGCAATGACCTGCGCAAGCCTTGAGTGCGGCACCAGAGGAAGATTGTGAGGAATACTCTCCACTGTGTCTGGTCTCTGTGGCTGTAGATATGAGCTACGGGGCAGGGAATCTTTGGAAGAAATGGTCTTCTGGACCGAACGTGGTCTACATGCTTGTGCTGGAGACGGCCCTGGGCTTGTACCTGGGAAGAGATAGGGCCCGTTCGGCATAAGATAACGCCAGGGACCCACTGGGCACCACCAGCAAAAGTTCGAACGAACACTGGGTCACGGGGCGCAAACTGCGGAATCGGCCGATGCCGAGAAAAACCATGTCCCTGCCGTTCTTGAGTGCGGCGTACTTTTGCGCCAATGTCCGGGAAAACCATGCGAAGGCGGGTGCGAAGTCTCCGGCCCATTAAGAGTTCCGCAGGAGCTACCCCAGTCATCGCATGGGGAGTGGTCCTGTATGAAAACAAAAAATGAGCCAGTCTCGTGTCCATTGACCCGGAAGACTTTTAGATCTTTAGGCCCCGTTTGAATGTCTGCACTGCGCGCTCCGCCAACCCATTGGAAGCCGGGTGGTATGGAGCGGTGCGGATATGGCGTATGCCGTTCATCTTCATGAACCTCGCAAACTCCTCACTGGTGAATGGAGTGCCGTTATCCGTGACCAGCACCTCGGGGAGGCCATGTGTACTGAAAGACAAACGCATCTTCTTGATTGTTGCGCAGGACATTGTGCCGACCATCTTATGCACCTCTAGCCATTTACACTGGGCGTCGATTAATAGAAGGAACATGGATCCTAGAAAAGGGCCGGCGAAGTCCGCATGCAAGCGTGCCCAAGGCCGCCCTGGCCATTCCCAGTGATGTAGTGGAGCGGCCGTTGAAGCTTCTGAAGCTCCTGGCAAATGGAGCAGTTTTGGGCCACCTTCTCAATGTCGGTGTCGAGGCCTGGCCACCACACATAACTCCGGGCCAACATTTTCATTTTGGTCACACCGGATGCCCATTGTGCAAGTCCCTTAGTATCAGCTCCTGTCCTTTTTCCGGGACAATCACACGCGTCCCCCACAAGAGGATGCCGTCTTCCACGCTAAATTCTGACAGCTTGGAGGAAAATGCCCGCAACTCGCTTGGGAGCTGTCTATGCTGCCCACCATACAGGACTATGTGCCGAACCTTTGACAGGACTGGCTCCGTCTGGGTCCACTCACGGATCTGTGATGCTGTGACAGGCAAGGTGTCCATAAGATTTAGGGTTGCAACCACCTCACCGGTCGTGGGGGTCGACATGGGGCCGGTCGATAAAGGCAAACGGCTCAGTGCGTCGGCATTTGCTATCTGTGTACCTGGTTTATGCTCCAGAGAATACTCGTATGCAGCGAGCAACAAAGCCCAGCGCTGGATCCGTGCGGAAGCAATGGGCGGTATTGGCTTATTCTCTCGGAAAAGTCCCAGCAGAGGCTTATGATCAGTCACGATAGTGAATTGGCGGCCGTACACGTACTGGTGGAAACATTTCACCGCAAAAACCACTGCCAGGCCCTCCTTCTCGATCTGCCCGTACTTCTTTTCCGCTGCAGTCAATGTGCGGGAGGCGAAAGCTATCGGCCGCTCGGCTCCGTTCTCCATCTTGTGGGACAGGACGGCCCCAATACCATACGGGGATGCATCACATGTGACGAGCAAAGGTTTTCCAGGATCATAATGGGTTAGTAACCCAGACGACGACAATTGTTGTTTAACCCTCCGGAAAGCGGTTTCTTGCAGCTGACCCCAAACCCAGGTGTGATTGATCTTTAGCAGAAGGTGCAATGGGCCCAGAGGAGTTGTCAGATCGGGGAGGAACGTCTCGTAATAGTTTACGATGCCGAGAATAGAACGAAGATGCGCAGTGTTAGGCGGGGCGGGGGCCTGTTGAATTGCGCGCATCTTCTCTGCGACGGGGTGCAAACCTTCGCGGTCCACCCGATAACCCAGGTAGACTACTTCCTTCGCCTCAAAGACGCACTTTGTATGACGTAAACGAACTCTGGCCTCTGAAAAGTGTCTAAGGACAACCTCTAAATTTTCCAAATGTTCCTGCTCCAATGTCCCTTTAATCAAAACTTTGTCTAAGTAGACAGCGACATGAGGTAAACCTCTCAAGATGACCTCCATGATGCATTGAAAAATAGCGCAGGCAGAGGATATCCCAAAGGGCAACCATGTATATTCATACAGGCCCCAGTGTGTATTAATACTTACATATGGCCGGGAGGCAGGGTCCAGCTCCAACTGTAGGTAGGCGTGACTCATATCTAATTTCGTGAACGAGAGTCTGCCTGCAAGCTTCGCGTAGAGATCCTCTATGCGAGGCATTGGATATCGGTCGAGCTGGGAAGCCGTATTCACTATAAGTTTATAGTCGCCGCACAAGCGAACTGTGGCATCTGGCTTCATTACAGGTACAATTGCTGCTGCCCAGTCTGCGAAACGGACGAGCCTGATAATACCCAAGGACTCCAAATGAGTGAGCTCCCCTTCACCTTCTCGAGCAAGGCATAAGGCACGGGCGCGCCTGGAAATAGCGCGGCGTGGCTCCTGGTTCGACTTGGATACGGACTACGGCCCCTTTTATTTTCTCCAAACCGGGCTGGATGGCATCTGGGTACCGTCCTAGCACCTCCACCAACCCTCCAGAACCTGTTTGGAGGATGTGCTGCCACTGCAGCCGCAAATGGCGCAACCAGTCCCAACCCAACAGGCTGGGCCCGTGGACACGCACCACGACAAGTGGGAAACGCCCCTCCTGGCGTCCATAAACAACAGGGGTTATCGTAGTTCCTGCAATGTCCAGTGGTTCCCCCGTGTAGGTGGCCAACCTGGCCTGTGTGTCGGTTAATGTAAGGGTCTGTATACCCTGCTTGATGCAGTCGAATGTCCTCTGGGCGATCACGGAGACCGCTGCGCCAGTGTCCAACTCCATCTCAAGCGGGTGACCATTGACCCATACTGTCACCTTAATGGGGGCCACACGGGGAGCTGCCACATAATGCAGCTGCAGGCAGTCGTCCTCCGTCTCCACGTCCTTGGGAGCAGTCGCCGCAGGTTCATCCAAATTGAAGGTACGGCCCCTGGGCTGGCCCCAGTTTATGTTGGAACAACAGTGCCTCTGGTGCCCCCAGGACCGGCGTCCGCGACGGGGTCGGCGTCCATAAGTCCGACACGGACATGGCTCCTCATCCATTGGTTCTGGAGAAGGCTCCCTTTGGGGAGGAACGTCCGGCGGCCACTGCCGTCGATCCCGACGCCGCCCCGCTCAAGGTACCGCTGGGGTGCGGGGAGATGCTTTTGGATGGAAGGGGTTGCACCCCACGGCGTGCACCTCCATTCCCTGTAGCTCCTGCACTCCCCGTTCTGCGCTCTCTCGGGACAATACTGTTTGAATGGCCTGTTGAAAAGTCAATGTTGGCTCAGCTAACAACTTTCTCTGGGTGGCTGCATTGTTAATACCGCAAACCAAACGGTCGCGTAACATTTCTGACAAGGTCTCACCATAGTCACAATACTCCGCAATCCTGCGTAGCCTGGATAGAAACTCTGCAAGGGATTCTCCTGGGGTCCTCTCAGCGGTATTAAACCGGTAATGCTGGACTATCGTGTACGGGGTTGTATTAAAATGTTGCCCCACTAAGCTCACAAGTTCATCAAACGCCTTGGTGTCCGCGCAGCTGGGTACGTAAGGCTCCTAATCACCCCAAACGTATGCGGGCCGCAGGCGGTGAGCAAAATGACCACCTGGCGCTTGTTTTCAATGATGTTGTTTGCCCGGAAATAGTAACGCATCCGTTGTGCATACTCGTTCCAACTTTCCAGCGCAGCATCGTGAGGGCCACGAAGAATCCAGCACGAGTTGAAGGATAGAAAGAAATAACATTTATTTACAATAACATATATATATATATATATATAGAAGAGCAGCAGCAACTCCCTTGCTGCTCACTCCTCTCTAGCTGGTTCCAAACTGGCCAGCTCTATTTATGCAGGGAGCTGCTAATGATTTCTCCGCCCCCCTCATTGGGGAGGCTCATTCTCCCTCAGGATTGTGGGATTGCCATTAGTCCCCAGCCAGTGGTAAGCAAGCAGGCTATAACAGTAATTTAAGGATTAACAGACTGAGGGTAAAACTGCTAGCACTGAGTCAGAGGTATACACCCACACCTAGCAGGAGTCCCATTGTCCCATTCAGACTCATTAATGGTAACAAACAGGATACCCTTGTTCAACCGGAGTGATGCACTCAAGATCCATTGTTCTCTGGGATACTATGATCTGACCAGCCATTAGCCCATTACAGAGTCTGATGCCCTCTTCTGTAAATTGGAGGTTAGTTGTATACTCATAGCATTGCCCTGTTCTTTTCTGTAAATGTGAGTGGGCAATCCAAAAGCCCAGGGAGCGATGACAAATCTGGACAACCCAGGGCAGAACCATTGCTTGAGGGCCTGTGTGGAGCTCAGAGAGAAGAAGAATCCTGTTTGAGCAGATGGGGGCAGAAGGATTTGGAAAGCGACTGGGAACGGTCATGAAAAGCTGCCACGGAGACAGGCTTTATGAAAGGGGTCTGAAGGAGCTGCACTAACAGCAGGAAAATATTCTGTAAATTCAAGTATCATTGTTGCCTGCCTGCGTAAGTGGAGCTGAGAGCAGTATGCTCATTTTACCGTGCTGTTTAATGGGAAATTGTGTGTTCAGATTAAGAGATACATGTAAGTTGATCTTGTTAGGTTTGAAATTAAAAGTTTAAATATTGTTTTTCTTTTCTTTTAATAAAGTTTTGTTTGTAAAAATAACCATGCCCTATTTTTTATGCAATCATGCCTGGAACGAATCGATCTTTCTGCACAGTCCTAAAGATTTAAAAAATGCTGCGGCTCAGTCCAGTATATTAGACACTGTTGGGATCTGACCAGGCATCAGTAACAGTAGGGAACTTAATTTGTAGGAGGAACTTAATTCTAGTAAGCTGGCCTTTTCATGAGTATGCATGACATGCTAATGTATGCCAAAGAGCTTCCCAATATTGTCCAGAGTTGTTACTTCATCAGGTTCTTTCATTCCTGTTGGTGAGTTCCTCCATCAGGCACAGAGAGCTTGACAAGGAGGGACACCCCCCACCAAACCCACACACCAGGATCCAGGCCTATCTGCCAGGGTTTTCTTGGTGGTGTCCTGCAGTTCATAAGAACATAAGAACTAGGAGCAGGAGTAGGCCACCTGGCCCCTCGAGCCTGCTCCACCATTCAATGAGATCATGGCTGATCTTTTGTGGACTCAGCTCCACTTTCCGGCCCGAACACCATAACCCTTAATCCCTTTATTCTTCAAAAAACTATCTATCTTTATCTTAAAAACATTTAATGAAGGAGCCTCTACTGCTTCACTGGACAAGGAATTCCATAGATTCACAACCCTTTGGGTGAAGAAGTTCCTCCTAAACTCAGTCCTAAATCTACTTCCCCTTATTTTGAGGCTATGCCCCCTAGTTCTGCTTTCACCCGCCAGTGGAAACAACCTGCCCGCATCTATCCTATCTATTCCCTTCATAATCTTATATGTTTCTATAAGATCCAACAAGTACAGTCCCAGTCTACTCAACCTCTCCTCGTAATCCAACCCCTTCAGCTCTGGGATTAACCTAGTGAATCTCCCCTGCACACCCTCCAGTGCCAGTACGTCCTTTCTCAAGTAAGGAGACCAAAACTGAACACAATACTCCAGGTGTGGCCTCACTAACACCTTATACAATTGCAGCAGAACCTCCCTAGTCTTAAACTCCATCCCTCTAGCAATGAAGGACAAAATTCCATTTGCCTTCTTTATCACCTGTTGCACCTGAAAACCAACTTTTTGCGACTCATGCACTAGCACACCCAGGTCTCTCTGCACAGCAGCATGTTTTAATATTTTATCATTTAAATAATAATCCCTTTTGCTGTTATTCCTACCAAAATGGATAACCTCACATTTGTCAACATTGTATTCCATCTGCCAGACCCTAGCCCATTCACTTAGCCTATCCAAATCCCTCTGCAGACTTCCAGTATCCTCTGCACTTTTTGCTTTACCACTTATCTTAGTGTCGTCTGCAAACTTGGACACATTGCCCTTGGTCCCCAACTCCAAATCATCTATGTAAATTGTGAACAGTTGTGGGCCCAACACTGATCCCTGAGGGACACCACTAGCTACTGATTGCCAACCAGAGAAACACCCATTAATCCCCACTCTTTGCTTTCTATTAATTAACCAATCATCTATCCATGCTACTACTTTCCTCTTAATGCCATGCATCTTTATCTTATGCAACAACCTTTTGTGTGGCACCTTGTCAAAGGCTTTCTGGAAATCCAGATATTCCACATCCATTGGCTCCCCGTTATCTACCGCTCTGGTAATGTCCTCAAAAAATTCCACTAAATTAGTTAGGCACGACCTGCCATTTATGAACCCATGCTGCGTCTGTCCAATGGGACAATTTCCATCCAGATGCCTCGCTATTTCTTCCTTGATGATAGATTCCAGCATCTTCCCTACTACCGAAGTTAAGCTCACTGGCCTATAATTACCCGCTTTCTGCCTACCTCCTTTTTTAAACAGTGGTGTCACGTTTGCTTCAGTTCGATTCAGATTTCATATTTAATGCGGTGCAAATCCCAGCCAGGGAGCAAGCTAGGGTCTGGAGTGTTTTCTGGGACAGATAAAGGTGGGCAGTTGCCACCCTCAGGCCTCATGCATCTTAATTATGCTGTGCATGCCAGAAGCCCAGCAAAGACCCAGAGAAATATCTGCTGTAATAGTTGCAACTGAAGGTCAAGCATCAACAGCATGGCTTCCTTATGTGTGGTATGCTCTATGATTATTTTGCTTCCTTTGTTGTTGGGCCATTCTCCTGAAATTTGCAGGACCTCATATTTGGTCAATAATCAAAAATGCCTTGCTCTTTCACTTCCTTTGCCATTTCAGAATCACAGTCACTGCAACAAAGAAATAAGCAAATCATTTCTGCAAAACTGACTAGTGTTTCATCAGTGGGTAGTTGATGTAGTGGGAACCAAAGAAAGGATTCCCAGTATCCAATGAAAGCAACTAAATAGAGCAGAGGCTGTCCATAATGACTTATCACGATGTCAACTTTTTCAGTTCAGAAGGGGAGGTAATAACATCAGCAAAGAGAATTGGTGAGGAAAATTTATTATTTATGTATTACTTTTTAGGACGGCACCACAGCGCCAGGGACCCGGGTTCAATTCCCACCTTGGGTGACTGCCTGTGTGGAGTTTGCACTCCCTCCCCGTGTCTGCGTTGGTTTCCTCCGGGTGCTCCAGTATCATCCCACATTCCAAAGATGTGCAGGTTAGGTGGATTGGCCATGCTAAATTGCCCCTTAGTGTCCAAGGATGTGTAGCTTGGGTGGGATTACGGGGATAGGGTGGGGGATGGTCCTGGGTAGGGCGTTCTTTCAGAGGGTCAGCGTAGACTCGATGGGCGAATGGCCCCCTTCTGCACTGTAGGAATTCTATGGTTCTATATTTCTAATTTAGATTTCAGTGCTATACATGTAGAAGAAAATGGTGCAAAGTACTGACAGTCTGCCACTAGGCGTCACTAACACAAAGCAAAATCTCCATTAGATGCTATTGTGGAATTTTTAAAGACTATCTATGTGTCTCTTCTTCTTGATCCTCTATGTACAGCACAGGAAGATCGAGTCATGGCAATAGAGATATGGAGAATCCAAATAACATAGCATGAATTCAAGCTTGTTTGTTTTTTAGTGTTGGCAGGGAAAGGTTGATCTTGGTGGGCTTTGTCATTGGCAATATCTCAAGTCTTTTTTGTCTTTTTTCTAATGGATAGTCAGGAAGGTGGATAATTGAAATATAATATTAGTTTCTACTGTACACAGTAAAGACTTTATTCTCTGATTCTGGAAAATATGGAAATGAAATCTAGGTGAAGCATGCATGAAGCATCAAAAGAGCAAAGACAATGGTGCTTGCCATTACTTTTGTCACCTTTATCAAAAGATACATAGGCAAATAAGAGTTATTGTAATAGTACACAAATACATGTAGCATAAGAAATAAAAGAGTTGAGTTAGAAGCACGAATATAGTTTAAAGGATATAATACATGAGTCATTGCAGACACTTGGCTCCAGTCAAGTGCGGGAACTTAGTAGATTTAAAAATAAGTTACTGGACAAAATTGTGTTACTTGCGATTAGTAAATCTCCAGGAGCTGATTGTATCTACCCCAGGATAGTCAAAGAAAAATATGAAGGAAATAATAATCATCATTTTCCAAAGTTTTCTAGATTTGTTGTCTCTTTTGGATTGGAAGTTTGCAAACATCACTCCATTACTAAAGGAGGGAGGAAGATACGAGGTAACTACAGACCTGTCAGCTCATATCATTCAGCGGAAGGTTTGTGCGACACATCAGGAATAGTGTGGCTAAGCAGTAAAACACTGCAAACTTCTCCCAGAAAGGCTGTGGATACTGCACCAATTAAAACTTCATGCCAATAAATTTATTCACCTAAGGGTAGCGACGGATGCAGATCAAAGGTTGGTGAATGGAGTTGAGGAGCAGTTCAGCTGTGATCTAATAGAATGACGGAACAGGCTCCAGGGCAGATAGTTCCTATGATCCAAACAGCTGCAGGTGCCTCTTTAAATAATGATTCATCTGTTCTGGGAGACTAATCCTGTCAGATTGTCTACCCTGAGGAATGGGGTGATTGATGTCTCTCAGAGTGGAAGACAAGAGGGGATGGATTGGCGAAAGGGAGGGAATGCTTGGGGTGGAGCGGGTAGTTGATATCATAAAAAGTGTGGATGAAGTGAGAGAGCAGGAAAATTGAGGAGAGGGTGTGTTTTGACAAGAGATAGAGGAGGAAACGGAAGAGGTAGGTGGCGGTATTGTGAAAATATGGAGCAGGTGGGAGGAAGTGGGAGTCGGGGAGTTCATGAGATGAATCTGAAGGATTGGAAGTGAGTGTGAAAGGGATGGGGGGATTAGGATAAGTTGCGGTGAGAAGGTGAAAGACTGGGATAAGATGGTAAAAGGAAAGGGAAAGTTAAGAGAGGAAATGAGACATGTGACTGTGGGAGGAGACATCAGGCAAGGCCATTTCCTGCACATGGCTTTCTGTTGGTGGCCTGTGGCCCCTGTGATTTACCATCCATCACTACGAAGCTGGCCTGCACCTCGGCACGATTTCACTCTCCACCCATGATCTGAAATGTTCTTCTGCCTCTGGTCAGATCTCTAGAAACAAATACTGTCCATACTGCTCATTGACCAGCATTTACACCGTCACCAACAAAGCAATAGATAGAAAACAGAACAGGGAATGAATCAATGGAAGGATAAGTAGAAAAGAATAAAAGCAGCCTTTTTTCCCCCAAAAAATCTTTATTCATTAAATTTGTGAAGGTACGTTACATTCCGTGACAATTCAAGTTTGACTTAACATAGGGCGTGATTTAACGGAAACATTTCTTCTTTCTTTAAAATGTTTTAATTGAAGTTTTCATTTTATACAATGCAAAGGAAACAAATCTGTGCAGACCAGGTACATTTTGAAAAAGCCCAACATTCGAGATAACCCCCCAAAACCCCAGCTCCCTAACACCCCTGTCCCCCCTTTTCCATATTTTGTAATATTTTTTATTGAAGTTTTTACATGTTGTACACTATACAAGTAGTAAGGGTGACTGTACCGATTGCACTGTACATATTAATTTCCTTTGTGACGGTTCCCCCCACCCCCTTCCCTCGTTGTTTCAGGGCCCTGTCCTGGACCCTTCACTGTACAGTGTAGTCATTCGTTATTTACAATTAGGCTGTGCTCCCTTCCCCCCTCCCCCTTTTGTAATTGGGTCTGGCCCCCCTCACTGTTTTCGACCTTCCCTTGGGAGTTCTCTTTCCTGTGGTCTTGTTCTAGGCTCTCTGGCCTCTGTGTCAGTTGTTTTCTGACCTCCCCCTCCTTTTCCCGGTAGTCTCCCCACTCCCCCTTTCCCCCTTTCCATTTACTGTCGGCTCCCTGTGGTTCCGTTGGCTACCAGCCAGTCTGCAGCTGTGGGTGGTGCTGCTGATCGTCAGCCGAGCAGGCTTCTCCGGCGGTTAGAGAAGCATGAATAGTTCTGGCTGGTCCAATACCTCGCATTACATTCACCCCCCACCATCTGGCCTGGGCTTGCAAAATCCTACCAACTGTCTGGGCTTGAGACAATTCACACCTCTTTAACTTGTGATTATCCCTCTCTCCAGTCGTACCATCTGGAAGTGTAAAGACTTAATTACCTGGAAAGACTTGCATTCAAAGTATCATCTTGCATCATTGAATTTGTCTATATATGTGGTTATGGAACCCACCTCTTCATTCACCTGATGAAGGAGTTGCGCTCCGAAAGCTAGTGATTTGAAATAAACCTGTTGGACTTCAACCTGGTGTTGTAAAACTTCTTACTGTGCCCACCCCAGTCCAACGCTGGCATCTCCACATTGTGGATCTGTGTCCAGTCATGGGTTATCTGTTTGAGGCTATTTTAAATGGTAGGCCCTCCAGCTCTGCCCCTCCCCTTCTCGGATTCACCTGGAAAATTTGACTTTTGCCCAGGTTGAGTCTGTAGCTCAAGAAGGTTCTGAGTTCTCCCAGGAGCTTTGTGATTTCTTTCATGCAGCTTTGAGAGTCTGAGATCTAGAGGAGCAGGTCACCCACATAGAGTGAGACTCTGTGCTCTCTGCCCTCCCCCCTTCGGATTCCCTTCCAGCCTTGTGCCTCTCTCAGGATGATCGACAGTGGCTCGATGGCCAGAGTGAACAGGAGCAGGGACAGCGGGCATCCCTGTCTTGTGCCTCTGTGTAGCTGGAAGTATTCAGAGCACGTGGCGTTGGTCCGTACGCTCGCTTTGGGGGCGTTGTACAGGAGTTTCACCCAGGAGGTGAACCCTGTCCCTAGTCCAAACCGCTCTAGTACCTCAATGAGGTGTTTCCACCCGACTCTATTGAAGGCGTTTTCTGCATCCAGGGAGACGATCACCTCTGGTGTTCTCTCCCCGGGTGGGGTCATGATCAAGTTCAGCAGGCGCCTGATGTTCGCAGTTAGCTGTCTCCCCTTAACAAAGCCCGTCTGGTCTTCTGCGATCACCTCTGGTTTGCAGTTCTCCAGCCGCTTGACCAGGACTTCTGCGAGTATTTCCATGTCCACATTGAGCAGCGAAATTGGTCAGTATGATCCGGACTCCGTTGGGTATTTGTCCTCTTTGGGTATCAACGATATGGTGGCTTGTGTTAGCGTTGGAGACAGGGTGCCCCTCACTAGCGAGTATATGAACATTTCCCGCAGGTGCGGGACCAGTGCTGTCACACATGTGTTGTAGAAGTCGCGCCGGGAACACATTGGGTTCCGGTGCCTTTTTGCCTGCATGGAGTTGATGCTTTCCATGACCTCTCCCAGGCTTAGTGGTGCTTCCAGCTCCCCCTATCTATTGACCCCCACCACTGGCATGTCCAGTCCATCTAGGACCCGTTTCATCTCTGAGTCCTAATCAGGGGGTTCAGAAGTATACAGTTCCTGATAGAAGGCCTCAAATGCTTCATTGAAATTTTCTGGTTCAGCTAGCAGTCTGTCTCTGTTATCTTTTACCTGGGTTATTTCTCTCCTGGCTACCTGCTATCTCAGCTGATGATCCATCAGATGGCTAGCCTTCTCTCCAAGCTCATAAAGGTCCTCCCATGTCTGGCGGAGTTGCTGCACTGTTTTCCTGGTGGATAGCAGATTAAGGTTCATTTGTAGCTTCTTCCTCTCCACCAGAAGCTCCACGGTCAGGCCTTGGAGTATCTTCTATTGACCTCCATGATGGAGTCGATCTCTTGCTTAACGGAAACATTTCTAAGTGTGATTTTGGGCATGTTTGGCAGGGTGTTTCTCAGCGGCCATGTTGGCGAGTTCGTGGACCATAATTAAAGGCATTTAGCGCCAGAAATGACCCCCCAAGAGCTTCTCGCCATTATTAGCTGTCTCGCCGTCTGATTTGCCAGACCTGAGACTCAGCATCTTGTCGCTAACGGGGGGGAGCTGCTTTGAAATGCTCCCTCACCATTCACTCCCAGTCAACACACAAGCATGGCAGCGCGCAGACCTGCCCCTCAACCTGGGGATGTCGACCTGGCCAGACATCCCGACACCGTCGATGTGAGATGGGACATCCTGTTCCCCCGAGGGGGTTGGTGGACCTACAGCAGTGTCACCAATACCGCCTGGGTGGCAGTGGCAGCAGCTGTCAGTGTGGGCAGCATGACCAGGTGGACCAAAGTACAATGTCGAAAGAAGACTAACGATCTCCACCGAGCTGCAAGGATAGGTTACCACCTCTCACCGGGTATTAGTTCTGCCTGCCACCCCTCAAATTCCCAAATGCTCCCTCCTCCCCACCCCAAAAGGAAGAAAGGATTAGGCCATCCAAACGCAAACATAGATCCGCAATTGAATGTCCATGTTACCAACACACCACAGCCAGCCCTCACAGGCACCAGTACTAAGAGAGGAATAGAAGCAACGCCCTCCAAAACTCTCAAAGTCAGAGGAAAAGTGAAGAAGAACAAAAACTGTCCGAAGTAACCCCTCGGACCAACAAACCACTTTCTAAGTGGACGCCGAGTGGGTCCTATCCAACTCCCCTGACGAATAAGGATAATTACTGGACACATCCTTTAGGTCCTTCCCCAACCTTCACATCTCCAGATGTGGACCTACCCACACACTGGACATCCCCATTATACCCCCAAGGGAGGAGCCTCATCCAAGGAGCAACAGGATACTAACCGCGATGTCGAGGCTGGCCTAGCCCAACGTTGCCCCAAAAGAAAGGATCAGAGAATTAGCCGCAAGGGCTCCCTTGACATGTCAATCCCTGCCCCCCTCACAAGCTGAGCCAGTTCAGACCCATACAGAGCACAGCACCTCTCCTCCCCCTCAAACCATCGAATACCCATTCCAACACCCCACACCCTAACAGGATAAGAGAAAAAAAGAAACCCTCTTGGGAGAGACCACTCCACTAAGCACACTACTAACCACCAGAAAAAGGATATTCAGATCAACCTCACTCACAAAAGCCCTGACAGCAGTTAGAACAATCAAAGAGGGAGACCCCCATCAGGAAAAACAACCAACTCTCCATTAAAAGGGAGTCCAACAAACCCCAGCCCTCAACAGGATAATACACATCTGCCTGGGCCTGAAGAAGCAAAAAGCACAGCCCAAAACATTAAAGATATGTAACTCTTGATGTGTTGGGTAAGCTGGGTCTGCGAGGACTGCGTTTACTGTAGCAGAGAGAGAGACAGGCTTCCAACACTTGAAGAAATGCAACTCTATTTTATTAAACTCTTAACTATTAAACATGCTTGAACTGTGGGTTGACACTATGCTGAGTTGACTGGAGACCTGAGGCTAACCTGACCAGACTATCTTACCACATGGTGGATATTCTAGTTGTTGCTCACAGGCTCTGACTGTCTCAGAGGCTGCATCCCAAGAGAGCGGGAAAACTAGTGCCCTCTGGTTATATAGTGGCCGTGTCCTGTCTGGTGATTGGCTGCTGTGTTCTGTATGTTCATTGGTCATCCTTTGTGTCACTCACTGTCTGTCTGTCTGTGCACCATCATATACTTGTGTGTATATTATGACATCTCCCCACTTTCAAAAAATGTGTGTATGTGTCAATAAATAGTGGGTGTGTGTATGAGCCTGACTATGTACAAAGTATGTGAGCGTATTTACATGAGTAGGAGCTGAACAATATACAAAATACGTGAACATATTTACATGGGAAGGTGTCTAGTGCAGGTAGATTGCATACAACAAATTAGGAAGAAACAATATGTACAGATGTGTAAGCGAAGCACAAGGCAATGCAACATTCAGTCTATAAGTTCAGTCTCTGTGGCGGGCGATGGATTCTGGTTGACCGCCTCAAGGGTGGGTCAGGGGCCGCCTGCACTGGAATGGGTGGAGCTGCGTCCAACGTAGACGGTGGCAAAAGAAACGGCAGATCGGTGACCTCTTGCAAGGGTGTGTCCTGAGGAATCAGCAGGCGAGGCGGGACATCACGTTCAGGTGGCGAGCGTGGAAGCAGCCGCAGGGCCCGCCTATTACGGCGAAGAAAAGAGCCATCATGCATGTGAACGGGAAATGATCTGGGGGCCACTTGCTTGACCACCACAGCTGTGGCAGACCAGCCACCGTCAGGTAGCTGAACACTAACCCGGTCAGCAGGGACCAGAGCAGGGAGATCTGTGGCGTGGGCATCATACCCCGACTTACATTGGGCCCGAGACAGTTGCACTCTTTGCAGGACCGGAAAATTGTCAAGGTCCGGGACGTGGATAACTGGCACCGTCGTCCGTAGTGTGCGGTTCATTAGCAGCTGTGCTGGGGACAGGCCAGTGGACAAAGGAGTCGCCCTGTAGGCTAGCAGTGCCAGGTGAAAATCTGAACCCGAAACAGCAGCTTTACACAACAGTCGTTTTACAATGTGTACCCCCTTTTCTGCTTTCCCATTTGACTGGGGATAGTGGGGGCTCGAAGTGATGTGCATGAAATTGTACCGTCGGGCAAAATCCATCCACTCCTGACTGAAGAAGCACGGGCCATTATCTGTCATGACCGAAAGTGGAATGCCATGACGGGCAAAGGTCACTTTGCACGCCCTGATGACTGTTGCTGATGTGAGGTCATGCAGTCTGACCACCTCGGGGTAATTTGAAAAATAGTCCAGGAGGAGGACGTAGTCCCGGCCTTTTGCGTGGAAGAGATCAATGCCAACCTTGGTCCATGGGGATGACACCAGTTCATGTGGCTGCAAAGTCTCTTTCGGCTGAGCAGCTGGAACCGTTGGCACGTTGGGCAATTTAGGACAGTGTTGGTGATGTCGTCATTGATGCCAGGCCAATATACTGCCTCTCGGGCTCGCCGGCGACACTTTTCCACCCCCAGGTGACCCTCATGGAGTTGGCCGAGGACGAGCTCTCGCATACCCTGTGGTATTACCATCCTGTCCAGTTTCATTAGTATGCCATCGACCACTGCCAGGTCGTCTTTTATATTGTAGAACTGTGGGCACTGGCCCTTCTGCCAACCATCTGTGAGATGGCGCATGACCCGTTGGAGTAAAGGATCCCTGGCTGACTCTTGACGAATCTGCACGACACTTTCGTCAGTGGCCGGAAAGTTGGATGTGCAGAACTCAACATGGGCGTCGATCTGGCAGACGAAGTCCGACTGCTCGCACAGCGTGGTGATGGAGCGAGAGAGTGCATCGGCCACAATGAGCTCCTTGCCCGGGGATTAGACCAGGTCGAAATCATAGCGTCGGAGTTTGAGGAGGATACGCTGTAGGCGTGGCGTCATATCATTGAGGTCCTTCTGTATGATGTGAACCAGTGGCCTGTGGTCCGTTTCGACCGTACACTTGGGGAGTCCAAACATGTAATCATGGAATTTGTCAATCCCTGAGAGGCCTAGGCACTCTTTCTCGATTTGAGCATATCGCTGCTCAGTGGGGGTCATGGCTCTAGATGCATATGCGACTGGGGCCCAGGAGGATTCGTTGCGCTGGAGGAGTACTGCCCCAATGCCAGCCTGGCTCGCGTCGGTGGAGATCTTTGTCTCCTTGGCAGGGTCTAAAAATGCACAGCTTCCACTAGATGCGTACCCTCTCCCCCGCATATCCAACATGGTCAATCGGTTGCACAGTACAAGGTCTTTTCCACCGTGGACCTCAAGTCCGCATACCATCAGCTCCCCATCCACCCAGGTGACTGCAAGTACACAGCCTTTGAGGCAGACGGGCGGCTCTACCATTTTTTAAGGGTCCCATTTGGCGTCACGAACGGAGTCTCGGTCTTCCAACGGGAGATGGACCGAATGGTTGACCAGCACTGGCTGCAGGCCACGTTCCTATACCTCGACAACTTAACCATCTGCGGCCATGACCAGCAGGACCACGATGCCAACCTCCAAAAATTCCTCCAGACCGCTAACGCCCTGAACCTCACATATAACGAGGAAAAATGTGTTTTTAGCACCAACCGTCTGGCCATCCTGGGATACGTAGTGCGCAATGGAGTGATAGGCCCTGACCCCGAACGCATGCGCCCCCTTATGGAATTTCCCCTCCCGCACTGCTGCAAAGCCCTGAAACGCTGCCTGGGCTTCTTTTCGTATTACGCCCAGTGGGTTCCTCAGTACACAGACAAGGCCCGCCCGTTAATACAGTCCACTACCTTCCCCCTGTCAACAGACGCCCGCCAGGCCAACAGCCGCATCAAAGCGGATATCGTAAAGGCCACGATGCACGCAATCGACGAGTCCCTCCCCTTCCAAGTCGAGAGCGACGCATCCGATGTAGCTCTGGCGGCCACTCTCAACCAAGCAGGCAGACCCGTGGCCTTTTTCTCCCGGACCCTCCACACCTCAGAAATCCGCCACTCCTCAGTGGAAAAGGAAGCCCAAGCCACAGTGGAAGCTGTGCGACATTGGAGGCATTACCTGGCCGGCAGGAGATTCACTCTCCTCACCGACCAACGGTCGGTAGCCTTTATGTTCGATAATGCACGGCGGGGCAAAATTAAGAATGACAAGATCTTAAGGTGGAGGATCGAGCTCTCCACCCATAACTATGAGATCTTGTATCGTCCCGGAAAGCTGAACGAGCCGTCCGATGTCCTATCCCGCGGCACATGTGCCAATGCACAAATAGACCGTCTCCAAGCCCTCCACGAGGACCTCTGCCACCCGGGGGTCACTCGATTCTACCATTTCGTAAAGTCCCGCAACCTCCCCTACACTGTTGAGGAGGTCCGTACAGTCACCAGGAACTGCCACATCTGCGCAGATTGCAAACCGCACTTTTTGAGGCCGGATAGAGCGCACCTGATCAAGGCTTCCCGCCCCTTTGAACGCCTCAGCTTGGATTTCAAAGGGCCCCTCCCCTCCACCGACCGCAACGCATACTTCCTGAACGTGGTGGACGAGTACTCTCGTTTCCCCTTCGCCATCCCCTGCCCCGACATGACAGCGGCCACGGTCATTAAAGCCCTGGGCACCATCTTTACACTGTTCGGCTTCCCCACATACATCCATAGCGACAGGGGGTCCTCCTTCATGAGTGACGAGCTGCGTCCGTTCCTGCTCAGCAAGGGCATTGCCTCGAGCAGGACGACCAGCTACAACCCCCGGGGGAACGGGCAGCTAGAGAGGGAGAATGGCACGGTCTGGAAGACCGTCCTACTGGCCCTACGGTCCAGAGATCTCCCAGTGTCCTGGTGGCAGGAAGTCCTCCCGGATGCTCTCCACTCCATCCGGTCGCTGCTGTGTACCACCACTAACCAAACGCCTCACGAGCGCCTCCTTGTCTTCCCTAGGAGGTCCTCCTCCGGAACGTCGCTGCCGACCTGGCTGGCAGCCCCAGGACCCATCTTGCTCCGGAAACATGTGCGGGCGCACAAATCGGACCCGTTGGTCTTGAGGGTTCACCTTCTCCACGCGAACCTGCAGTACGCTATGTGGCGTACCCCGACGGCCGACAGGACACGGTCTCCCTGCGGGACCTGGCGCCCGCCAGCAACACACACACCCCCCCAACACCGATCACCCCCTCCCTGCCACCGGCGCACCCCACGACCGCCCCCTTCCCGGGGGGATCGGTCCTCCTCCCGTGCCCGCCCAGGAGTAAAACAGGAACAAACAGCGCAACGCTCCCGGAGACGATAGCGCCCGAGCCAGCACCTGTACCACCACCGGGTCTGAGGCGATCGACGAGGAAGTCCAGACCGCCCGCCCGACCGACTCGTGGAATCCGCGTGACACCAAGAAAGCAAGAATTTTGTTGTAAAAGAAATGTTTTTTTCCTTATTGTAAATAGTTCTGACAAACTTGTACATAGCTAAATGTTGGGCTTAATATGTATAGCCACAGTTCGAAATTTGTTCCAGGACCAGCCTTGTAAACCCCTACCACCATGCGAACCACCACCCAGCCGGGTTCCTTTTTAACAGGGGGTGAATGTGGTGGTATGTATTAGGGGTAATGTAATACCTGTGAAGCCGAGAGGCTATTGGCTGACAGGTCCCGGGTCCTGGTTGGATTTGCCGACTTCTGGCTCCACCCTGAAGGCAGAGTATAAGAGCTCGAGTTCTCCCCACAGCCTCATTCTGTTACTGAGCTGCTGGGGAACAAGTCTCGCTTAATAAAGCCTAGATAGACTTCATCGCTTCTCGTCTCGCGTAAGTCATTGTGCGCTACAATAGTTAACTGTTGGGCTAAATGCATAGCCACTGTTCAAAATTTGTTGCAGGACCAGCCTTGTAAACCCCTACCACCATGCGAACCACCACCCCGCCAGGTTCTTTTTAAACAAGGGGTGAATGTGGTGGTATGTATTAGGGATAATATGGTACCTGTGAAGCTGAGAGGCTATTGGCTGACAGGTCCCGGGTCCTGGTTGGATCTGCCGACTTCTGGCTCCGCCCTGAAGGCGGAGTATAAGAGCTCGAGTTCTCCCTGCAGCTGCATTCTGTAACTGAGCTGCTGGGGAACAAGTCTTGCTTAATAAAGCCTCGATAGACTGCATCACTTCTCGACTTGTGTAAGTCATTGTGCGCTACAGTACTGAAGGTAATAAGGAAGGCAAATGGAATTCTGGATTTTATTTTAAGGGGGCTGGTGTTTAAAAGTAGAGGTGTTGCTAGAAATGTACAAGGTATTAGTGAGGCCACATTTAGAATATTGTGTACAGCTTTGGTCCCCTTATTTAAGGAGAGATATATTATCATAACAGGCAGTACAGAGGAGGTTTATTAAGCTGATCCTGTGTATAGAGGGCCTGCCATATGAGGAAAGATTAAACAGTTTGGATCTGTACTCCTTGTAGTTCAGAAGAATGAGAGGTGATATAATTTAAACATATTAGATTCTTAGGAAGTTAGACAGGTGTTGTAACCCCCATGAGGATCATGGGGAAATGATCATTGTTCTCCCTGTGGAACTCATGGAATACAAGCTCCTTAGGTTGAGGGCCAACCACCTGGGGCTCGTTAAGGCAGGGGATAAAAGCAGGGCCAACTCAGAGCCTGATCAGATCCATCCTCGCTGTGAGGTCTGCATTGGGAGTGAGTTTCTGTGCTAAGCATGTAATTGTAAATATGTAAACAAATTCACTTTCATTCACGACAGTGTTGCTATGAGTTATTATAATAGGGTAAATGTTGGGAAGATGTTTCCACTCATGGGAGAGGGTAGGACCAGAGGACATAGTTGCAGAATAAGGGGGTGCTCACTTAAGGTGGATTTGAGGAAGAATTTCTTCTCTCAAAGAGTGGTGAATCTTTGGAATTTTTTATCCCAGGAAGCTGTGGAGGCCGAGTCCTTGAATATTTTCAAGACTGTAGGGGAACTAACGGTTACGGAGATAAGGCAGGAAAGTGAACTTAGTGAGTGTTAGATCAGCCATGATCTTACTGAATGGCAGAGCAGGCTTGAAGGGCTGAATGGCCTACTTCTTATGGCCAGATGCCAAATTCAGGATTTGACCAGGAAGCATCCTAATTTCCATCTGTTGATTGAAAATGCACTGCCAATATTTGTGTAGAGTTGTTAGATCTAATTGCAGATTCCCTCCCCAAGCCATATTTTGGAGAGCACGTCCCTCATGTCATGGTCAGCATCCTTCCGTCTATGTAAGATGGTGGACATGCAGCAAATCCATTGGGGATGGGTTGCTTCATATGGGTGCATTTCTGCTGATGGTTGAAGAGACCAATTTGTGAGAGAAACGATCTGCCACAAGGAGCGCCTCTGATTATCAGCTGTCATTGTGACTTGTAAGGCCTTCTTCTGGTTGAAGCTGATGAGGTAGATGTCCGCCCCCATGTCCCACACATAGGTCGAATGTATTCCTGGGTGGCGCAAAATCTTCCTGCAACCTGCAATGTAGGTCTGATCAGGATGGACCATTAACTACAGAGCAGATTTGTCCTGATTGGTGATGACCTTGGACAGAATTTTGTGTTCCAAGTTAAGCAGTGAAATAAGGTAGCCAATTTCTGATTTCCTCCCTTCTGTTTGTAGATAAGGGCGATGATGTCTTTCCTGATGGATTCTGACATGCTGCCGACAAGAAGCACATGCTCATACCCTTCGAACAGGTCTGGGCCAATCCAGCCACACAGACTCAAATACAACATGGCCTGTAAACCGTCGCCTCCACCAGTTTATCTCATTGTGAAGGACCTGATGGCCTTTGTCAGCTTGTCCAGAGTTAGTAGCCAGTCAACAGCATGAAAAGGACAATGACAGATAAATGAAAATGAAAATCACTTATTGTCACAAGTAGGCTTCAAATGAAGTTACTGTGAAAAGCCCCTAGTCGCCACATTCCGGCGCCTGTTCAGGGAGGCTGGTACGGGAATCGAACCGTGCTGCTGGCCTGCCTCGGTCTGCTTTCAAAGCCAGCGATTTAGCCCAGTGTGCTAAACCAGCCCCTGTATGGGGCCGCCTGACAAGGCGGAGACTGTATGCTATAATTTATAGTGAAGCAGCACCATGGCATTTTAAAAAATTGATCGATCAAATATTATTCTATCAGCAATTCCTAGCCATCTCAAATATTTTCCTTCCCCAGAAAAACTGTAATGTCATCCCTTACCATCCACATGCCACCTGCTTCTTCATCACCTTACCATCCACATTAAGGTAACCTACACCTTGGGAGTGCCACTTGAGAGAAAATTAAGTAGAAAGCTGGTAATATTACCAAGCTGCTCTCCAGTTGAACAGTCCACTTTCTTCCCGAGGACTCTGCAATATTGATACCACATTGACACTGGTTACTGGGAAAAATCATGCCCAAATTAGATACTGCAGCAAGAAAAAGTAAAACATTCTTTTACAAATGTATGATCTCTGTGGATCGGAGAAAAAAAGCTCTTTTAGTCAGAGGACCATTACACACACAGCATACTTAATCAACTCAGATGAATTTGGGTACCCTTAAACCAAGTAAAGACAATTAATCTAAGTCAACATGGTTCCTCTTAACATAATTTAATACTTGAGGTACCCTCAATAATGATGCTTAGAGATTAAACTGTAAAGAAGGCTTTATTAGACTAATAACTATACTACAGCTAGAGATGAGAGCTGACTGTTACAGACCATGAGGCAGGCCTTTATGTATGGCTCCCAGATGGGCGGAGCCAGAGGCGGAGTCCCCAGGGTCCAAGCCCGGTCTTAAAGGGGACATCACCTTACATGATGATAAGGCAGTAACCGTTCATCACATTCACCCCCTGTTTAAAAAGGAGCCCGGCGGGGGTGAAGTGCCATCATAGGTCCATCCGTCTCGGTGGCCGGATCGTCCTCCTCGACCTCCTCAATTCGGGCGGTGGTGCGGCGGGCACGGACGTCCCGGTTGAGGGCACATCCGGGAGCACAGCGGTCGGAGCTTCGGTCCGGGTCGGGGCAGAGGAACTAGGCAGGGCCGGGGATAGCGGAGCCGGCGCCGGCGGGGTGTGTAAAGGGGGGGCGCACGGTAGGAGCTCACCAATGGGTGGTAGGGCCGGAAGGGGGTGTGTTGTAGGGGGCAACGGGTCCTGCAGGGGCGCGGCGCGGGAAGGGGCCTCTGTGGTGGAGGATCCAGCGGGTGCCAGATCCCGGAGGGAAACGGTATCTTGCCTGCTGTCGGAGTACTCCACGTAGGCGTAACTGGGGTTGACGTGGAGCAGTCGGACCTTTTCAACTAGGGGGTCCGTTTTATGGCTCCTCGCGTGCCTCCGGAGAAGAACAGGTCCCGGAGCCATCAGCCAAGGTGGAAGCGAGACCCCAGAGGTAGACTTCCTGGGGAAGAGAATCAATCGGTCGTGAGGGGTCTCATTCGTGGCCGTGCAGAGGAGTGACCTAATGGAGTGTAGGGCATCGGGTAGGACCTCCTGCCAGCGGGTGGTTGGGAGATTTCTCGGCCGCAGGGCCAGAAGGACAGCCTTCTCCCTCTCCACCTGCCCGTTTCCCCGTGGGTTATAACTGGTCGTTCTGCTCGAGGCGATGCCTCTGCTGAGCAGATACTGACGCAGTTCATCGCTCATGAACGATGTACCCCGGTCGCTGTGGATATAAGCAGGGAAATCGAACAGGGTGAAGATGCTGTGCAGTGCCTTAATCACCGTGGCTGAGGTCATGTCGGTGCAGGGAATGGCGAATGGGAAACGGGAGAACTCATCGATCACGGTGAGGAAATAGGCATAATGGTTGGTGGATGGGAGGGGCCCCTTGAAGTCCACGCTCAGTCGCTCAAAGGGGCCCGAGGCCTTCACGAGCCGAACCTAGTCTGGCCGATAGACGTGCGGTTTGCACTCCGCACAGACTTGGCAGGTCCTGACCATGGCCTTGACCTCCTTGGTTGAGTAAGGTAGGTTGCGGGACTTGATGAAATGGACGAGCCGGGTAACCCCCAGGTGGCAAAGGTCATTGTGGATGGCTTGCAGGCGGTCCTCCTGCGCGTTGGCGCATGTGCCGCGGGACAGGGCATCTGGGGGCTCGTTGAGCTCCCCTGGACGATACTTGATATCGTACGAGTAGGTGGAGAGTTCGATCCTCCACCTCAAAACTGTATCGTTTTTTATTTTGCCCCGTTGCGTGTTATCGAACATATAGGCGACCGACCGTTGGTCGGTGACGAGGGTAAACCTCCTACCGGCAAGGTAGTGTCTCCAGCACCGCACAGCCTCCACAATGGCTTGTGCCTCCTTTTCGACTGCAGAGTGTCGAACCTCGGAGGCGGTGAGGGTTCGGGAGAAGAACGCTACTGGTCTGCCTCCTTGATTGAGGGTAGCAGCCAGGGCGATGTCTGATGCATCGCTCTCTACCTGGAAAGGGATGGTTTCGTCCACCGCGTGCATGGCGGCCTTGACGATGTCAGCCTTGATGCGGTTGAAGGCCAATTGAGCCTCAGCCGAGAGGGGAAAAGTGGTGGTCTTTAGGAGTGGGCGGGCTTTGTCCGCATACTTGGGGACCCACTGGGCGTAATAGGAGAAAAGCCCCAAGCACCGTTTGAGGGCCTTGAGGCTGCGGGGCAGAGGGAGTTCCTTAAGGAGGCGCATGTGGTCGGGGCCGGGACCTAGGACACCGTCTTCCACGACATAGCCGAGGATGGCCAGCCGGGTGGTGTGGAAAACGCATTTGCCCTCGTTATAGGTCAGGTTAAGGGCTCGGGCGGTCTGGAGGAACTTTTTGAGGTTAGCGTCATGGTCCTGCTGATCATGGCCGCAGATGGTGACATTCTCCAAGTACGGGTATGTAGCCCGCAAACTGTACTGGTCCACCATTTGGTCCATCGCCCTTTTTTAAAAAAATATTTTATTGAAAATTTTTGGCCAACCATCGCAGTACATTGTGTATCCTTTACACAGTAATATAACAATATAAATAACAATGGCCAGTTTTATAAACAAGAAATAAATAATATATAAACAAAAACAAAAACAAAACTAAATGGCAACTGCCTTGTCCCAGATAAATATTCTCCAAAAATATGTTTTAACAGTCCAATATGCAATTATCTATAACAACAACCTATACATATTATACTTATATATTAACATCCCTGGGAATCCATCTGGTTCCACCCCCCCGCCCCCCCCCCCCCCCCCCCCCCCCCGGGCTGCTGCTGCTGTCTTCTTCTTTTCCATTCCCTCTATCTTTCTGTGAGGTATTCGACGAACGGTTGCCACCGCCTGGTGAACCCTTGAGCCGATCCCCTTAGGACGAACTTAATCCGTTCCAGCTTTATAAACCCTGCCATGTCATTTATCCAGGTCTCCACACCCGGGGGCTTGGATTCCTTCCACATCAACAGTATCCTGCGCCGGGCTACTAGGGACGCAAAGGCCAAAACATCGGCCTCTCTCGCCTCCTGCACTCCCGGCTCTTCTGCAACCCCAAATATAGCCAACCCCCAGCTTGGTTCGACCTGGACCCCCACTACCTTCGAAAGCACCTTTGTCACCCCCACCCAAAACCCCTGTAGTGCCGGACATGACCAGAACATGTGGGTGTGATTCGCTGGGCTTTTCGAGCATCTCGCACACCTATCCTCTACTCCAAAAAATTTGCTAAGCCGTGTTCCAGTCATATGCGCCCTGTGTAACACCTTAAATTGTATCAGGCCTAGCCTGGCACACGAGGACAATGAGTTTACCCTACTTAGGGCATCAGCCCACAGCCCCTCCTCAATCTCCTCCCCCAGCTCTTCTTCCCATTTCCCTTTCAGCTCGTCTACCATAATCTCCCCCTCGTCTCTCATCTCCCTATATATGTCTGACACCTTGCCGTCCCCCACCCATGTCTTTGAGATCACTCTGTCCTGCACCTCCTGCATCGGGAGCTGCGGGAATTCCCTCACCTATTGCCTCGTAAAAGCCCTCAGTTGCATATACCGGAATGCATTCCCTTGGGGCAACCCATATTTTTCGGACAGTGCTCCCAGACTTGCAAACGTCCCATCTACAAACAGATCTCTCAATTGTGTTACTCCTGCTCTTTGCCATGTTCCAAATCCCCCATCCATTCTCCCCGGAGCAAACCTATGATTATTTCTTATTGGGGACCACACCGAGGCTCCCGTCTTTCCCCTATGCCGTCTCCATTGCCCCCAAATTTTCAGAGTAGCCACCACCACCGGGCTTGTGGTGTATTTCTTCGGTGAGAACGGCAACGGCGCCGTCACCATGGCTTGTAGGCAAGTCCCCCTACAGGACGCCTTCTCCAATCTCTTCCACGCGCTCCCTCCTCTTCTCCCATCCACTTACATACCATTGAGATGTTGGCGGCCCAGTAGTACTCACTCAGGTTCGGTAGCGCCAGCCCCCCACTATCCCTACTACGCTGCAAAAATCCCTTCCTCACTCTCGGGGTCTTCCCGGCCCCCACAAAACTCATGATACTCTTCTCAATCCTTTTGAAAAAAGCCTTCGTGATCACCACCGGGAGGCACTGAAACACACTGAAAGAGGAATCTCGGGAGGACCACCATTTTCACCGCTCGTACCCTCCCTGCCAGTGACAGGGATACCATGTCCCATCTCTTGAAGTCCTCCTCCATCTGTTCCACCAACCGCGTTAAGTTTAACCTATGCAATGTACCCCAATTCTTGGCTATCTGGATCCCCAAGTAGCGAAAGTCCCTTGTTACCTTCTTCAGCGGTAAGTCCTCTATTTCTCTGCTCTGCTCCCCTGGATGCACCACAAACAGCTCACTTTTCCCCTTGTTCAGCTTATATCCTGAAAATTCTCCAAACTCCCCAAGTATCCGCATTATCTCTGGCATCCCCTCCGCCGGGTCCGCCATATACACCAAAAATCGTCCGCGTAAAGAGATACCCGGTGTTCCTCTCCTCCCCTAAGTACTCCCCTCCACTTCCTGGAACCCCTCAATGCTATTGCCAGGGGCTCAATCGCCAGTGCAAACAATAATGGGGACAGAGGACATCCCTGCCTTGCCCCCCTATGGAGCCGAAAATACGCAGACCCCCGTCCATTCGTGACCACGCTCGCCATCGGGGCCCTATACAGCAGCTGTACCCATCTAATATACTCATCTCCAAAGCCAAATCTCCTCAACACCTCCCACAAATAATCCCACTCCACTCTATCAAATGCTTTCTCGGCATCCATCGCCACCACTATCTCCGCTTCCCCCTCTGGTGGGGGCATCATCATTACCCCTAGCAGCCTCCGTATATTCGTATTCAGCTGTCTCCCCTTCACAAACCCAGTTTGGTCCTCATGGACTACCCCCGGGACACAATCCTCTATTCTCATTACCATTACCTTGGCCAGAATCTTAGCGTCTACATTTAGGAGGGAAATAGGTCTATAGGACCCGCATTGCAGCGGGTCTTTTTCCTTCTTTAGGAGAAGCGATATCGTTGCCTCTGACATAGTCGGGGGCAGCTGTCCCCTTTCCTTTGCCTCATTAAAGGTTCTCATCAGTATCGGGGCAAGCAAGTCCACATATTTCCTATAAAATTCGACTGGAAATCCATCCGGTCCCGGAGCCTTCCCCGCCTGCATACTCCTAATTCCTTTCACTACTTCCTCTATCTCGATCTGTGCTCCCAGTTCCACCCTCTTCTGCTCCTCCACCTTAGGAAATTCCAGCCGGTCCAGGAAGCACATCATTCTCTCCTTCCCATCCGGGGGCTGAGCTTCGTATAATCTTTTATAGAATGCCTTGAACACTCCATTCACTCTCTCCGCTCCCCGCTCTATCTCTCCTTCCTCATCCCTCACTCCCCCTATTTCCCTCGCTGCTCCCCTTTTCCTCAATTGATGGGCCAGCAACCTGCTCGCCTTCTCCCCATACTCATACTGTACACCCTGTGCCTTCCTCCACTGTGCTTCTGCAGTACCCGTTGTCAGCAAGTCAAATTCTACGTGTAACCTTTGCCTTTCCCTGTACAGTCCCTCCTCCGGTGCCTCCGCATATTGCCTGTCCACCCTCAGAAGTTCCTGCAGCAACCGCTCCCGTTCCCTACTCTCCTGCTTTCCTTTATGTGCCCTTATTGATATCAGCTCCCCTCTAACCACTGCCTTCAGCGCCTCCCAGACCACTCCCACCTGGACCTCCCCGTTATCATTGAGTTCCAAGTATTTTTCAATGCACCCCTTCACCCTTAGACACACCCCTTCATCTGCCATTAGTCCCATGTCCATTCTCCAGGGTGGACGCCCTTCTGTTTCCTCCCCTATCTCCAAGTCTACCCAATGTGGAGCGTGATCCGAAATGGCTATAGCCATATACTCCGTCCCCCTCACCTTCGGGATCAACGCCCTTCCCAAAACAAAAAAGTCTATTCGCGAATAAACTTTGTGGACATAGGAGAAAAACGAAAACTCCTTACTCCTAGGTCTACTAAATCTCCACGGGTCTACTCCTCCCATCTGCTCCATAAAATTTTTAAGCGCCTTGGCTGCAGCCGGCCTCCTTCCAGTCCTGGATCTCGACCTGTCCAGCCCTGGCTCCAGCACCGTATTAAAATCTCCCCCCATTACCAACTTTCCCACCTCTAGGTCCGGGATGCGTCCTAGCATGCGCCTCATAAAATTGGCATCATCCCAATTCGGGGCATATACGTTTACCAAGACCACCGCCTCCCCCTGTAATTTGCCACTCACCATCACGTATCTGCTCCCGCTATCCGCCACTATGGTCTTTGCCTCAAACATAACCCGCTTCCCCACTAGTATAGCCACCCCCCTGTTTTTCGCATCTAGCCCCGAATGAAACACCTGCCCCACCCATCCTTTGCGTAGTCTAACCTGGTCTATAAGTTTCAAGTGCGTCTCTTGTAACATAACCACGTCTGCCTTAAGTTTCTTAAGGTGTGCGAGTACTCGTGCCCTCTTTATCGGCCCGTTCAGCCCTCTCACATTCCACGTGATCAACCGGGTTGGGGGGCTTTTTACCCCCCCCCCCCTTGTCGATTAGCCATCCCCTTTTTCCAGCTCCTCACCCGGTTCCCACGCAGCTGTGTCCCCCCCAGGCGGTGCCCCCCCCCGCCCACCCCACCCCATTCCGGCTCCCCCCTCTCCCCAGCAGCAGCAACCCAGTAACTCCCCCCTCCCACCCCCCCCCCCCCCGCTAGATCCCCCACTAGCGTAGTTACACCCCCCATGTTGCTCCCAGAAGTCAGCAAACTCTGGCCGACCTCGGCTTCCCCCCGTGACCTCGGCTCGCACCGTGCGACGCCCCCTCCTTCCTGCTTCCCTATTCCCGCCATGATTATCATAGCGCGGGAACAAAGCCCGCGCTTCCTTTTGGCCCCGCCCCCCCATGGCCAACACCCCATCTCCTCCACCTCCCGTCCTCCCTCCACCACCACCTGTGGAAGAGAGAAAAGTTACCGCATCGCAGGATTAATAACATAAAACTCAACTTTCCCCCCCTTTTTCCCCCCTCTTCGCCCCCCATACTCGCCCCACCACTTTGTTTCAAACGTTCTTTTTTAATAACCCGCTTATTCCAGTTTTTCTTCCACAATAAAAGTCCACGACTCATCCGCCGTCTCAAAGTAGTGGTGCCTCCCTTGATATGTGACCCACAGTCTTGCCGGTTGCAGCATTCCGAATTTTATCTTCTTTTTGTGAAGCACCGCCTTGGCCCGATTAAAGCTCGCCCTCCTTCTCGCCACCTCCGCACTCCAGTCTTGATATACGTGGATCACCGCGTTCTCCCACCTACTGCTCCGAGTTTTCTTTGCCCATCTAAGGACCATCTCTCTGTCCTTAAAACAGAAGAATCTCACCACTATGGCTCTAGGAATTTCTCCTGCTCTCGGTCCTCGCGCCATCACTCGGTATGCTCCCTCCACCTCCAGCGGACCCGCCGGGGCCTCCGTTCCCATTAACGAGTGCAGCATCGTGCTCACATATGCCCCGACGTCTGCTCCTTCTGCACCTTCAGGAAGACCAAGAATCCTTAAATTATTCCTCCTCGCGTTATTCTCCAGCACCTCCAGTCTTTCCACACATCGTTTATGGTGTGCCTCGTGCATCTCCGTCTTCACCACCAGGCCCTGTATATCGTCCTCGTTCTCGGCAGCCTTTGCCTTCACGACCCGAAGCTCCCGCTCCTGGGTCTTTTGCTCATCCTTTAGCCCTTCGATCGCCTGTAATATCGGGGCCAACAGCTCCTTCTTCATCTCCTTTTTAAGTTCTTCCACGCAACGTTTCAAAAACTCGTGTTGTTCAGGGCCCCATGTTAAACTGCCACCTTCCGACGCCATCTTGGTTTTTGCTTGCCTTCCTTGCCGCTGCTCCAAAGGATCCACTGCAATCTGGCCACTTCCCTCTCCTTTTTCCATCCGTTTCCAGGGGGGATTCCCTTCTGGTTTACCGCACAATGCTTCTAGCCATTAAAATTGCCGTTGGGGCTCTTATTAAGAGCCCAAAAGTCCGTTCCACCGGGAGCTGCCGAAACGTGCGACATAGCTGGTCATCGCCGCACCCGGAAGTCCTGGTCCATCGCCCTTTGAAAGATGGAGACCCCGTTTGTGACACCAAAGGGGACCCTGAGGAAGTGGAAGAGCCGGCCGGCTGCTTCGAAGGCAGTATAGGGGCGGTCTTTTGGTCGGATGGGGAGCTGGTGGTAGGCAGATTTGAGGTCGACCGTGGAAAAGACTCTGTATTGGGCGATCCGATTTACCATTTCCGCAATGCGAGGAAGGGGGTACGCATCAAGCTGCGTGAATCGGTTTATGGTCTGGCTATAATCCACGACCATCCGTTTCTTCTCCCCAGACCGGACTACCACCACTTGCGCTCTCCAAGGGCTGTTGCTAGCCTCGATGACCCCCTCTCCCAGTAAACGCTGGACCTCTGACTTGATAAAAGCCATATCTTGGGCACTGTAGCGCCGGCTCCTGGTGGCGACGGGCTTACAGTCAGGAGTGAGGTTAGCGAATAGCGAGGGGGGTGCGACTTTCAGTGTCGCAAGGCAGCACACCATGAGGGGGGGCAAGGGTCCGCCGAACTTCAGTGTCAGGCTTCGGTGGCTGCACTGGAAATCCAGTCCGAGCAGCAGGGGGGCACAGAGGTGAGGGAGGATATAAAATTTGAAACAGGTGTATTTGGCACCCTGGATCGAGAGATCCGCAATACAGTACCCCGTGATTTGTACCGAGTGGGACCCAGATGCGAGGGCTATGGTTTGGGATGCGGGATGGGTGCTAGGGAGCAGCGCCTTACCGTTTCAGGGTGGATAAAGCTCTCCGTGCTCCCGGAGTCGAAGAGGCATGCAGTGTCGTGCCCGTTGATCTGGACCTGCATCATGGAGTTCTGCAGGTGTTTTGGCCGAGTTTGATCGAGGGTGATCGCACCCAGCCGCGGGTAGTCGGAGTCGTCAGCCGAGTCGGACTCGTAAAATGGCCGCTGCCGTCGGTCGCACGTGTCGGGTCGAGAAGATGGCCGCCGACCAGATGGCCGCTCCCATGATTCGCACGAGGCTGATGACGTGTCAGAAGAGGGCGTGTCAGGTCGGTGCACAGCAGCATTGCGAGGCCTGCAGGCCTGAGAGCCTGATTTTCGGGCCGGCTGTTCTTTGTTTTTCTGGTCCCTGGGTCTGGCCAGGCAGACCCTCGCAAAGTGCCCTTTCTTCCCGCAGTTGCTGCAGATCACTGAGCGGGCTGGGCAGCGTGGGCATGGGTGCTGGCCCTGCCCGCAGAAGTAGCATGGTGTGCCCCCATGGTGAGCGGGTCGCCGCATGGCGCAGGCCTGTAATACGGTTGAGTCTGAAGAAGTCCGGGGGGGCTGGCAGAGTCCGCGGGGTACGTACCCAAGTTATGTCGGGCCACCTCCAGTGAGGAGGCGAGCGTTAGCGTCTCCTGGAGGTCTTTTGTCCCGTTTTCGAGCAACCGCTGCCGGATGTAGGTCGAGCGGATGCCGGACACGAAAGAATCTCTGATATGCAGGTTCATATGGACTTCCCCTGTCACATCCTGATGGTCACAGTCCCTGGCAAGCGCGGTGAGCTTTTCAACAAACTCGTCGAGCGATTCCCCCGAGCGCTGCCGGCAGGTAGAGAGCAGATGCCGGGCGTGCACCTCGTTGACGGGTTTGACAAACCGCTTGCGGAGCAACTCAATCGCTTCCTCATAAGTCATCGCCTTTGCGAGCGTGGCGGAGATTCTGTGACTCACCCGGGCGTGGAGTAGACGCAGCTTGCGTGGCCCTAGGATGGGAATCTCTGCGGAGTCCAGGTAGGCCTCGAAGCACCGCAGCCAGTATTAAAAAATTTCCTTTGCCTCCGGCGTTCGTGCTTCCAGATTGAGCTTCTCTGGGTTTAGGCCTGCGTCCATCCTGAATCTAGTTTAGTCTAATAAATTGAGGTACCCTCAATAATGATGCTTAGAGATTAAACTGTAAAGAAGGCTTTAGTAGACTAATAACTATACTACAGCTAGAGACGAGAGCTGACTGTTACAGACCATGAGGCAGGCCTTTATGTATGGCTCCCAGATGGGCGGAGCCAGAGGCGGAGTCCCCAGGGTTCCAAGCCCGGTCTTAAAAGGGGACATCACCTTACATGATGATAAGGCAGTAACCATTCATCACAATACTTGAATGTTTTAGAACTAGGCCATTGCTAAGCCTTCTGTGCATTAAATATATTTGTACCAAAGGCTACATTGTTTATCTTACGAGATAAAACCCATGAGGTACAATTTTCCCACTTCTCTACATATGGACAGCGTATAATGTGCTCACTGTTTAAATTCTAATGGATGGCTGCACTAAGCAACAACTGTTACCCGAGCAACCACGCTACTACCAATGAGTGGAAAAATAAATTAACTAATTGAAAAAAGTTCCTCCAGTCATACACATGGCAATGATGGCAGACCATTATTCATTGCTGCTTTAGGAAATATTGAAATTGCTGTGCCTTCACCTTATTTAACTGGTAAATTTCCTTAACTTGACTCCCATTATTTGACTTTGAGCTAAAAACAGAAATTTAGGGCTTATACATTTGTTTCCCCAATTTTGAGGTGGGGGGGTCACAATTTGTGACGAGTCCGCACCTCTTCCGTTAGAAGTGGGCAACACACAATCTTCAGGCTCCCATATCGTTTACTTGATTGTGGTGTGGAACCAAGGGGCTGTTTGCTGCTGGCATCCTCTTTGTGCTGCCGGCTGCCTCTGCACTCGGCAAAGGACCAAACACCGTGGGTGGGTTCTTTGTTGGCCGATACAGATTGGGTGGAGAATCGGTTTTGACGCAGAAATAGTGGCCAACGGCAGTTTCATTCCAAATCACAATTTTCCGGTGCCTTGACAGCGGTGTCAATATGTTCCAGAATGCATATACAGTAAACGCCGTTGGCATATCATTAGTGGACCTGACACGGTATTCTCCGGGGCCTCCACAATGCTCTGCCTCCAGTGGAGCGAATTCCCGACAGCGAGGTTCACTTGTGCTTTTAAAAATCAGGAAACAGGCGCTATGGCTGCTGAGGGAGAGAGAGGGGGTACAGAAAGTGTCCAACATCGCCATAGTTGCTGACAGCTGGCCGGGGGCTTCTGCCATGGCTGGGTGGACAGTAGGTGGGTTGTGGGATTGTGGTGGACGGGCACGGAACATCATTGCTGCATCATGCTAGGCAGCCATGCAGCTGTATACCCCACTGACTGCCCACTGTGAACTTAGGAATGCAGGTCATATGGGTGTTCCCGCCAGGCCACTCCCCTAAGTGCCCTCTGGCCCCAGTCAATCCATCAGCAGGATGGACTTGCTCCAGCGCAACCAGTGCCATCTTGTTGGCTGGGATGGTGTGTGTGAAGTGTATATCTGCAGCTTGTCAGCCTCCCGAGTGTCAATCACAAATCCGATGAATTGGCACCGTTTCTGATTGGACTCGATTGTGTTCCACATGTCGCCGGTGCTAGCCCCTCAATGTTGCAGCCAGCACATTGCTCTTAAAGGCAGACTGTCCATTTTATAGGGAAGCTACATTAAATACTGCTGAAATTTAAAAGATGCAAAATGGCATGGAGGGGTTCAAGGGTGCCTGATGCGGCACCATCACTGGTCAGGAGGAAAAAGGCTTTTGTTCTGCTGTGGCCTGGAGACCCTTAAGGACGACGGTCAGAAGAGAGCGTGAGCAGGTAGCCTGAAATCTAAACTCCTAGAGCTTGGACCTGAGGACTTGGTAACTGTGCCACAAGACATCCAGTGACCTCACGTGGATGGAAAAGGGCTGAATGTATCTTCATATGACAAGGGGATACAAACCATCTGCACCCATGCCTGTGAGAAAATGTTTTGTTCAGAACTATTCATGTCAATTTCTATAGGGCCCTGCATCAGGAACCCTCTGAAACTCTGGTTTAAATCGGAGAGTTTGGATGGATCCAGCTCTCTTAACAGAATAGTTACCTAGGAAAAATTAGAAGGATTAAAACCAGTTCTAACTCCTTTGTAACTATTGTGGACCAAGACCCTTGCTCTAGTCAATTGACAGACACAACAACTTTAACTTTGAATCAAATAATTTCTTTATTGAACACAAAATAAAATCGTAATGCTTATCACTACTACAAGAGAGGTTCTATCATACTTTGCATTGAAAATACATCAATGATTCTACCTTCCTTTGCTACCATTACAAGTTCACAAGCAGAGATTAAATTGTTAACACGGACCCCCTGACTACCCCCTTGATTCCTGACTACCCCTGACCAGCTTGACTATCCCCTTGACAACCCTAAGCTTCCGACCAACCTCCCTCCCCACACCCCAACCAAACTAACTCCCTCAGCCACTTAACTTACACACTTACCTTCTCTCTTAGCTTGTCAAATTGGCTGGGACTTACCGGTTTTACAGCAGCTTGAGCAGTCAAAATGGGAGTGTCTTCACTCCCCCTGATGATTTTACATGAAGAGAATGTTGCCAAGAGCAGGTGGGTAGGATGGTAGGTGGGTAGGGTGGCAGGATTGTTTGTAGGTTTGGTCGTAGGGTGGCAGGTGGGTGAGTGGGTCAGATTGTGTTGGGAGGGGTTGTCAGGTTGGGGATAATAAGGTCAGGTTTCTCAACGGGCCCGATCAGAAGTCCGGGTGAGAAATATGAGCTCCAGTCTAAGGTAGGAAAGTAGGAGCAAAGTGACAATCCAGTGGTGATTGCAAATCTCGGAAGATTTGACTCTAATTCCAAGGTAACCATATAACTGATCCCTCTCAATTACTCACACTGACACCCCGTTTCCCCCCCCCCCCATCCCCCTCCCAACTGAACCTGACTCCCCCCGACCACCCAACTTACCCCCGATCTGACCTGGCCCGATCCAACCACCTAGCTCCTCACTGCCCTCCAACAGCCTGACCTGACTAGTTCCCAGTCTTTAAATCCCCTCCCAACCTGACCTACCTACCTGTGGTAGTCTGTGTAGAGATATTACGGTACCTAGTAATGCTGGAACACCATTGGTAGATATTGTATGTTTCCCATTGGTCAAGCTGTATGGTAGCTCCCCCCTGCAAGGCGGGGTATAAGAGCCCGTGCCGCCCCAGCAGCCTTCATTCTGTACCTGAGCTGCTGGGGGAAACATCTAGCTTATTAAAGCCTTCAGTTGGACTACAACCTCACTTTAATAGTCATTGATCGTGCATCAATTTAATAAGCTAGATTTAAAAGGATGGAGCTCCGAATCAAGCCGGAGTGTCTGCAACTCAGCCCCCACGCGACAAACTCAGCGGCAACTTTCAAGCACTGGCTGGCGTGTTTCAACGGATATCTCGGAACGGCCGAAAACACCCCCACGGGAGAACAGAAGTTGCAAGTCCTGCACTCGAGGGTGAGCCCGGATATTTACACCCTCATCAAGGACGCGGACGACTTCGATGCAGCAATGGAGCTGCTAAAAGGACATTATATACGCCCGGTAAACCAGGTCTACGCCCGACATCTGCTAGCGACGAGGCGACAAATCCCTGGGGAATCGCTGGAAGAATTCTACCGTGCGCTCCTGGTGTTGGGGAGAAACTGCATCTGCCCGCAAGTTTCGGCAAGCGACCACACAGAGATTTTGATCCGGGACGCTTTTGATGCAGGTATGCTGTCCTCACAAATCCGCCAGCAATTGCTGGAGAAAGACTCCCTAGGCCTCAAGTAGGCACGGGCCCTTGCCGGCTCCCTGGATGTGGCCTCCCGAAATGCCTGCGTTTACGTCCCCGACCGCGCGGCAGCACCCTGGGCAGTTTGGAACCCCCCCGCGGCCGACCCCGAGACATCTCCCATCCCCCACAAGCTTGTGCTGCAAGACAGCCTGGCAACCCCGGGGAGCCCCACTGCTATTTTTGAGGGCAGGCCAAGCATCCCCGACAGCGCTGTCCAGCCCGTGCATCCACATGCAAGGGATACGGTAAAAAGGGCCATTTTGTGGTGGTATGCCAGGCCCATGCGGTCGCTGCGGTATCCGGTGGCGAATGCGGACCACCACCACAATCCTCTCCACGGTCCCCGTGCGGCCAGCAGGTGCCGCCATCTTCCTCCTCCAGGGCCACTTGCGGCCTCCGAGCGCCGCCATCTTGTCCCGCGGACGCCACATACAATGGATGGGCGCCGCCATTTTGTGCACCCCCAGCCATGTGCGACCAATGGGCGCCGCCATCTTGGATGGACTCCCAGGACCCCAGCTCGGCTGACCACACACCGCCCGAAGAGAACATTCAACTGCTGCCGCGATTAGCCTCGGTGACCCTGGACCAGTCCCGGCCTCGAACACTCTCAACTGCTACGACAACAGTACTAATCAACGGGCATGAGATGTCCTGCTTAATCGACTCTGGGAGCACGGAGAGCTTCATACACCCCGACACGGTAAGGCGCTGTTCTCTCCCCGTCCTCCCCGTTAATCAAAAATCTCCCTGGCCTCCGGTTCCCACTCAGCAGAGATAAAGGGGTTTTGTGTAGCAAACCTCACGGTCCAGGGAAGGGAGTTTAAAAATTACCGGCTCTACGTCCTTCCCCACCTCTGCACACTCTTAGGGTTAGACTTCCAGTGCAACCTCCAAAGTCTAACTTTCAAATTCGGCGACCCTATACCCCCTCTCACTGTCTGCAACCTCGCGACCCTAACGGTCAATCCTCCATCCCTGTTTGCGAACCTCACCCTGGATTGCAAACCCGTCGCCACCAGGAGCGGACGGCCCAGTGCCAAGGATCGGATCTCTATTAGGTCAGAGGTCCAACGGCTACTGAGGGAAGGAGTCATTGAAGCTAGCAACAGTCCCTGGAGAGCTCAAGTAGTGGTGGTAAAGACCGGGGAGAAACATAGGATGGTCATCGACTACAGTCAGACCATCAACCGGTTTACACAGCTGGACGCATACCCTCTCCTCCGCATATCCGACCTGGTAAACAGGATCGCGCATTACAAGGACTTCTCCACGGCGGATCTTAAGTCCGCCTACCACCAGCTCCCCATCCGCACTAGTGACTGCAAGTACACTGCCTTCGAGGCAGATGGGCGGCTCTACCACTTCTTAAGGGTTCCCTTCGGTGTCACTAACGGGGTTTCGGTCTTCCAGCGCGAGATGGACTGAATGGTTGACCGGTACGGTTTACGGGCAACATTCCCGGATCTCGATAATGTCACCATCTGCGGCCACAACCAGCAGGACCACGACACCAACCTCCGAAAATTCCTCCAGACCGCAAAGATCCTTAATCTTACGTTTAACAAGGATAAATGCGTTTTAGCACCAACCGCCTAGCCATCCTCGGCTACGTAGTGCGAAATGGAGTTATACGCCCCGACCCTGAACCCATTCGCCCCCTTATGTAGTTCCCCCTCCCTCACTGCTCCAAGGCCCTGAAGCGCTGACTAGTCTTTTTTTCTTACTATGCCCAGTGGGTCCCCAACTATGCGGACAAGGCCCGTCCCCTGATCCAATCCACAGCTTTTCCCCTGTCGATAGAGGCCCACCAGGCCTTCAGCCGCATCAAAGCAGACATTGCAAAGGCCACGATGCATGCCATCGACGAGTCCCTCCCCTTCCAGGTCGAGAGCGACGCGTCTGACGTAGCTCTGGCGGCCACCCTCAACCAAGCGGGCAGACCCGTGGCCTTCTTCTCACGTACCCTCCATGCTTCTGAAATCCGCCACTCCTCAGTCGAAAAGGAGGCCCAGGCCATAGAAGAAGCTGTGCGACATTGGAGGCATTACCTGGCCGGCAGGAGATTCACTCTCCTCACTGACCAACGGTCGGTCGCCTTCATGTTTGATAATACACAGCGGGGGCAAGATAAAAAAAACGATAAGATCTTACGGTGGAGGATCGAACTTTCCACCTACAACTACGAGATCTTGTATCGTCCCGGGAAGCTAAACGCGCCTCCTGATGCCCTGTCCAGCGGCACATGAGCCAACGCACAAGTGGACCGCCTCCGAGCCCTCCACGAGGACCTCTGCCACCCGGGGGTCACTCGCTTCTTCCACTTTATCAAGACCCGCAACCTGCCATACTCCATCGAGGAGGTCAGGACAGCCACCAGGGACTGCCAAATCTGCGCGGAGTGCAAACCACACTTCTACAGGCCAGGGAAAGCGCACCTGATAATGGATTCCCATCCCTTTGAACGCCTCAGTATGGACTTCAAAGGCCCTCCCCCCTCCACTGACCGCAACACGTACTTCCTGAACGTGATTGACGAGTACTCCCGGTTCCCATTCGCCATCCCCTGCCCCGACATGGCCGCAACCACCGTTATCAAGGCCCTCCATAGCATCTTTACGCTGTTCGGGTTCCCCGCTTACATACATAGTGTTAGGGGGTCCTCCTTTATGAGCGACGAACTGCGTCAATTCCTGCTCAGCAAGGGCATTGCCTCGAGCAGGACGACCAGTTATAACCCCCGGGGTAATGGACAGGTAGAGAGGGAGACCGGAATGGTCTGGAAGACCGTCCTACGGTCCAGGAATCTCCCAGTCTCCCGCTGGCAGGAAGTCCTCCCGGATGCCCTCCACTCCATCCGGTCACTGCTTTGTACCACGACCAACCAAACACCTCACAAACGCCTCCTTGTCTTCCCCAGGAAGTCCTCCTCCTGGACCTCGCTCCCGACGTGGCTGGCAGCTCTTGGACCCATCCTGCTCCGAAAACACGTGCGGGCGCACAAGTCGGACCCATTGGTCGAGAGGGTCCATCTTCTCCACGCTAACCCCCAGTACGCTGTGGTGTACCCCGACGGCCGACAAGATACGGTCTCCCGACGAGACCTGGCGCCCGCCGGATCCCCACGCACTCCCCAGCCACCAGTCCCACCCTCCCGTCCACCGGTGCATCTTACAGCCGCCCCCTTCCCAGGAGGATCGGTTCTTCCGCCGGCCCCGTCTAGACCCCCCCCCCGCCCACTGACGCACCCCACAGACGCTCCCTTCCCAGGTCAATCGGCTTCCCCACCAGCGCCATCTAGGGGTGTTGATGCTGCTACAGAGATCGAGGCAACGCTCCCGGAGTCACAGACGCCCGAGCCTCCACCAGCGTCACCACCAAAGCTTCGACGATCACAGAGGACGACCAGGGCCCCCGATCGACTGACTGCTTCATCTTAAAGTGTATATAGTTAATTGGGAAATTGTAAATAGTTACGACAATAAGACAAAACGCTGTGTGGAGGTATTACGGTACCTCCATAACTATAACGTCTACCACGTTACCATGTTGTAATACCAAGCCACCACTCCCGCCGAACTCTTTTTTATCAGGGGGTGAATGTGGTAGTCTGCGTAGAGGTATTACGGTACCTAGTAATGCTGGAACACCATTGGTAGACATTGTATGTTTCCCATTGGTCAAGCTGTATGGTAGCTCCCCCCTGCAAGGCGGGGTATAAGAGCCCGTGCCGCCCCAGCAGCCTTCTTTCTGTACCTAAGCTGCTGGGGGAAACATCTAGCTTATTAAAGCCTTCAGTTGGACTACAACCTCGCTTTAGTAGTCATTGATCGTGCATCACTACCCACTCACCCATCTGCCCCATGACCACCTGCCGCCTTATCCACCTACTGCCCTGCCACCCTATCCACCTGCCACCCTGTTGCCCTACCCATCTGCCACCTTACCCTCTTACCCACACTACCCCCTAACCCAACCTATCCGCTTACCCACTTATCTTGCCCACCCTGCTCTCCCACTTGTTACCCTGCCAACTTACCCACCTGCCACCCTTTTGCTACTCTATCTACCTGCCATCCTGTTGTCCTACCCACCTGCCGCCCTCTCCTCATACACATACTGCCCCTTACCCATCCTACTCTGATTCCCATTTACTTTCCACACCTTGCTTTCTCTCCATAGTTTTTCAAAGAAGCTTTGGGACGTATAAGCTCTTTACTTTCCAGAATATGATGGCTAGTGCTGTAAAAAAGGCAGCATGACTTCTACACAGATTCTCTACACTACTCTCACTGAGGTTTCCTGCACTGACTGAGTTCGAAATGTTTCTCAACTGGAATAATGTCCTGAAGAATCAGAGGAAGGAAAGTGTGTATTTTCTGTCTGAGTCGGATCGCAAATAGGTGTTTTGACCCGAAGTAGATCTGGGCCATGTAGTCTCCTCGGAGTGGCAATCAGCGGCAGATTGCCACTCCGTAGTGACTTACCCGTGCTTGAAAACCAAAGCCCCTGGGCTGGATTCTCCGTTGTGGAGACCAAGTCCCCACGCTGTTGTGAATTCTGAGGCCTTTTACCCCAGGAAAACTGGCATCAAAAGGCCAGCGATTCCCCTGTTTGCTGGGAGCTAGCAGGAAGCCGGCGTAGAGCTTGCAGCTCTAGCTGCCGATATGGCCCCCAGCACCTCCGGTTCAGAGGCCGCGCATGGTGGCCGCCTGCAGCGGCTGCGCCATGTTCCATGGCAGACTCAGCCTGCGGACCTGGACCGCCAAAGTAGTCCTGAATCGGCTGCTCGCGCGCCCCGGACCGCCTGCCTACATTGCCCCCAGCCCCGATTGAAGCCCCCCCTGCCCGCTGATCGGCCCTCCCCCGACTGTGACAGCCCCGGACTGAGTCCGCAGCTGCCACGTGAGGATCCCGGACGGTGTGAGCACACGTACGCCATGCCGTGGGGAATTCGGGCCGGTCAGGGACGGAGCATCGTGTGGCGGGCCGCAGGCAATGGCCTGAGGCCATGGATACTCCGCGTGGATTTTCAGGGGGCGGAGAATTGAAAAAACGGTGCCGGTCCCGATTTCGGAGCCAAAACGGATTCTCTGCCCCATCGCCGAACGCGATTCCGGCGTCATGGAGCGGAGAATCCAGCCCCCTGTCTCGCCCAACCTTCCTGTCTCAGTTCGGGTGAGACTGAAACAGCGAAGTAGCTCAGTGGCTGTGCAGTGAGGTGTAAAAGGAGGGGAGCGAAGGAGGACACTCCTCCATTTTATGGCCCAAGCTGCTGTAAAGCAAGTGAGTTTAAAGCAGTGTCCATCCCACTGATGGGTCGTTGAAAGGCAGAAGATAAGTTTCAAAAGTAAAGTGAATGTGAGGGTTCAGACATTTGTGGTGGAGGCGTCAGTTCGGCCGGAGGGTGGGGGATGGGGGTTGGACCAGCTGCGGGGGTGGGTGGCGGGGGTTGTCCAGTGTCGGTTTGGGCCAAGGTGGGGTGGAGCAGAGGGGGTGACCCCCTGGGGTCGAGGCATGAGGGACGTTCTATGTGGGGCTTGGTCTTTAAAATAGTTCCTCTGAAGTTAGAAATGCTTTCTTTCCATCTCACTTTCAGAATAACTATGGGGATAAAACTGTCAGGATCATCCAAAGTTAGCGATTTAAATCGCTTCTGTCGGATGATTCCCAGCCCTGCGCAACTGTTCAACTGGATTTATCCCTTCTGGACAATTTGGGAAAACCCTTAAGTGGGAACTTCCAAGAGGGATTCCCCAGCACATCTTTAGGGTAGCCCCCAAAATCCGACGCAAGGGAGCCAAGACGTTACGACCTTCAGATGTTGAGGCCTGCGATCGAGGCCTGATCGAAAACAGCTCCATCTTTGTTGCTGCAATCACAGTTTTGCTCACGATTCCAAGGGCACTGCTCCGGCATAACAGTTAGTTTACATTTATTTCTGCTTATCCGAAAGCAAATTGTTTGACTCATTGTTTGACGAAAGTAACCTGTCATTCATGCTGTATTAAGAAAGAAGTCTTTATCCATTGAACTTTAATAAATTAATATTGGGAATTTACATGCATAGCTGATAGTGAAAGGCTTTGTTTGAGAGTCTCACACAATATTTCAAATCTTTGAACACAAGCCCAAATTATATTTGAATTACAAATCATTGTTGAAATCCGTTCCATGTTCATCCTTTAATACAACAGCAAACTAACACATACTTTATCCTTTGAAACCTACAGTTGTCATCCCAACTTTTATACTCCCACACAGCAATTGAGTCATAAATTGTTGACTATCACAGCACTTGCAAATCTTCCATAATAGTTTAACTAAGAGGTTAGTAGATGTACTAATTCCTTTATGAATGTGAAAGGCTGGTGAGCTACATAAGTGAGCCACACATGTGAAACAAAGGCAGAATTTACAGGCAACTTAAATGTCTTTCATTTGTTTCAAGAGTCTGCGCAGGTCCTGTCAAAAAATCTTTTCTATTAAGAATTTGAATGTTGTGCGATCATCAAGTGCAAATTATCAAACACTCACAGTACTAACACATTCTAACTGGAATTACTCAGGACAATTATTCAGAAAGGCTTCCAGCTTAGAAAATAACACTGAGTCATAAACATTAGCTGCATAGTGGTATTGTCACCAGACTAGTACTCCAAAGACCCAGGTAATGCTCTGGGGATCGTTTTCAAATACCACTATGGTAGATAGTGGGATTGGAGTTAAATGAAAATCTCGAATTCAAAGTCTAGTGATGGCTGTTATAACCCACACAAGACTTACGGGGGTTGGAGCAATCAGTCTCCCTGTGGGTCTCGCCGAATGAGCTCCCCCACTAAGGGGGAGGGGAGCTGAAGACTGTCATGATATCCACATTAACATATCATGGTGCAATCACACACACACTGATGGACAGGTACTTGGACCAACCAACACACACACATCGCAGCCAATCACCAGTGAGAGCACACGCACTATAAAACAGGGAACACCACAGTTCCCACTCATTCTACCAGGAGATAGCTCAGAGCACAGAGTTCACAGCGCGCCACTCAGACATACACCATGTGCTGAGTGCCTCACTAAGATAGTGCTAGGGCTGGGTCCACAGGTTAGCTGGTGAAGCATGAACCTCAGCCAGAAGTTAATAGTTATTATTGTACAGAACAATAAAACAGAGTCGTACCATCTACAACCATGTTGGTTCACTTGTGTATCGGAACACCCAACACGACACGATACCAGGACTGGAAACTAGCCAGCGACTGTGAGACCTACCTGCACCTCTTCAGAAATCTGCCATCCTGCGCCATGGAAACCATCAGCCCGCCGCAGCCGCTCCGAATCGCTGGAAATCTTGGCATCAACTGGAAGCTGTTTCAACAGCACTTCCAGCTCTTCCTAGAAGCCACAGACAGGGAGAATGCATCGGATTCCTAGGAAGATCGCCCTCCTCCTCTCCACGGCGGGGCAACACGCCATCCACATCTACAACTCCCTGGCATTCGCGGAAGGCGACGACAAGACGAAATACAAGACGGTCCTTCTAAAATTTGAGGAACACTTCAGCGTGGAAGTTAATGAGAGCTTCGAGAGGTACCTCTTCCAGCAGCGCCTGCAGGGTAAGGATGAGCCTTTTCAATCTTATTTGACACACCTCCGTATCCTCGCACAGTCCTGCGGCTATGAGGCCACCTCCGACTCCATGATTCGGGATCAGATAGTTTTTGGGGTCACCTCGGACACCCTACGCCAGCAGCTCCTCAAAATAAAGCGCCTCACCCTAGCCACCGCCATCGAGACCTGCGTCCTCCACGAAAACGCGACCAGCCGGTACTCCCAAATCCAAGCGGCTGAATCGGCACGGCAGGGGTCCTACGAGGTCGAGCGGGTCCAGTCGATCGAGTTCCTCCCGGCCCGCGGCCCGGACTAGGGCGGCCATTTTGCGCGCTTTCCGAGGCCTCCCGCGCTTGTACGCGCCAAAAGAGGGGACGTCGACGCAGAGGGACGGGATGCGCAGAGGGACGGGATGCGCAGGCGCGCTCTATGCAGGACCGCACCGCGCATGCGCGGTGGCGCAACGAACACCATGACATCACGACGTGCGGCAACTGTGGATCCGCACACTTAAAGCGGCAATGTCCGGCCAAAGCGCGACAATGCCTCCGCTGTGGCAGGATGGGCCACTATGCTGCCTGCTGTCGAGCAGCTCAACCTGCTAACTCTCAACAATTCCGCCAGCCTCGCAGGGACGTGCGGGTCATTCACCCCCATACACTGAGTCATACCCTGACAACATGCAGACCTGTGATACTGACGACCGGGAACCCTTCCGCGTTGCGGTAATAAACAAGAACCGGATGTCCCCAAGTCGGAACCACCAGCCGATGCCAGTGCACAGCATTGATCCGGGCGATGAGTGGTGTGCCACCCTAACGGTCAACCGATCACCAATCACATTCCACTTGGACACTGGTGCATCCGCCAATCTCCTTGCATGGTCAGCCTTCCACACCTTGAAGGTTAAACCACCGATTCTGCCATCCCACTGTCAAGCTGGTTGACTATAACGGAAACATTATCCCGGCCATGGGGTCCTGCCAGCTCGAGGTTACACACAACTCACATAAAGCCACATTGTCTTTTGAGATAGTTGGATCCTCAAAGGATTGTCTGTTAGGCGCACAGGCGTGCAAGGTCCTCCACCTCGTTCAGCGGGTACACACTCTGTCTCGGGCGGTGTGTTCCGGACCTCCGGAGCTTGAGCAGAATGCGCTAGAGGCGAGGGGTCCGATTTCTCGGATGCAGACTTTAGGGCGCAGCTCCACTCACTCCTCGCCCACAACCAGGAGGTTTTCGAGGGCATGGGCACACTGCCCTACACTTACAGAATACGGCTCAAACCGGACGCCACCCCGGTCATTCACGCACCTCGTAGAGGCCCGGCACCACTCAAGGACCGCCTCAAGCAGCAGCTACAGGATCTCCAGGACCAAGGAGTGCTTTCCCGGGTCACGGAGCCCACGCCATGGATCAGCTCCATGGTGTGCGTAAAAAAGCCCTCCGGCGAGCTCCGGATCTGCATCGACCCCAAAGACCTGAACAATAACATCATGAGGGAACACTACCCCATACCCAAACGGAAAGAAATCATGAGCGAAATGGCTCGGGCAAAAATATTCACCAAGCTTGATGCATCAAAGGGTTTTTTGCAGATTCAATTGGATCAGTACAGCAGGAAGCGGTGCACTTTCAACACTCCCTTTGGCAGATACTGCTACAATAGGATGCCGTTTGGCATCATCTCGGCATCCGAGGTGTTTCATCGCATCATGGAACAGATGATGGAGGGCATTGAAGGGGTACGAGTCTATGTTGACGACGTCATCATCTGGTCCACCACACCACAGGAGCACATCAGTCGTCTCGAGCGTGTCTTTGCACGGATACGAGATCAGGGCCTACGCCTCAACCGAGCCAACTGCTCTTTTGGCCAGATTGAGCTAAAGTTTTTGAGGGACCACATATCCCGGTCAGGGGTGCGGCCGGATGCCGACAAAGTGGCAGCCATCGCAGCCATGCAGCAGCCGGCAGACAAGAAGGCAGTGTTACGCTTTCTCGGGATGGTCAACTTCCTGGGGAAATTTATTCCCAACCTTGCCTCGCACACAATGGCTCTTCGCCACCTGGTCAAGAAGACAACGGAATTCCAGGGGCTGCCCGCACAGCAGAAGGAATGGGAGGAGCTCAAGATCAAGCCCACCACCACCCCGGTATTGGCGTTCTTCAACACCACTCGGGATTCAAAGATCTCGACTGATGCCAGCCAGTCCGGCATTGGGGCGGTACTCCTGCAACGGGATGACACTGCATCATGGGCCCCGGTCACCTATGCCTCGCGGGCCATGACCCCCACAGAACAGCGCTATGCGCAGATTGAAAAGGAGTGCCTGGGCTTGTTGACCGACATCGACAAATTCCACGATTATGTGTATGGTCTTCCGCAGTTCACTGTGGAGACCGACCATCGCCCCCTGGTCGGCATCATTCAGAAGGACCTCAACGATATGACCCCTAGCCTCCAGCGCATTCTGCTCAAGCTCCGGAGGTACGACTTCCAACTTGTCTACACCCCGGGAAAGGACCTCATCATCACGGATGCTCTGTCCAGGGCGGTTAACACACCGCCCGAATCGGAAGGGTTCGTTTGTCAGGTCGACGCACAAGTAGCCTTCACATCGGCCAATCTGCCGGCTACTGATGCACGTCTGGCCCACATTCGCCGTGAGACTGCAGCTGACCCCCTTCTACAACGTGTAATGCGCCACATGACGGAAGGGTGGCTCAAGGGGCAGAGCCCACAATTCTACAATGTCCGGGACGACTTGGCCATCATTGATGGTGTCCTCCTAAAGTTGGACCGGATTGTGATCCCACACAGCATGCACCGGCTTGTCCTCGAACAACTGCACGAAGGCCATCTCGGAGTTGAAAAGTGCAGGCGGAGGGCCCGAGAGGCCGGGCATCAGCGACGACATCGCCAACATGGTGCTCAACTGCCCCACCTGCCAAAGATTTCAGTCGGCGCAACCCCCTGAGACACTTCAGCCCCATGAGTTGGTCACGTCCCCCTGGGCAAAGGTGGGTGTGGACCTCTTTCATGCGCTCGGCAGGGACTACGTCATTATAATTGACTATTTTTCAAATTATCCGGAGGTAATACGCCTGCACGACTTGACATCATCAGCTGTAATCAGAGCATGCAAAGTAACCTTAGCTCGCCATGGCATCCCACTCACTGTCATGTCTGACAACGGGCCCTGTTTTGCGTGCCAAGAATGGTCTTCTTTTGCCGCTTCATACGACTTCACACACGTGACGCCCAGCCCTTTGCATCCCCAGTCGAATGGCAAGGCAGAAAAGGGCATCCGTATCATGAAGCGGCTCCTCTGCAAGGCTGCTAATGCCGGATCTGACTTCTGTTTAGCCCTGCTGGCCTATCGCTCGGCCCCACTGTCCACGGGCCTCTCACCAGCCCAGCTGTTGATGGGTCGCACCCTCAGGACCACTGTGCTGTCCATTCATGTTCCTGACCTCGCCCATGCTCCAGTATTGCGAAGGATGCAACAACAGCGTGCTCAGCAGAAGGTGGCACATGACGCTCGGGCAACTGGTCTTCCTGCCCTGGCGCCTGGAGGCAACGTCCGCATACACCTACCGGAGGGTGGCTGGTCGGCAACCGCCGAGGTTCTCCGCCACGTGGCTCCCCGCTCGTTCCTGGTTCGCATGCCTGATGGCTCCATTCACCGGCGTAATCGGCGGGCCCTTCGGTTGCTTCCGCGCTCGCTACGTAATCATGCACCGGTGCCACGCCCTCCTGTTGTCCCTGATGTCGATTTTGTTGAGCTTCCTGCCACTCTGCCTATTCCTCTCTCGCCCGTGGCCAGGCCCATTCCTCAGCCGGTGGATCCTGACCCACCCTTGAGGCGGTCAACCCGAATTCGTCGCCCACCTGATAGACTTGACTTGTGAGCCTGTTTGCACATTGGACTCACTGAATTGTTTTACAGTACTGTTAACGTGTTTCTTTCTTGTCATTCCAGAAGTTCTCTGCTGTTTGCACTTGTTTTGTTTGTGGTACAACCTCGTTGCTCTGTTGCACCTGACACCTTCCTATGGATATAGTTTAGCCTCATGTACATGTTGTAAATATTGCACACACATACTCAGATGCACTCAGTACACACCAATGTTTATTAGCATGTAGGCACATATCCTTGTGAAAAGGGGGGATGTCATGATATCCACATTAACATATCATGGTGCAATCACACACACACTGATGGACAGGGAGTTGGACCAACCAACACACACACATCGCAGCCAATCACCAGTGAAAGCACACACACTATAAAACAGGGAACACCACAGTTCCCGCTCATTCTACCAGGAGATAGCTCAGAGCACAGAGTTCACAGCGTGCCACTCAGACATACACCATGTGCTGAGTGCCTCACTAAGATAGTGCTAGGGCTGGGTCCACAGGTTAGCTGGTGAAGCACGAACCTCAGCCAGAAGTTAATAGTTATTATTGTACAGAACAATAAAACAGAGTTGTACCATCTACAACCATGTTGGTTCATTTGTGTATCGGAACACCCAACACGACAAAGACATTCATGATGGAGATCTGTATAAAGTAGGCCAGGTATGAAACCGACAAAGCAGACCCAGCTGCGATCTGATGCATATTGTAAACATAATTAATTTGTAATAAGCATAGTTTTGTTTTGACCAACTCAGTTCGGACTCGTTTGTGGCCTACAAAACTGGCGACGAGGCTAAAACTGGATTACTGCCACCCCTGCTACACCATGGAACAACAGCCATCTCCTTTCCACTTCTGGACTATGGTTGGAGAATTTTTTTTTTCTATTGCAAATAAGCCTTTGTTCAGAAGATTGGACATGTCCGACACAAGCTTAGAGGATTGGACACAGGATGCAGACCTGCACAAAGCCGCATAATAGCCAAGCTTCTTGCAGTTGAGACATTGCCTGCCTCTTGCAGGGCATTGCCGCTTTAAATGGGCGGTGCCGCAGTTGGGGCACGTCATCACGTCGACGTCGTGATGCTTGGTGCGTTGTCGCACATGCGCAGTGCGGTCAGCCGCCGCTCGCACCTGCGCAGTGTAGTCTTCGGCGGTTTCATTCTCCCGACCGTGGTGCGCATGCGTGGAACCCCTGGACAAGTGCACAAAATGGCCGCCTTCATCGATGCACAGGCTCCACATTCGGGCGATGGCCTGTACACTCTCAGCCTCGTGGGAGACAAGTTGGTCCTGCTCTGCCGACTTAAGGCAGGAATAGCGACTTTTCGCCTGTTTGTGGACTTTGCACGTTTCGATGGCCATTGGCAGGGTCATATTTTTTATTTTTAGGAGCTACTCCTGCAGGCGTCGGAGTGGACACCAAACACGATCTGATCCCTCATGAGGGAGTCAGCGGTGTCACCGTAGTTGCAGGACTGCGCTGGAATGAGAAGATGAGTGAGAAAAGACTGGAAAGGCTCATCCTTACCCTGAAGGCGCTGCTGGAAGACATAACGCTCGAAGCTTTCATTCGTCTCGACCTACCAGTGACTGTCGAATTTGGCTAAGACGGTCTGGAACGTTGCCTTGTCCTCACCGTCGTCAAATGTGAGCGAATTGAAGAATTGGATGGTCTGGTCCCCTGCAGTCGACAGTAGCAGCGCAATTTTTCGGGCATCGGTCGCACTTTCGCGGCCCGAGGCCTCAAGGCATAGACTGAATTTCTGCTTAAAGACCCGCCAGTTGGCGCCAAGGTTCCCGGAGACCCGGAGCTGTGGAGGTGCCTGGATTTTTTCCATGCCGCTGAAAGGCAGTTGCTGGTCATCAGTGAATTTTCAAAGGTAAATTACTTAGAAGCAGTAGCCACACCTGGTATCATGTTGTGTTATTCACCCTGGGGTAACACGGACTGCAACACGATGCAGTGAAATGATCAAGCATACACCAAACGTAGGCGTTGGTTCAATGAGATTTATTGAACTTCAGTAACGAAGCACACAGCTGCCTGTGGGTTGACTCTCTACTACTCTAAGTAAACTAACATTAACTATCTAGACAGACTAGCTCTGATCCACGTGTAGAAGGTGTTGAATGATTTGTACATCCTGACTGTCACTACAGTTGTCACCTGTGGAAAGAGGCAGAGTGCTGATGCCTTGTGCGTTTTATAGTTGGAAGCCGCACTCTGGTGTTCTGTCTGGTGATTGGTCGTGTTCTGTTCTGTATGTTGATTGGCTCACCTGGGTATCTGTCACTGCCTGCTTTTACCCCATGATGTGCATGGGTGCATATTATGACAGGTGGCCTCTACAGTGGAGGCCTTGGGGGCAAAGGTTTCAGCCATGGATCACCATGTCCAAGGCCTGTGGAGGGTGAATGCTGGGGGTGATGGGGTGGAGGCACCCATACAGCTGGTGGCATTCTGCAGGACCAGGGCCATGGTAGGTGGTCAGTGGGGTGCGCAGCAAGATGGCTGCCTTGCAGGCCACGGCAATGGCGGTCCGTGCCTGAGCACTGACCCAGGCCTGTGGGAGGTCACCCCAGCCCCAATCTCCATCACCCTGTCACCCTCCCCCCCCCATCCCATGGGCCCTGTAAGGGTCCCCCTACCCAGCCAGCCCGGCCAGCATCAGGATCGGCAGCCCATGGTAACGCCTCTCCGTGTCCTACCTCCGCTCTCTCCCTCATCAGCCATGGCGCCTGTTTCCCGATTTGTAAAAGCACAAGTGAACCTCACCGTCGGGAATTCCCCCCCAGTGGAGGCGGAGAATCACAGAGACCCCGGAGAATACCGGGTCAGGCTTGCTAATGATATGCCCACGGTGTTTACTGTGCGTGCAGAGTGGAATGCATTGATGCCGCTGTGGAGGCACCGAGGAATCGCGATTTGTCGTGAACTCGGTACCGGCCATGATTTCAGCATCAAAACTAATTCTCCGCCCAATCACTTTCCCGATTTCGACGTCAGCCAACGGAAAAACCCACCTCAGGAATCCCCAGTAAGCACCGTGAACAATGCACGCAGCAGGGGATAGGATTGCTGATGAATCAGAACAGGTGCCTGAAAGCAGATTTAACAAACAAATTTTTTTTTAAAGTATTTTAATTCCATATTTTCAACTTTTTACATGTTACAATAGCAATAAACCCACCCAACCAAGCCTCCCTTCCCTCTCCCCCCGCCTTCCTCAAAAGTCAACGGTAACCAACTCTCCAAAATGCAGAATGAACAAACCCCACCTTCACTCGCCTCCCTTAGAGCAAATTTCACCTTCTCCAGGGCTAAGGACTCCAGTAGATCCCTCTGCCAAGCCGAGGCACAGGGTGAGAAGCTGACCTCCACCCCAACACGACCCGCCTGCGAGCAACCAGAGAGGCGAAGGCTAAGACATCTGCCCCCTCACCAGCCTGCAGTTCTGGCCGGTCCGATACCCCGAGTACGGCTTCTAGGGGACCGGGCTCCACATCCACATGTTGAAATGGTGCTGAAAATTGCTCTCCAAAACTTTTCCGGCTTCGGGCAGGACCAGAACATATGTACATGATTCACAGGACCCCCCCCCACACTGCTCACAGATGTCCTCCACCCCCTCAAACAGGCGGCTCATCTGCCCTGTACACCACCTGCAGCTGTATCAACCCCAGCCGCGCACAGAGGCATTCACCCTCGGCAGCACCTCACACCACAATCCCTTCTCCAACGCTGCCCCAACTCCTCCTCCCACTTAGCCTTGATCCCCTCCATGGACATCTTATCCTCCTCCAAACTCGTCCCATAAATTGCCGAGATGACCCCCTCTCCAACCCCCCTGCTGACCACACCTCCTCCAGCAACGAGGAGGCAGGCGCTATTGGGAAGGTTGAGAAGACCCTCCTCGCAAAGACCTGCACCTGCCTGGACTGGAAACTCTCCTGCCGCACAAACCCAAACTTCTCATTCAGCTCCTCCAAGCTCGCAAACTGCCCTCCCAGAAACAAATGCTTTATCTCCCTGATCGCCCTCTCCTCCCATCTCGAGAAGATCACATCCATCCTCCAAGGCTCAAATCATAATTATTCCTGATCGGCATTCCCCCCGACCCCGCTCCCAATCTAAAATACTGCCAAACCTGCCACCAAATATTCCACCACCCTCGGACACACCGAATACTTCCCTGGAGCCAACGGGACCAGCGCCATTGCCAGCTCCCGCAACCCCAACCCCCCCACATGAACCCACCTTCATCGCCACCCACAAAGCCTCCGCTACCCTAATCCATCCCCGAACCTTCTGCGTATTCACCGCCCAACAATGGTACATCAGATTTGGGAGGCTTAACGCCCCCGAATGCCGTCTCCGCTGCAGCACCCCCCTCCTCATCCTGGCCACCCTCCTCGCCCACACAACACAGAAATCAGCCCACCCAGCCCCTTGAAAAATGCCTTAGGCAAAAAAGCGGGATTCACCCAACTTCCGCAAGGTGTTGGAATCTTAAACACACCTATAAGGGGCGGGACCAAATGGCGAGGCCACAGCAAGGCGCTGTTCAGCACTGGCCTACACAAACATGGACCTGGCAGAAAAGCATCCGGGGGCTCTCCCAGGCCATCAAAGACCCCTGGGTGGTCTGGGTAACCCCTCCCCCTGGAACATGGGCACCTTGGCACTACCACGCTGGCACTGCCATAGTACCCGTGTGGTATGCCAAGCTGACGGGAGCACTGCCCGGGGACAGGGTGGCCAAGGCATAGGGGGCGAGGGGGGCCATTCCCATGAGAGGGGACTGTTGGCTGGGGTGGGGACCCACTGCAGGGGTGGGCCACCATAGGAGGGTGGGGGAAGGTGCTGGGGGGCAATCGGGGAGCAACTGCTCGCACCACCACCATGCCAACCCCTGGATCGTGTTTGCCCATTCCGGAGGCAACCCTTGTCCATGCCCATTTCCCCTACCAACCACCCATAATCCCCGCTGCCTGCTGAGGCCTCTGCCATGCGGCTGAAGGCTATCGCTAAAAGGGAATTGGCAATCGTGGTTAAGTGAGCACTTCACACAACGCAAGTGGATTCCCGTGGGTGGACGGGCCATGTAGCATGTGGGAGTCATTGCCTAGCATGCTCATGCATGTAACACCACACACGCAACATCCAACATCCGAACACCCAGGGGATGGGACACAGTTCCAGGGACATGTGCACGGCCGGAGGGTGGGTGAGTGCCACAGGAAGGTGGAGATGCCTGGAGAGATGCTCTAAGGGTTCAAAGGTCGACCCGTATTGCGGAAGAAAGTGACAAGGCATCAGACTGTTTGTGCACAAGGGTGTTTAATGTGTAATTCAAGTTCCCACTCCCCCAATGGTGCCAACCCTCCACCCCCAACCCCCATCCCCGCCTCCTCCACCCCCTACTTCCCCCCCCACCACCACCTCAGTGATCTTCAACGTGTTTTGTCTTCCTAACTCTACTGCTATGACTAGGTGTCTCCCCAGGATGCACATATAAGCTGGAGGCATCCATTGTCCTTCGATGTCCCTGGCAGGTGTCCTCTGGGGGCTCTGGGACTGGAGGGGCCTGGCTCACTTGTCGGCCGCACTTCCACAGCCGTGCAGCCCTGTCCTGTGTGCTGACTTTGAGATGCAGCCTCATCAGAGGGGTGGAACTCGGAGGAGCTGGTGGCCACCATCACTCCATGGGCCGGGTCCGGGTTGGCACTCAGTGCCCCACCTCGCAGTCGGTACCCATAGATCCCTGGGGTACACCTTGGGATGGAGGGGTAGCTGGTTCGAGCCCCGGCTGTCTCTGCATCATCTGGCTCTGCCAGCCCTGGCTGACTGTCCTGGACCCTCAGGGGAACAGGACACCCCTCTTGGCCTCCACAGCGTCGAGCAGCCTCCCCAGATCAGCGTGCCCAAATCGTGGGGCTGGTCTTCTCAGTGCCATTGTTGCGAGCTAGCTGGGGTTGGCTGAGAAAGTGTAGCCTTAAGTGCTGCTCGACCTTGTTAGCAGGCGGCAGGCGAGCGCAGTCTCGGCGAGAAGCCCATAAGCCTCGGTCAGTGAATCAATTAACATTGAATAGCGTTGCCGGCCTCACTGGGCTGAGCGCCCGGAAACTCGCAGCAATTCCCGCTCGCTACCACACTTAGAAATCTTTCTGGAGAATCGCGGCCTAAGTGTGGGGTAAACCGGTGAGAAACTCCCCAGGGCCCTAAAACATTACTAAGTGTCAATGAAGAGAGGTGGGGAACTTACCGACAGAGCTGGTGGGAAACTCCCTGAAAAACCCGCCACAAATGAACGTCGAAATTTTTCCAGAGAATCTGTTCCACACCTCCCTCACTATCCCCTTCCACAACTCCGAGCTCCTCAGTGCAATGGCCAAGGGCTCTATCGGCAACGATAACAGAAAGGGTGACATAGGACACCCCTGCCTTGTTCCCCGGTGCAATGATAAATACCCTGTGTTCATGTCATTCGTATGCACACACGCCATCGGCTCCTTACACAGCAACTTTACACATGCCACAAACTTAGACCCGATCCCCAACTCCTCCAACACTGCACTCAGATAACTCCACGCCACTCGATCAAACGTTTTCTCTGCATCTATTGCTGCCGCCATCTCCAACTCCTTTCCCTCTGCTGGGGAAAGCACCACATTCATTAGCCGCCTCACAATCGATGACAACAGGTCTGCCCTTAACGAACCTGTCTGATCCTCCTCAATCACCCTCGGAAGATACTACTTCAACCTTAACGACAGCACCTTTGCCAATAACGTGGTGTCCACATTCAGCAGAGATATGGGCCTATTCGACCCTCACTCCACTAGGTCTTTACCCTTCTTTAGCCGCAACGAGATGGAGGCCTGTCCCTTTGTTTTTGGCAAAACCCCTCTGACCATCACATCCTCGAACATTTCCTCCAGCAACGGCGCAAGCTTATCCTTAAATTTCTTGTAAAATTCCCACGGAAACCCATCCAACCCCACCTGCATCTTCTCAATTTCCGGCTTCGCTTCCTCTCCCCCCACTACCCCCTCCAGCCCTGCCTTCTCCATTTCACCCAACCTCGGGTACTCTAACCCTCCCAAAAACGCTCTCATCTCCCGCTCATCCTCTGGTGGCTCCGACTTATACAAGTCCTTATAAAACTCCTTAAGCTGCTCCGGGGCCACCATCAATTCCCTCGTCATATCCCAAACCCGAACAATCTCCCTCGCTGCAGTTTGCCCATGGAGCTGACCTGCCAACATATGACCCGCCTTCTCGCTGGTCTCAGGCAGCCCCCCTCGCCCTTCTGAGCTGACGCATCGCTTTCCCTGTGGACAGCAGGTCAAACCTTGCCTGCAACCCCTTCCTCTTTGACAGAAGCCCCAGATTCGGGTCCCCAGCGTACCTCCCGTCCACCTCCAAAATCTCTTCTATCAACCGTTGCCATTTCTCCCTCTCCTCCCTATCTACCTTAGCCTTGAACAAAATCACCTCCCTCCTCACCACTGCCTCCAGAGCCTCCAAAGCCAACGACGGTGAGACCTTCACTGTACAATTGAACCCCACATACTCCTCAATCACCTTCCCCATCCAATCGCAGAAACTCCGGTCTGCCAACAACCCCACATCCATCCTCCAACCCGACTTCTGAGCCAACGCCTTCTCCAGTACCACGTCCATCCAATATGGAGCATGACCAAATTCACAATTGCTGAATATTCTGCCCTCGTAGCTCCAGACTGCAGTGCCTTCCCCACCATAAAAAAGTCAATCCTCAAAAGCTGGATGATCAGCCATGATCGTGATAAATGGCGGAGCAGGCTTGAAGGACCAAAATGCCTCCTCCTGCTCCTATCTTCTATGTATCTATATATCTATGTAACACCTTGTGCAATGGGGAAAAAATGAATGCTTGCGATCACTGGGTGTAAAAATCTCCATGGGTCATCTTCCTCATAAGTCCAGACAACAATTTTACCCCTTTTGTGACTGGGTCAGCTAGCACGGCTGGGACTTGTCCACCGTCAGCTCCGGCACTGTGTTCCAATCCCCCCTCCCCCCACAATTAACTCATGGGTAAACAAATCCAGGATTGCAGCAACTTTCTTCACGAACCCCGCATCACCCCAATTGGGGGCATATAAGCTAACCAATGCCACCAACCTCCCCTCCAACGCACCCGTTACAATCACGTACCTGCCCCTGATCTGCCACTACCTTCTCCATCTGGAACCTCTTCCCACCAAAACCGCCAGCCCCCTGTGCCTTACTATCGAACCCAGAATGAAACACCTACTCACCCAACACCTCCTAAGCCTCATCTGGTCTTTCACCCTCAGATGGGTCTCTTGCAGCCTCACCACATCGGCTTTCAAACTCTTCAAGTGCGCAAAAACTCTCTTCACCGGTTCCCCTAACCCCCTCACATTCCATTCACCATTCTGACCAGGGATCTCTCACTGCCCCCCACCCCCTCCCCAAACCCCTCTTGTCCACCATCATCATTACCCCAGGGTCTATCCACCCGGTCGGAGCTGCCTCATCCTTTTGTTACCGTCAACTCCCATCCCCCCTTCCCAGAATCCCCCCATCCACTTCCTCTTGCAAACACGTCGCCCCGTTTAACAAACTAAACTGATTAACTTCTTGAACTTTGGTCCAATCTGAATAACATGAAGGTTCAGATACAAAATATGGAAGAGTAAATCCTGACTTTGAAAGCAGATGACAGAAATTCCATGAAACAGATTGATAATCTAACAAGTGAATTAAAGGGTCCAAGGAATAGCCAGTGACCGTGGAAGAAAGGTTTTGAAGAGAAATGAATATCCAGGTAAAGGTGTCAAACATATGTAAAGATTCTGCAAATAACTTTGAAACAAAAACGATGCAACTTACCAGAGTGGTTGCTGAGCTGAATTTAAAAGATTCATAAGCTCGAAAAACAACTCAAAAAGAAATTACTCAAAACAGTGACTAAAATTGTGAAATAACTGAAAACAAGGGTTCCATACTGAGACTTGAACTTTCACATCCATCATGATGACCCACCTGACAACAGAAGAAACAAAAAAAGTGACAAGGAGATGAGCACAATGTTCATCCACCCCGCAAAAAATGGGTCAACTACCAACCAATACAACAGCTGAACCAACCAGGAAGAAATGGAAGAAAAGGATGAAAACATCCCCAGATGTCAGAATAACACCCGAGTCTACAGAAAGATGCAGCAGTGACAGAGCCTGCCACTTCTTTGACACTGCGAATGGATATGGAAGTTCTAAAGCTCCCAGGCTGCATGAACTTTTCAATTCAAGGACTTGAAGGCAGAGGTGGGGTGATGATAATATAAAACATTAGCTAAACTATAATCACGTAACATACATTGGATAAAGACTTGGTTGGGTGGTGAGGGAGTGTGTTTTAAGAGTCCGGCACATATCGGGTTAATGTGAGACTGAGTACAGTACCGTCGATAAAGGCATGTAAGAGAGCACATGATCCATACCCAGGGCCAGTAGAATGTTGGACAGAGCTGTGTGTACGGTAAGCTTGTAGACAGATCCAAGCTTGTATTTGTTACTGTATATTTGTAAATAGTTCTAAGAGTCAGTAAACACTTATAGTTAATCTATATATAACTACAACGACTTCTTCAGGCTCACCAAACTGTAACCAATACGCTACAACAGAAGACGCAAAGTTGGCACTTATCCTGATGTATCAGAGCAGGTCATTAACCTAATCCTGCATTGGATCCAGATTTTGCATTAGACACCACGATTCCTCAGCTCCTCTGATTCGTGTTATTCACCCTGGGGTAACACGGACTGCAACACGATGCAGTTAAATTATCAAGCATACACCAAACGTAGGCGTTGGTTCAATAAGATTTATTGAACTTCAGTAACGAAGCACACAGCTGCCTGTATGTTTACTCTCTCCTACTCTAAGTAAACTAACATTAACTATCTAGACCAGGCTAGCTCTGATCCACGTGTAGAAGGTGTTGAATGATTTGTACACCCTGTCGGTCACTACAGTTATCACCAGTGAAAGAGGCAGAGTGCTGATGCCTCGTGTGTTTTATAGTTGGAAGCACCCCCTCTGGTATTTTGTCTGGTGATTGGTCATGTTCTGTTCTGTTTGTTGATTGGCTCACCTGGGTGTCTGTCACTGCCTGCTTTTACCTCATGATGTGTATGGGTGCATATTATGACATCCCCCCTTTTTAAAAAAACTGTCGGCTGCTTAGAGCATATACGACATATTTACAAAAGTAACTATATACAGCAATTGGTGAGGAATGGATATGTACATGTAAGGTATCTAGCGTGCAGAAACATAACAGTACATATACAAAGGAACTATTTATAAGTCCAGTCATTGGGGCTGTCGTTGGATTCTTGTGGACCGCCTGAGAGGTGGAGGTGGTGATGATGGTGTCGTGACAGGTTGGCATTCAGCCAGATTAATGGCCTCGTGGAGCGAGGTGTCTGGATAAGGCAGAATGACATCTGGGAACGTGGGATCCGGTGGTGGGCAGGCAAGTTTGCGTAGTGCCCTTCTGTTGCGCCTGACAATAGATCCATCAGCCATGCGAACCACAAACGCCCTGGAGCAGCCTGTCGAACAACAACAGCTGGAGCTGACCAGCCTCCACGAGGCAACTTGATGCGAACAGCGTCCTTCGGAGAGAGCACGGGCAGATCAGTATCATGAGCATCATATGTTAGCCTTTGCCGGGTTCTGATCTGCTGCATCTTTTGCAGCACTGGAAGGTGATCCAGGTCAGGTACATGAATGGCCGGAACCGTCGTCGCGCGTTATGTTTCATAAGGAGCTGTGCCGGAGACATACTGTTGGACAGAGGGGTTGCCCTGTACGCCAGAAGAGCAAGATTAAAGTCCGAAGCTGAGTCTGCAGCTTTACAGAGCATCAGCTTCACAATATGGACCCCTTTTTCGACCGTCCCATTAGATTGTGGGTAATGCGGGCTCGAGGTGATGTGCTGGAAGTGGTATTGCTTTGCAAAGTTGGACCATTCTTGACTATAGAAACAGGGACCGTTGTCGCTCATAACCGTGAGCGGGATTCCATGCCTGGCAAATGCCTCTTGGAGGCCTTTATGACAGTCCTGGATGTTAGGTCAGACAGTTTCACTACCTCGGGGTAACTGGAGAAGTAATCAATTATCAGGACATAGTCACGCCCGTTGGCATGAAAAAGGTCAACGCTGACCTTAGACCACGGAAAGGTCACGATCTGGAGCGTTTCTTTGGGCTGAGCAGGCTGGAAGCACTGGCAGGTCGTGCAATTGAGAACCATGTTTGATATATCCTCATTGATGCCGGGCCAATAGACAGCCTGCCGGGCCCTGCGCCTGCACTTCTCAATACCGAGGTGTCCCTCGTGTATCTGTGTGGGCACCAAGCTCTGGAGGCTGCGCGGAATGACGATGCGATCCAATTTCAGGAGGATCCCCTCGACAACAGTTAGGTCATCCTTTACATTATAGTATTGGGGGCATTGCCCTTTCTGCCAGCCATTCATGAGGTGATGTATGACCTGCTGCAGAAGAGGGTCCTTGGCGGTCTCTTCTCGAATGGTGACGAGGCGTTAGTCGGATGTCGGGAGGGTGCTGGCACACCTGTGCCTCAATGTCATGTATGAAGTCTACCTGCTCACATGGCGAGGTGATGGCACGTGACAGGGAATCTGCGATGATTAGCAGATGTGTAAACCAGTTCAAAATCATACCTGCTGAGTCGAAAGAAAATGCCCTGGAGCCTGGGTGTCATGTCATTTAAGTCCCTGTGTATAATGTGCACTACGGGTCTGTGGTCCATCTCTACTGTAAAGGTCGGGAGACCATAGACATAATCATGGAATTTCACGATGGTAGTGAGAAGGCCCAGGCATTTTTTTCTCTATTTGAGCATATCGTTGCTCAGTGGGGGTCATGGCTCTTGACGCGTAGGCCACTGGAGCCCAGGAAGAGATGTCGTCCTTCTGGAGAAGCACCACCCCAATGCCGTCCTGGCTGGCGTCTGTGGAGATTTTAGTCTCCCTCGCTGGGTCAAAAAAAGCTAGAACAGGAGCAGTGGTCAGCTTCGCTTTCAACTCAAGCCACTCTGCTTGATGTGCGGGTAGCCACTGGAAAGTGGTGGACTTCTTCACCAGGTGCCTGAGGGCCGTGGTGTGTGACGCGAGGTTGGGAATGAACGTCCCCCAAAGATTTACCATCCCCAGGAGTGGAGGACCGCCTTCTTGTCCTCTGGGGTCTTCATTGTGTCGATGGCCTTGACTTTGTCCAAGTCTGGTTGCACGCCCTGCTGGGAGATCTGATCACCCAGAAACTTAATTGACGACATGCCAAAGGAACATTTGGTTTTATTTAATTTCAGGCCTTTGGCATGTATGCGCCTGAAGACTTGTTGCAGACTAGAAATATGTTCTCCGGGGTCGTGGACCATATGATGATGTCGTCAACATAAACCCGCACACCGTGAATGCCCTCCAGCATTTGCTCCATTATTCGATGAAAGATTTCGGAGGCCGAAACAATACCAAACGGCATGCGGTTGTAGCAACATCTTCCGAATGGTGTATTAAACGTGCAGAGCTTCCTGCTGGACATGTCCAGTTGTATCTGCCAGAAGCCACGTGATGCATCCAGCTTTGTAAAGAATTTGGCACGTGCCATCTCACTCGTCAGCTCCTCCCGCTTCGGGATCGGGTAGTGTTCCCTCATAATGTTGCGGTTCAGATCCTTGGGATCGATACAAATGCGCAGTTCTCCAGAGGGCTTCTTGACGCAGACCATCGAGCTGACCCAGTCAGTTGGTTCCGTCACCTTGGATACTATTCCCTGATCTTGGAGCTCTTGCAGCTGCGCCTTTAGACGGTCTTTTAGGGGTGCCGGCACCTGGCGTGGCGCATGGATGACAGGCGTGGCATCAGGCCTGAGTGGAATTTTATAGTGGTAGGGCAGCTACCCATCCCACTGAACACATCCGCGTATTGCAATAGTAGCTCCTCAATGTTCTCGTCATGGTCCTGCTGGTCACGGCCGCAGATGGTGACATTGTCTAGGTACGGGAACGTGGCCCGCAGCCCGTACTTGTCAACCATTCGGTCCATTTCCCTTTGGAGGACCGAGACCCCATTGGTGACGCCAAAGAGAACCCTGAGGAAGTGATAAAGGCGGCCGTCTGCCTCGAAGGAAGTGTATTGGCTGTCCTCAGGGCGGATAGGGAGTTGGTGGTACGTGGACTTCAAGTCGACTGTGGAGAAGACTCAATACTGCGCAATCTGACTGACCATGTCAGATATGCGGGGAGAGGGTACGCATCGAGCTGCATTTACCGGCTGATGGTCTGGCTATAATCGATGACCATCCGGTGCTTCTCCCCAGTCTTGACGACCACCACTTGGGCTCTCCAGGGGCTGTTACTAGCCTCAATGATCCCCTCTCGCAGGAGTCACTGGACCTCGGACCTGATAAAGGCCCTGTCCTGGGCACTGCAGTGTCTGCTTCTGGTAGCGACGGGCTTACAGTCCGGGTGAGGTTTGCAAAGAGGGAGGGTGGGGCGACCTTAAGGGTCGCGAGGCTACAGACGGTGAGGGGGGGCAGGGGTCTGTTGAACTTTAGGGTAAGGCTCTGGAGATGGCACTGGAAATCGAGCCCCAGTAATAGGGCAGCGCAGAGATGGGGAGGACGTAGAGCCTAAAGTTGGTGTACTCTACGCCTTGCACAGTGAGGGTCGTGACACAGTACCCCCGGATTTCCACTGCGTGGGATCCGGAAGCCAGGGAGATTTTCTGGGTCGCGGGTAGGATGGGGAGGGAGCAGCGCCTTACCGTATCTGGGTGTATGAAGCTGTCTGTACTCCCGGAGTTGAAAAGGCAGGCCATCTCGTGCCTGTTGATCCGGACGGTCATCGTGGACATCGCGAGTTGGTGCGGCCAGGACAGGTCGAGTGTGACGGAGGCGAGTGTCGGAAGGTGGTCAGTAGGCTGATCGGAGGTGGCGGCGGCCAGCATATGGTCGGGTGAGCAGAGCTCCCGGGAGGCCGCGGAGTGGTCCCAAGATGGCGGCCCACATGAGTCGCCCGTGGTGGGTGAAGTGCAAGATGGCATCCAAGATGGCGGTCCCCATGGGTCGCATGTGGCGGGTGGGGTGTAAGATGACATCCAAGATGGCAGTCCCCATGGGTCACACGTGGCGGGTGAGGTGTAAGATGGCGTCCAAGATGGCTGCCCCCGTGGGTTGCACGTGTCGGCCAAAATTAAAGATGGCAGCACCCACGGGTCGCACATGGCGGGTGGCGCGGCAGCTGAGGGTGGTCCCAACAGGCAGCAGGCAGCGCTGCTGGGCCTAGAAGATTTAGGGGGGGGTTGGGCCTGGCAGGCGCTTGCGAAGTGTCCCTTCTTCCCACAGCCGTTGCTGGTCACGTTCCGTGCCGGGCAGCGTTGTCGGGGATGATTATTCTGGCCGCAGAAGTAGCACTTCGGGCCTCCGGCGTTGGCAGGCCGCCGTGCGGCGGAGGCCTGCGTTGCACCTGGTTGATGGCTGCGCCCACGAGGGTGCCGTGCGGTCGGAGGTGTAGGCCCCCATGTTCTGGGAGGCCACCTCCAGTGAGTTGGAGAGTTGTACTGTCTCTGGGAGGCTGAGTGTCCCCCCTTCTAATAATCGTTGGCGGATATAGTTCGAGTGCATGCCCGCGACATAGGCATCCCTGATCAGCAGCTCCGCGTGCTGGGTAGCCGATATTGCCCAGCAGTCACAGTTCCGGCAGAGGATGCGCAAGGCACACAGGAATTCCGTGAGTGATTCCCCAGGGCGTTGGCGTCTCGTGGGGAGGAGGTGTCTAGCATATAACTGGTTAACGGATTTCACGTAATGTCCCTTTAGCAGCGTTATCGCCCCTGCGTACGAGGAGGCGTCCCTGATGAGGTTAAAGACTCTTGGGCTCACCCGTGCGTGGAAGACCTGCTTCTTCTGGAGGTCTGTGAAGTCTTCGTTGAAAGATGCGAGGTACACCTCGAAGCAGCTTAGCCAGTGTTCAAAAGTCTCTGTAGCGTCAGCTGCTTGTGGGTCCAGTTGCAAGCGATCAGGCTTGAGTGAGGAGTTCATCTTGAGTGAAGAGTCCAACTTTAGACATTTAGTGTATTAAATTGATACACCATCAATAATAGACGACGGGTGATAAACGTAACTGAGGCTTGAAAACACTAAACAGCAAGCCTCCTGCCTCTGGACCCGAACTGGGTCCGGAGGCGGAGACTTGCCACATTTATACAGAAGCCTGAGGGGAGGAGCCACAGGCAGAGCCAGCCTGGACAAGTCCAGGCATGTACAATACAGCACAGTGAATATAAGACAATAATGTGGTTTACCACAGTCACTGAATCACTCGAGGTAAACCACTTTGATAAAGTAGACTACTGGTACCATGTCGTGTTATTTACCCTGGGGTAACACGGACTGCAACTGGATGCAGTTGTACTGTAATGTAGACACCAAACTTAGACGTTAGTTCAATACGTTTTATTGAACTTCTGGAGCAGTGCACACAGCTTGCTGTGGGTTGACACTCTACTAATCTAAGTGTGCTAACTATAACTAACTAGACCAGACTATCTCTGAGCCACGTGTAGAAGGTGCTAACTGATATATACACCCTGACTGTCACTACAGTTGTCACCAGTGGAAAGAGGCAGAGTGCTGTTGCCTCGTGTGTTTTATAGTGGGAAACCCACCTCTAGTGTTCTGCCCGGTGATTGGTTGTGTTTTGTCCTGTGTGTTGATTGGCTGTACTGGGTGTCTGTCACTGCCTGTCTGTATCTCATTATGTGCTTATCATGACAATGGCCAATGTAAGAAGGCTGTTAAATGTGATCATGATGCCCCCGGAAGGTAGGGAGGTGGAGGTAGTGATCGCAATGGATGCAGAAAAGGCTTTTGATCGGGTAGAATGGGATTATCTGTGGGAGATACTGGGACAGTTCGGATTCGGGCGGGGCTTTATTGACTGGGTCAGGTTACTGTATCAGGCTCCTGTGGCAAGTGTACGGATGAATAGGACAACATCGGACTATTTTAGACTGCACCAGGGGACGAGACAGGGATGCCCCCTCTCCCCACTATTGTTTGCGCTGGCTATAGAGCTGTTGGCAATTGCTCTGAGAGCCTCGAGGGGCTGGAGAGGACTGGTCCAGGGGGTGGAGGGGGGGGGGTGGAGCACAGGGTTTTGCTCTATGCCGATGACCTGCTTCTGTACGTTTCGGACCCAATAGAGGGCATGGAAGAAATCATGAGGATTCTAGGGGAATTTAGCCGGTTTTCGGGGTATAAGCTTAATATGGGAAAGAGTGAGATGTTTGTGGTCCAGGCGAGGGGACAGGAGAGGCGACTGGGAGAGCTGCCGTTTAGGTTAGTAGAGGGAAGCTTCAGGTACCTAGGCATCCAAGTGGCGCGGGAATGGGACCGGCTGCATAAATTGAATCTGGCCCGGCTAGTGGACCAAATGAAGGATGATTTTCGGAGATGGGATGCGCTTCCGTTGTCTCTGGCTGGGAGGCTGCAAACGGTGAAGGTGACAGTCCTCCCAAGGTTCCTATTTGCATTTCAGTGTATCCCCATCTTTATTCCGTGGTCCTTTTTTAAGCGGGTCAACAGAGTGATCACGGGATTCGTCTGGGCGGGCAAGACCCCGTGAGTAAGGATGGCAACGCTTGAGTGGAGTCGGGGAGAGGGCGGGCTGGCGCTGCCAAATTTTAGCAACTATTACTGGGCGGCTAATGTAGCCATGATCAGGAAATGGATGGTGGGGGAGGGGTCGGCATGGGTGCGTATGGAGGCGGCTTCATGTAAGGGCACCAGTCTGGGGGCATTGGTAACTGCACCTCTGCGGTTCCCGCCGGCACGGTACTCCACCAGCCCCGTGGTGGTGGTGGCCCTGAGAGTTTGGGGCCAATGGAGGAGGCATGTGGGAGCAGTGGGAGCATCGGTCTGGGACCCAATCTGTGATAATCACCAGTTTGGCAGGGGAATATGGAAGGGGGGTTCCGGTTATGGCGGAGAGCAGGGATTGAGAGGATGGTGGGTATGTTTATAGAGGGGAGCTTTCTGAGTTTGAGGGCGCTGGAGGAGAAGTTTGGGTTGGCGAGGGGAAACAAATTCAGGTATCTGCAGGTGTGGGACTTCCTTCGTAAACAGGTGTCAACCTTCCCACTCCTACCGCTAAGGGGGATTCAGGACAGGGTAGTTCCCAGAGGGTGGGTAGGGGAAGGGAGCTTCTCGGACATTTATAAGGAACTTATGGGGTTGGAGGAGACGCAGACCGAGGAGCTGAAGCGAAAGTGGGAGGAGGAGCTGGGAGGTGAGATAGAGGATGGTCTATGGACAGATGCGTTGAGTAGAGTCAACGCGTCTGCAACATGTGCCAGGCTCAGCCTGATACAATTTAAGGTTGTTTACCGGGCTCACATGACAGTGGCCCTGATGAGCAGATTCTTTGGGGTGGAGGACAGGTGCACAAAATGTGTGGGAGGACTGGCGAACCATGTCCACATGTTTTGGACATGTCCAAAGCTTCGGGGATTTTGGCAGGGGTTTGCGGACGTCATGTCCACGGTGTTAAAAACAAGGGTGGCGCTGAGTCCAGAGGTGGCGATTTTCGGGGTGTCAGAAGACCCGGGAATCCAGGAGGAGAAAGAGGCAGACATGTTCTGGCCTTTGCTTCCCTGGTAGCCCGGAGACGGATACTATTAGCTTGGAGGGACTCAAAGCCCCCGAAGTCGGAGACCTGGCTATCGGACATGGCTAGCTTTCTCTGTTTGGAGAAAATCAAGTTCGCCTTGAGAGGGTCACTGTTAGGGTTCACACGGAGGTGGCAACCATTCGTCGACTTCTTTGCGGAAAATTAATCGTCAGCAGACGAGGTGGGGGGGGGGGTAGTTTAGATTAGAGTAGGGGGTCAATAAGGGTGGGACCTGTATGAAAGGTAAATGGCTTTTGCACTGTGTTTATGGTTTCATGTATATTGTTTATTTTGTTGTTGTTACTATACCAAAAATACCTCAATAAAATGTTTATTAAAAAAAAAGTTTGCAGATGATACAAAGATATGTAGAGGGACAAGTAGTATTGAGGAATCAGGGGGCATGCAGAAGGACTTGGACACGCTAGGAGAGTGGGCAAAGAAGTGACAGATGGAATACAATGTGGAAAAGTGTAAGGTTATGCACTTTGGAAGGAGAAATGGAGGCATAGACTATTTCTAAATGGGGAAATGCTTAGGAAATCAGAAGCACAAAGGGACTTGGGAGTCCTTGCTCAAGATTCTCTTAACGTTAACGTGCAGGTTCAGTCAGCAGTTAGGAAGGCAAATGCAATGTTAGCATTCATGTTGAGAGGGCTAGAATACAGGAACAGGGATGTACTTCTGAAGCTGTACAGGCTCTGGTCAGGCCCCATTTGGAGTATTGTGAGCAGTTTTGGGCACCTTATCTAAGGAAGGATGTGCTGGCCTTGGAAAGGGTCCAGAGGAGGTTCACAAGAATGATCCCTGGCATGAAGAGCTTGTCGTATGAGAAACGATTGAAGACTCTGGGTCTGTACTCTTTGGAGTTTAGAAGGATGAGGGGGATCTTATTGAAACTTACAGGATACTGCAAAGCTTGGATAGAGTGGACATGGAGAGGATGTTTCCACTAATAGGGAAAACTAGAACCAGAGGGCACAATCTCAGACTAGGGACGATCCTTTAAAACAGAGATGAGGAGGAATGTTTTCAGCCAGAGGGTGGTGAATCTGTGGAACTCTTTGCCGCAGAAGGCTGTGGAGGGCAACTCACTGAGTGCCTTTAAGTAAGAGATAGATAGGTTCTTGATAAATATGGGGATCAGGGGTTATGTGGAGAAGGCAGGAGAATGGGGATGAGAAAAATATCAGCCTTGATTGAATTGGCAGAGCAGACTCGATGGGCCGAGTGGCCTAATTCTGGTCCTATGCTTATGGTCTTATGGACTTTCATTTTCATTTCATTTTTTTTTCATTTCATTTCACTTGCTGGTGTGTGTGCTTACCAAAGAGAAAAGAAAATTGCATGTGTCATCCTTCCGTAAAGAGCTGTAGGCAAAATTTAAAGGGATACTGCCACTTATAGATGAATGGTTTGCATACAGTGGCGTAAATTATTTCAGACTTATCAAAGGCTTCAAATAACTACATTTTATTTTCAAAAAATGGTTGGGGGAGCAATCCAAGGAAAGCAAAACAACACGGAGATAGAAAATGGAGTCCGTGGGTAACTGTGATTGAGCACCCAAACATTTATTTTAATGACCAATAACAGGGAAGTGTGCCACATGAGATGGGTGTGAAGAGGATTATACTGTGGCACTCCAAAGACATTTGTTGGAAGAAACATAGCGACATGCTTGGCAGGACATGGTGTCAGACTCAACCCCATGTACGCTACAGAACAGCCTGGTGTCACGGTCAGGGAAGAGAGGAACTTCTTTACTTTTCTCACCATCTGTCCATAAGCAGAGGTGTTTTAATTTTTGAAATAGGTTGTGGCGTGTGTAGTACCCTCAATAACGACACGAGAGTGTAGAATGATAAATGAAGGCTTTAATAAGGAGAGAACTAGTCAGTGACCGAGACGTGTGCTTACTGAGTGCCACCTACAGGGCATCACCTTATATATGGCTCCCTAGTGGGCGGAGCCGGAGGCGGAGTCCCCCAGGGTTCCAACCCCGGTCTTAAAGGGGCATCACCTACATGGTGTTAAGGGTACAGTAACTATTCATCACAGCGTGTTTCCCCATATCATTTGTTTACCAAGTCAAGTGATTCACAGCAAACTCTCTTTTGGGTTAAATCAGAAGTATTGTTTATTCATATATTCAAAACTGGGACATGGTCATCACAACTACACACACACACAAGAGAGAGATAGGAAAGAGTTTTACAACAAGGAATAACTTAAAACAAAAGAAACCAAAGGTATGGATATTAATTCACGTCAATGTTCAAGTCCAATGAGGGCTGATTCATGTAAGACTTAAAGTTCAGGCGGGTTCCATTAGCTGAAAGCAGGAGTTGCTTTAAACTTGATGATGACGCAGCAAGATGAGGTTGGCATTTAGAGACTTGCTCTGCTCCACAGGTGATGGAAGAAATTTTCCAGAGAACCAGACTTTGAGGGGAATAAGACTTGAGGCAGGCTTTGTTGTCAGCCTGCAGTCCTGCTTTGGTATTGACAGGCTGACTGTTAAACAGAAGACTGACTTTGAGTCCAGGAATGTAAAATTAAAACTTTCCAAAGGAGATTGGGTCATGCCATGCTGCCAAATGATATGTCAGTTTCAGGCTATCAATCAATTTTGATGTCTCAGGTCAAGGTCCATTGTTCGCCTTAGGAGATAGATGGTGGCTAATAGTGCCACCACAGGTATAATGAGTTTTGATGTATCTCTCTTTGTTATTAGTTCAAGCTAATGAGACAGATTGTCTGCTGCTCCCTTCTTTCATTAATTGCAATTGGTGCATACAATCGGTGTGAGATTCCACAAGAATGAAAGCTTTGTCCTGTAATTACTTTTGGAAGTTTCCAGAATCATAGCTAACTTGCAAATCACGTGACCTGTAACTTTGGGTCCAGCAAAGTCAATTTTTAAATAAGTAGAAAGTCAGGTTTGATTTAAACAGTTTATGATCTTGTTCATGTCTTATGGACATAACATTGGTAACAAATGTGGAAGAGATGAAGCTGCCAGATTAAGACTACCCGACAACCCCATTAGATGGCACAAATATACATGTGATAAAGTGTTGCCTGTCATACTGCTCTCTATTTACTGTTTAATTATGCCAAGCCCTCACATAGCTTTATAGTTCTGACATTTTTTACCCATTTCTCAGGTCACACATCAGACTACAATTCAGAAAACAAAGCTAGGAATGCTTGCATTTATTGCCCATCCTTATTGCGACACAGCATTGGAGGGCTGCTGGATCCCAGGACCCAGCTAAGTCCAAGCCTGATACTGAGCCACTGGTACAGGGTTACCCGGAGCTGATGGAGATGATAGGGAACAGCCGGAACATTCAGAGGGAGATGCAAGCGTCAACCCAACAGATCCATAGCCTCTTGGAGGAGTCCCAGAGGCTACGGGTGCAGGAGATGTCACCGACAAGTGGTGGCACCGAGGCCAACACTGCTGCGTGCGACTGTAGTGGAGAGCCTGATGCACAACATCAGCACCATGAGTGAAGGTGTCCAAGACGTCGCACAGTCAGTGATGGCCATGGCTGAGGGTCTCGACAGAACAACCGCCTCGCTGTGGGATGTCACCCAGTACCAGTCTGACCTTGATGAGGTTGTGTGGGACATGTCCCGCTCCCAGATGGATATGGCCGAGGCGCTGTGGAGCTTGTCCCAGTTACAGGTGGGTAATGGCTGAGGCACTGCAGAGTATGCCCCAGTCACTGAGGAACATCAATAAGGGCATCGACACAATGCCAGACCATGGGGACATGATGCAGGTGCAGCCGGGGCTCGAATCAGCTGCCCTTCCGTCCCAAGGTGAACCCCAGAGCTCTATGGGCACTGAGTGGGAGGAGGGGGTGCTGAGTGCCAACCCGGACCCGTCCCATGGTGTGGCAATGGTGGCCACCAATTCCACCGAGTTCCATCCCTCTGATAAGGCCACGCCTCGAAGTCAGCACACGGGACAGGGCGGCCAACAAGTGAGCTCGTTCCCTCCGGCCTCAAAGCCCCCGCCAGGGCCATCGAATGCCACGGGATGAGGTAAGCAGCTGGCTACCTCCACCTCTGATGTGCATCCTGGGGAGACATCTAGACATAGAGGTAGAGCTAGGAGGGCCAAGTACATTGAGGATCACTGAGGGCACCGAGGGAAGGGAGAGGGGATGCGGGGCATGTAGAGAGTGGGGAGGGGAGGTGTGGGGCTTGGAGGGTGGGAGGCAGCACCGTTGGGAGAGTGGGGACTTGTATGACACATTAAACATCCTTGTGCAGAACCAGTATGACACCTCTGTCACTTTTTTCCGCAATGCAGGCTGACCTCGAACCCTTGGCCCATCTCTCCAGGCATCTCCCCCTCCCCGTGGCACCCAGCCACCCTCCAGCCATGGACTTGTCCCCGGAGCTGTGCCCCATCCCCTGGGAATTTGGATGTTGGATGTTGCCTCCCACAGTGTTCAGACACAGTGTCCAGGCATCAAGGTGTGATTGGGATGCTGGGCAATAACTCCCACATGCTATATCTTTGGCCACTCCCGCTATTCACCGGCCTCGTTACACTTGAGTGAGAGCATAACAAGGCCGAAGAATTGCGCCCTTAGTGAACCAGGATTGTTTTTTCGACAATCGATGATAGTTTTCACGTTGAACAATGTTATATTCCAGATTTAATCATTGAATTCAAATTCCACGGGATGGTGGGATTTGGACCTATATCCCTGGAGCCTGGACTCTGGACTGCCAGTCCAGTGACGTTGCCACTATGCCATTGTCTCAATCCTGTCTTGCTTCCACTTAAGCATGCACATAACCAGCTAACATTTACATACAGTTTATAACTTGAAATGTAGCTGGGTTTGAATTTCTGTCTCGGAGTTAGTGTTCTAATGTATGTTCCTTTTCTTTCATTGTAGGTCTATACTGAGAAGCCTGTGGAGACCATCTATGGCCTGAATTGTTGTATATCTAATCATGCTAAAGTCGGTTAACTCAATCGGCTGGACAGCGGGTTCGTGATGTGGAGAAATGCCAACAGTGTGGGTTCGTTTTCTGTACTGGCTGAGGTTATTCATGAAGACCCACCTTCTCAATCGTGATCCTCAGATTAAATCACCACCAGTCAGCCCTCAAAGGGGGAGCAGCCTATGGTCCTCTGGGACTGTGGCAACATTTACATTTACTCCACCACAGGACATTTTGTTGAAATCCTCAGAGATGGAAATCATCAAATTGATGTAAACGTCCATTTTGTATACTTTTATTCTCATTGTAAAAACCGTTGAAAAAGCTACCCTTTGTTGAATGTTGTGTAACTAGGTTTTTAATTTCTGCTGAACAATGTTCCTGGCCTTGAAAAGCTAATTTTATATTGGTGGAACGTCATACTTTTCCATTCCATTATAAAAATTCCATTGATTTAAAAAAATTAAGTTTGTTTATGATATTTCAGCATCTACCATAATCTCATGTGTATGCCTCAATCTTTAGTCTGCTTTCTGTAAAGTTTGAAAATGTGAATGATGAAACCATCTTCCTGGTTTGCTACCTATGAGAATTCTTCAGTGTGATTGGACATTTAGCCTGCTTGATGACATCACTACTCCTGGATGTCAGCGATCCCTTACAGCTGGAAATGTGAAATTCACATCACAGAGCTTGCTAGATCTTTAAGGTCAGATTTCTTTGATGTCAGCAATAAGCAACGGCAATTCATTTTTGACTTTAAAATCTAGCGCATGAATTCTCAGATGATTCAGCAGTGAAATGGGGAAAAAATGTCTCATAACTAATGACATAGTGATGGCAGGAAAATCTCAGCAATAAGTTTAGGTCCCTGCCGTGATTAAAGCGACCTGTTTACTAATGCAGTAGCTTTATTATCATCAGAAGTTATGTCGCATTTTTTTGTGACATTATCTGTGTTTAGTATCTGCAGTATATTTTAGATATGTTATCTTCTAATTGTACGCTATATTTATACAACTTGAGAATAAAAGGAAATACTCTGGTAAATATTAACCAAGTTTTACTTTTGCTATTGTTTAATGATTTGTGGTTTAACATTAATTCACTGTTGATTTTGTCAAAAGGCAAGTATTATTGTCTGAAATATGCCATTTAAAATTGTCATCTATAAATATGTTGAGATGAAGTTCCTCTGCTATTTTAAGAAATGCATTACTGATACCCCATAGCATGATTTAAATGTCATGGTTTCTTGCAACGGAGAATCATTTTCTGACATTTTATCTGCAACTACAACCTACACAAATAGCTTCTCAAAGAGTATTCAATTTGTTTCTTCTACTTCTAGCTTTGGTTCAGTTGTAGCACACTCATCTCCAGGTCAGAAGGTCATGGATTTAAACTCCTTTTCAGGATTGGGGGGGTGGGGGTGGGGGTGGGGGGGTGGGGGGGTGGGGGTGGGGGGGTGGGGGGGTGGGGGGGGGTGGGGGGGTGGGGGGGGGGTGGTGGGGGGGTGGGGGGTGGTGGGGGGGTGGTGGGGGGGGGATGGTGGGGGGGGTGGGGGGGTGGGGGGGTGGGGGGTGTTGGGGGGGTGGGGGGGGTGGGGTGGGGGGGGGTGGGTGGGGGGTGGGGGGGGTGGGTGGGGGTGGGGTGGGGGTGGGATGCTTAGAAAGATGGGCCAAGGGTTCAGAGGTCAGCCCGCATTGCATAACAAAGAGACAGAGACTTCACACTGGCTGCACACAAGGGTATTTATTGTGTGTAACAATTCCCCACTCTCCCGATGGCGCCGCTCCCTGCCCTCACCCGTACCTATCCCCCATGCCCTCCTCAACCCCTACCTACCCCTCCCCCCCACCACCCCATCTCCCTCTCCCGGTGCCCCAGTGTGATTTGCCTTCCTAGCTTTGCTGCTAGGTGTGTCCCCGGATGCACATCTGAGGTGGGGGCAGCAGCTGCTTACCATGTACCGTGGCCTTCGAAACCCCTTGCAGGCGCCCTCTGGCGGCTCTGGGCCCAGAGCGCCCCCGGCACACTTGTTGGCGGCACAGCTGCGCTGTCCTGTTCAGGTGCTGAATGTCATACGTAGCCTCATCAAAGGGGTGGAACTCGGCGGAGCTGGTGGTCACTGCTATCTACTCACCCGTGCTGGCCGGTGTGGGTCATTGACCTTTTTTTGGCACTGGAGTCCAGTCCTCTGTTCACACTCCCAGAGCTCACTTCCGCCACCAACTCATCCCAGGCAACACTGGCTGCCTTATGGCTGACCCTCCAGGACCCTTTGGGGAACAGGACATCCCTCCTAGCCTCCACTGTGTCTAGGAACCGGGCCAGATTGGGGCTGGTCTCCTGGACGCCATTGTTGTGAGCTGGCTGGGGTTGGCCAAGCCAAAGTGCTGCTTAAATGCACGACCTTGTTAGCGGTGGGCTGGCGAGTGTGGTGCCGGCGAATCAATTGCCGAGTCTTCATTTGCGGTGAGAAGCCAGTGGGCCTCGCTAAATGGACCAATTAACGTTGAATAGAGCTGCCGGCCTCGCTGGGCCTAGCGCTGGGAAGCTTGTGGCAGTTACCACTCGCTACAACACTTAGAAATCTTTCCGGAGAATCGTGCCAATACTATTAAAAGTTCACAGACCTCGAAACTGATGTCCAGGACCAATCTATTGGGCATAGTATTGGCACGATTCTCCGGCAGTGCTGAGAAACACATGGCTATTCAACGCGACTCAGTTTGAATAAGGAGCTAAAATTTGGAACGCGCGGTTGAGGCCGCACATAGCCCCGTTTTTTACAACGGGAAGCTCTGCTTGCCGGAACTCCCCGTTGTAGCGAAAGATCGACATGCCATTTTTAAATGGCTTCCGGATCTCCGAGGCCAACAAGAAAAATCCCTGGACCCCTCCCCCAGCCCAAACACAACATGGGAGGGTTCCCCCGCACCCCACCCCGCCCCCCAACACCCATGGCAAACAACCCCGGTCCGATTGTGCAAAAAATGCCAGCGTGGCACTTAGGCAGTGCCAGCCTTGCACCCTGCCAGGGTGGCAGGCTGGCACTGCCAGGGTGGCTAGGTTGCACCACCAATGCTAGGTCACCAGCCTGCCCAAAGGGCGTGCAGCTGGGGGCCTTCAATCCCCTTGGAGACCCCCATGAGTGCCGTCCCTCCTTGTCCCCATTTGTGGGAACCCGTACCAAGTGGCATTCGCCTGAGGTTCCTGAGGCAAAAGACTTACATCCCAAAGCCTCAGGTACGTTGGGAAACTTGCTACCTTGCTCTAATATTCAGATTTGCCAAAAACTGATTCACCCATTGTGGGCATGATTCCCCTTGCAACGTCTTGCGAGATTGTGTTGAATCTAGCGAGGCATTGCGTGCCGGGTAGATCCCGGGAGTGGGGTCTCCCGGCTTTCACCAGTCATGCTGCGCAGCGGTGAGCTGCTTTTCTGGTGCAGCTTGGCCGGAGGATCATACCTAGTGGTTAGCACTGCTGCCTCACAGCTCCAGGGACCAATTCCAGCCTCGGGTGACTGTCTATGTAGAGTCTGCATGTTCTCTCCGTGTCAGCATGGGTTTCCTCCAGGTGATCCGGTTTCATCCCACAGTCCAAAGATGTGCAGGTTAGGTGGATTGGCCATGCTAAATTGCCCCTTAGTGTCCAAAAAGGTTAGGTTGGGTTACTGGGATATGGGGGATAGGGTGGAGGCGTGGGGTTGGGTAGGATGTTCTTTCTGGGGGCTGGTGTGGACTCGATGGGCTGGGTGCTTCCTGCACTGTAAATTCTATATGTTAGCACTGTGGTTGCTGAGCAATAAATTGAATTTTTACCAAAGACTGCACTAAGCAGGAGGGCCAATTTTTCTGGGATCCACAAGAATGAATGAATGCATGGGTAGCACACTAGAATAATCCCATGGCTGATACCACATCACTGCTGCTACACATTTCTTTTCAGGTTTAGTAAGCATGTTGTTGGCAGAGATGTGAAAATAGAGGGAATTAAAGTGCTTCTGCAGACAATAAAGGAACAAGTACACCTTATGGCCTTGAGAGAGCTTGTGGAAGAAATAGTAATGGCTAAGTCTGGGTGAACATATTGCAGCCAAACATTAAAAAATGCTTCAGAGAAGTTATTGAATGTTGCTCTATCTGATTGGTGCCCCAGTAGAAGATCTATGATTCTATGATCTCCCCTCCATCTCTTGAAGTTTTTCACACAATTAATGAATTTTCAACCGTAGTAACAGTTATAATGTTGACAAATGCTATTCAATGCACTGATATTAGAAGTGTTCTAGTAAAATAACCATAAATTAAACTTTTTGGTGTATGGACACTAACAATCAGTGTATCTATATGCCTCTAAGAGAAATTGAAGTTTGATCTAACAGTTAGCAACAGCGGATACAAGATTCGCACAGGGAAGGCCTAACTTTTATCAGGAATATAGCTGTGTGAGGTAATGATACAATCCTGGGTGCTCAGAGCCTGCACATCATTACTGCTATAATTTATACCTCAGCAGGACTCAGATTGTGATTCAGCTTTATAGCACATACTCTCTCATGTTTGCTCTCTCGATATTTATTACTCTCTCCATCTGCATGGTCAAGATATATTCAATTGATCTAGGACTGCAAGCAATTCTATCAGATTATTTTTAATATTGCCCAATAGATTGGTCCTGGATTTCAGTTTCGAGGTCTGTGAATTAGCAGATATGTGATGCCCAATATAGAGATAAGATAAATATTCCTGCGCTTGGTAAATCTGACATGAAAGAGCCACCAATGAATTATGACCAGCCTCTCTGTTATCAACATCCGGCTCCTAGGCCTCAATCATCTCATGTGGAAGTGAGTGTTGTGTTCTCACCACTCTCTGAGTAAAATTCCATTAAAGATTTTAGTAATTACCATATATTTACAGTCGCTAGCTTTGGATTTCATTGCAGCACACAGTTAACCCTCAATCTAGTTCTCTTCACTCTCTGTCAGTCCCACAGATTAGTATCAAGAGGACAGAAGCTCTCTCACCCCCAGTGTTATAACCCCTTCAAGACCTATGGGGACAATCTGATTAATCCCACCGTGAGCCTTGTGGAGTACGAACGCCCTCTCTGAGGGGTCTCCACCCCTCAGCAGGCTACTTAATTCAGTGCCTTAAAAGCCGGCCCAGGTAGGAGCCAAGTAGTCCCAATTGGGACTGGGATTGTTACTTGTAAATACTTTACTTTTGATAAGAAACCATTCTTTTGACTCGCATTTTCGCACTCCTCCTTGACTACAAAATTGGCGACGAGGACAGAGCAGAACTCCAGTTGGTGCCGCTAATTATTTGGAGCATAGCCACCTCTCTTCATGAAGGAAAATAGTTTGCACCATTTTGAACATGCCGCTCTTTGGCAGACTCGCTGCCTTTGATGCTTGTGTAGAGGACTGGACCCAGTACGTGGAGCGTATGGGTTATTTTATTAAGGCAAATGCTACAGTTGGGGGTGATCGCCAGATGGTAAACCTTCTGTCCGCCAGTGAGGCCCCACTTTCAGCATCATAAAGAGCCTGATGTACTCCGTGGCTCCAGGCATTCAAAGAACTAGTGGCGCGCGTTGCAAACCATTACGACCCCAAACCTTCAGTTTCCATACAGAGGTACTGATTTAAGACAGCCGAGAGGAGCCCAGGGGAGTCCATTAAAGTATTTGGCACGATTGCACAAAATGGCAGAGTTTTATTACTATGGGCCATCCCTACTCAAGATGCTATGAGGCCGCCTTGTATGCAGAGTAAATAATATGGTGACCCAGTGTAACCTGCTGGCCGAGCCGCTGCTGGACATAAAAAAGGCCATTGAGATCTCCCTCTCACGGAAGAGTGCAGAGAAGGGAGTTGAGGAACTTTAGGGGATGTCAGGGATGGAGGTAACCAGCGTGGGACACCGCCCCCTTTCTGGCACACTGTGACCCTTAGGAATGCGAGCACTGCCAGGACCAGGCCTCTTGACCAAGGTCCACTGCAGTCAGGCAGGGCACGTCCCCGGAATTGATGGAGGATGCCCCAAGGCGGTGCGGCATTTTGACCAGCGAAATTGCAGGGATAGGAAACCACAGGTCAGCCAGCAAACTCGCCGCCCTACCCGAGGGAGAGTCCAGCCCAGAGTCTGGACCCTCGACTTAAACAACCTGATGACGACGAATGTATGAAATTGAATTGCATTGCCGAGCCACGAGTTGCCCCAATCATGATTACCACCCAGGTGAACGGCAACCATTAGAGATGGAGTTGGACAGGAGGACTGCAGTTTTGATAGTAGGGAGGCAGATCTCTAAGAGAACAGTTGGGTTTGTGGGACACTGAGAGAAGGCCAGTAACCTATACGGGGGAACCCCTAGTCATAGCGTGCATGACGATGACCCCGGTCACTTACGTGCAGCAGAGTGTTAGGCGGCCATTAATAATAGTGAAGGGCTGTGGACCGAGTCTGCTGGGTCGTGGCTGTCTACAATTCCTTCAGTTGGACTGGCAACAAATCATCCGGACGGGCACCAGAGGACTTTACGAAGTTTTGGGGAAATACCCGGAAATCTTCCGGGAAGGCCAGGACAAAATTAAGGGAGCGGTAGGCAAAATATGTATGGACCCTGAGGCCCAGTCTAAGTACTTGCGGGCCACCTGGTCCCCTTTGCGCTGCTGGCCAAAGTTGAGGATGAACTCAGCCGACAGGAAGTGCTCGATATCATCCATTGACAAAAGAAGCCCTAAAGATCCAAGAAGAGAGCCGTATGTTGGTGACTTCCAGCTTCATGTTTTTGGGTGAAGGTACCCCATTGCATCTGTAGTATTCCGCTTGGTGTGGCCAAAGATCTGAAACTGTGTTTTTGGTGTATACTTGGGAATCCAGGGAATGGAATCAAATGAGATTGAAACTCGATGGGGTGGATAGTTGTGTTGGAGAGACTTTTGAAGAGAATTTCAAGGTGAAATCTTCGGAGGTGAAGATTTAAATCCCATGTGGGGGAGGCAGAGTTTAAGTTAGATTAGTTGACTCACAGTGTTACTGATATCCAGGTGGGTTGTTAAGAAATCCATGGATCAGTTTTGGTCCCATCTGACATTTATTGTGCAGTGTAGTGTTTGATCACAGTTTGTGTGTTGATTCATGTCTAGCTCATATTAACCCTGAATGCTAGAGTATAAAATAGATATTATAAATTGTTTAATTTTTTGACCTTGTATGGTAGGATTTATTTTTGCTTGTTCAAATCCGTTGGAATCTTGTGTTTTTGTTCACGTAGAAAGTGTCTTGAATCTCAAATTTTGTCTACTTCAAACAAAACATTATTGGTCCCTAATTGCTACATGCTGATCCCTGCTGGAAACTATAGTGTGCTGGGAGATGGGTAGCTATGATACACATCATCAAGTAGCTTGCTTATGCTCAAACATGAAGAAAAGACTGGAAAAGTACCAGGGTACTTCAGACATCCATGGAGCAATATTCCATCTTCAATCTCTGTCTTTGGAGGAGGCGAGAATGAATTACTGGTATACTTCTAATGCTGTCCTATCAGAATTACCATATTCATGTTAATTTGTGGTGGCAGAGCATCTAACTGCTTCGTTAGTAAGACATGGCCTTGCATATTTAAGATTTTCAAGTTTCTGTGCACACAGCAGCTGAAAGTAGCAGCTCATAAAGTTGGAAATCATGGCTGGAAAGGGCAAAAAATTATGTGACTCCTCAACCAATCAGATTAAAGGTTGTGAAATGAATAGCTCGGGAGGGAAAAGGGTGTGATAGAGTGGTTGACTTCAATGTTTTTTAGAAACTATTTTTATTAAAGTTCGCATTTTTACACTGAACAAGAAATGGATGAAACAGTGATAATTTACATGTTGTTCCTTTTCGGCATCGCTTCCACCCCCCCCACCCCCCTTTGCGCCGCCCCCCCCCCCCCCCCCCCCTACACCCCGCTCCTCTTTTTTGCTGTCTCCGGGTCCTATCCTAGGCCCTTTCATTCACCGTAGATGGTTTGTTTGGTGTTTGTCTTATTCTAATGGCTTGGTGATGGACCCTCTGGCCCCGTATTGGTCTCTCCCTTGGCTTCCTTTTGGCGCCTTTCCTTGGGTCTCTCCCCCCTGTTACATTCCCATTTTTGTTCTTTATCCTTGGAAAATAGGTGACAGGTTTAGATAAAGGATCTGGATCGGCGAAGGGCCTGTTCCTGTGCTGTAATTTTCTTTGTTCTTTGTATTCCTGTCTGCTTTCTGTGGCCCTGGTGGCTCCCGTGCCCCCCCCCCCCACTTCAAACAGGTCCTGGAATAGGCTGATGAATGGTCCCCACATTTAGTGGAAGCCATCTTCCGACCCTCGGATGGTGTACTTGATCTTCTCCAGATGGAGAAATTCCGATAGGTCTGCCAGCTAGTCTGCAGCTGTGGGTGGTGCTGCTGATCGCCAGTTGAGCAGGATTCTCCGGCGGACGATTAGGGAAGCAAAGGCAAGGGCGTCGGCCCTCTTCTCCATACGAAGTTCTGGCTGGTCCGATACTCCGAAGACTGCCACTCTCGGGCACGGCTCCACCCTCACCCCTACAATCTTGGACATTGCCTTGAAGAAGGCTGTCCAGAACCCGACAAGTCTGGGGCAGGCCCAGAACATGTGGGTGTAGTTGGCTGGGCCTCCCTGGCACCGTTCACATTTGTCCTCCCCCTCCAGGAAGAACCTGCTCATTCAGGTTCTTGTCAGGGTGCTCTGTGCACCACTTTGAGCTGCATGAGGACTAGCCTAACGCAGGAGGAAGTGGAGTGGCTCTGTTCAGTGCTTCGCTCCAGAGTGCCCACCTTACGACTGTCCCTAACTCTTCCTCCCATTTCTTCCTTGTTCCTTCCAGTGGGGAATGTGTCCTTTCTAAGAGTCATCCGTATATGTCCTGTGACCCATCAGGGGCGGAGCATCGGGGAGGACCTTCAGGTAACGGCCTGAGGCTGTCCCAACGGAGTTCGGCCTACTCCCCGATGACGCCGTTTTGTATGGGGCACCGCCCCCGATTCGGTCATACCCTGCCTGGTGCCTCTCTGGAACTGGAAGTATTCACAGCAGGAGAAGTTGGACTTCAATGTTAAATCAGGTGGGAAAACAAAAGTAGAAAGAGAAAGAAATATTGGATTAGGGGAAAGAGAAAAGAGACACAGGAAAAATAAATAATTAAAACAAAGTTCTATTTTAAATTTTGTGAAATAACCAGCAACAATTAAAACCATGAAAGAAAAAGCTCGAAACTGGTAATTTTTAATGTCAGAGAGGTTGGCTAACAGTAATTAATATTTATGACATAGTTGAAAGGGTACTTAGACTGAAATAGACAAGATTGAACTTTCTGGGGAAAATTTAGTGCATGCATCCTGTGCAAATACAGCAGCTTCACATCGTTCATTGCATTCCAATGCTGAGAGACTCTGCAAGCTGCCATTTCATTTAATGAATGTTCACTGATGCTCAGCCTTGGTCCAAACATGGACAAGAGCTGAACTCAAGAGGTGGGGTGAGAGTGAGTGCACTTGACATCATGGCAGCATTTGACTTGTGTGGGCCATCAAGGCATCTTCAGAAAACTAAAATTGTAATTGGTGAAAACTCTCCAATGCCTGATCTCATACCTAGATCAAAGGAAGATGGAAATGGTCGTTGGAAGTCAATAATCTCTGTCCCAGGACATTACTGCAGGAGTTCCTCAGGGTAGTGGCCTATGCCAAATCATCTTCAGTTGTTTCATCAATGACCTTCCCTCCATCGTAATGTTAGAAGTGGTGATGTTCACAAATGGTTGTACAATGTTCAGTACCATTCACAACTCCTCGGGTCCTGAGGTCCATGTCCATCTGCAAGAAGAGTTGGACAATATTCAGACTTTGGTTGATAAGTGGTAAGTGATGTTTGTGCCAAACAAGTGCCAGGCAATGACCATCTCCAAAAAGAGACAATCCAACCTTCTCTTATTTACATTCAATGACATTACAATTGCTGAATCCCTCACTATCAACATCCTGTGGGTTACCATTGACCAGAAACGGAACTGCTGGTCCATCCATATATAAATACTGTGGTTACTAGAGCAGGTCAGAAGCTTGGGATTCTGTAGTGAATAACCCGCCTCCTCACTATCCAAATCTTATCCACCAACTGCAAGGCACAAGTGTGATGAATACTCTCCACTTATCTGGATGACCTTGACACAATCCAGGACAAAACAGCCCACTTGATTGTCACCCCATCCACCACCTTCAATAGTCATTCCCTCCATCACCAACTCACAGTGGTTGCAATGTGTACCATCTACAAGAGACACTGCAGCAACTCACCAAGTCTCCTATGATAGCACCTAACAAATCCACAACCTCTAAAACCTAGAAGGACAAGGGCAGCCAGATGCATGGTAACACCACCACCTGCAAGTTCCTCTCCAGGCCACACACCATCTTGACTGGGAACTGTATCGCTGTTCCTTCACTGTTGCTGGGTCAAAATCCTGAAGCTCCCTTCTGAACAGCACAATAGCTGTACATACACCCCATGGATTGCAGCAGTTCAAGAGGCAGCTCTCTATCCCATTCTCAAGGATAATTAGGGATGGCAATGAGAGTTTGGCTGATGATCGATCAATGAGAGTTTGGCTCAAGATGGATTGGAACTTTATGGGAAAAACAAAATGTTAGGTAAAGCTTTGTGTGAAGAAATGTCAAGACAGGCTGTCACAGGCTTCTGATAGCAAGCTGAGAAATGTCAAGACAGGCTTTCAAAGGCTTCTGATAACAAGGTTGTTTTAGTACCAGACAATTTGCAGACGGCCTTGGGAAGGGTTGCGCTAGGCTTGAAAATAATCATAAATTAGTTAAAAGGCACAGATTGAATGTGAGGGAGCTGCCCTCAGAAATGAGCCAGAAACTGTATAAGAACTGCTGTTAGATGTATTGGCTTTGACTTGCTGGTGTAACTCTCAAGAGATACAGTGGTTTTAGCCCTGGCCAAGAAATAAACATGTTAAAGTAACAAGGTGTTCGACTGATCATTTCATCCGGACTGGCTGCAAAAGAATCCTCAGCAACAAATACTGGCCTAGTCAGCGATGCCCATATCCTTTGGTAGAATAAAAAATGGAGGAGGAACACATGGCATACAGCAACTTTTGGAATCAGCCGCACGTCTACACTTGTCAGAAGTTGTAGCATTTGCGCATAAAGAGTGAGCTTCATTAACCTTGTTGTTATTTTGACAGTAAGGTATGGACCAATCATTAATTATGACATGAGTAGGCAGAGCAGCCTATGGTGCACCTTCCTGATGCTGTTTCGGAAACAATGCATGGTACAGCCAACTTGAAATGAGTCAGAGCAGGTTTAGGGAATCAATTTTCTAATTAAGTTTTTAAAAATTAAAATGTAACCTCATGAGGAATTTAGTTACATTGAATTACATTGTTTGAGGAGGTAATTAAAAGAAAGTTCTATCAGTTATATCATTGGAAAACATATACCTCGAGTGTATGTACATAATATTTGGAGGGGAAAATACAGAATATATTTAACTTGAGGATCTTAACTCATGAATGCCTTATGGAATTCGCATACCTCAAGTTAACGAACGCCTTTACATATTTTAGAAAAACGGTGGCGATTATGTAATTTGCAAATTCCCTGTCAAAATGAATCATTTAAGGTGTAATTCCCGCTAGTAGGCTATTTGCTTTCTCAAACTGGTGGGAGATGAGGTACAGTTTTAACACCCAGATCGTATTAAGTAGTGATTATCCGTACTGAGTAATTAAAAAAATGTCAATGTGTGTCTTTCCCCTGAAGTTGGAATAGTTTATTGCATCTCCGCAGATGCAGCAGTGAGCTGCTGCCGGAGAGCGGCTGGCAGTGTGGTGTGAGCAAGCGGGGTCATTGGCACGGCGTTCATTGTCCCGGGCAGCACCCTGGGGCAGCTGGGCCGTTCCTGCACCGTCTCAGTTTGCAGAGAGAAGCAGAGTGCGGGGGGCACAGGCAGCGCCATGTAGATGACGGCGGCACTGAGATGTGTCAGTGGGGACCACGCCTTGCTCTCACTGGCGGCCATGTTGCAATCTCACTGCTGAAAACTGCTCCGCTTCATCATCAACAGCAGAGAAATTCGAGAAGGACAATTTGTTTGGGAGTCTTTCTCACGTGACCTTTAAAGAGGTCTGTTTTTACATTCAGGTAAATTGTTTTTTTTTGTGTGTGCCTTACGATGACTGTAAAGCCTGTACTGGTGTGTGAGGATTTCCCTTCATTTGCTAATGCTCCCTCTCTCTCTCTATGTGGCTATCTTGTTGTCAGCTAGGCCTAAAGGAACATTAAAGGCCAGGGCTATTCCCGCTACATTCCTCCACTAAAATAAAACTTCTTCAAATGAATGTGAAAAAAACCCTACCTGCATCGATCAGGGGCAGTGCGGTGAATAATTGCATTCGCGACGAACGCTATTTAGTTGCGAATAGTCAAGCATTGGATAAGTAACGTCGCGCGTTTTTCTCTCTCAGTATTGAGACAGTAAGCAAACCGATCGAGCAAGACTTTAACTGCAACAGTTGAGTGGCCAGATAAGTTTATCATAACAAAGATTCAAATATTGGAATTTGGTTTGAATGTATGGATCGTGTCTTGGGTGTCTCGCCATCTTTCCTGCAGCTATACGTTCAAAACACCGTTATTACCCTCTCTTGCGAAACGTTTTAAAGCAACCCCGCCACAGCTGTGAACACAGACTGTGTTTGTGAGCAGTGAAAAAGTCGTGTTATCCGCCAGGTGTTTGTCCTTGTGAAAAATGTGTTTCCAACAAAGTGGAAACGTAAAGCTAATTTAATCTTTTCGAATAAATATGCGTTTTAAAGATGAGCAACACCAAAGTTGTAATAATCCGGGGAACGTGAGGTTTTATTGAGTAGGTGTGCTAAATGCACACTGCGCCAACAATTCAATCATTGTCCCCTTTGCAGTTTGCGTTGTTGCCGCTACTGAAAACAAGGTGCTTTTAAAAAAAAACCACTTTATTTTCCAATATGTCTCTTTAATCGTTCTCCTCTGTATTCAGGTAAAATGTGTTCTTTCAATTTATTTTCCTCCGCGGTTTTTCTTCTCTTCCCAAACCATCCCCATCGAGCAACAACTGTCTGGAGGCGCCAAACAGTCCAAACCACTAACTTCTGCTCATTGCTCTGATAATCAAACTCGTTTAACGCATTGAATGCCGCAAATCCCGCCTTCCAGTCGCGCAGATTGGCCCAATGGAACCGTTAAGTGGCACCAATATCTTTGGGCCAACCACCGCTGCGGCTTCAGCGGCGGCTGTTACTGTCAATCACAGCCCAGATACCTGAACAGCTGCAGACCCGGCCGCTCACTCAGCGCACCCTCACTGGCTGTCCCTGCCGTCAATCAGATGTCCTTGGCCTGGCGGCTTCCGAATGTGTTGAGGCTGTCGATCACTTGGTAAATAGGAAAGGGTGTGCAGTTCCTTGCGTGCAGAGGTGGGTTGCTGGATAGCTTTATGTGGGGGAAATATTGAACGCATTGGGAGCTGATGCAATTGATAACCTGTTGCGTTTAAAAGATGGAATGTAATTAGCAACGCGCGGACCTGATACTTTATTTGTAACTCTCTAGCCCTTCTGTACTTCATTCTTCACAGAAAACAGAGCGGCTGGACCCAATTGTGTTGGTGTGCTGTTAACCAGGATAGACAAAATGCCGAAGCCGGTAAGTAAATCATGTCTTCTTTGATCATTTTTACATTGAATTTGTGTAACGTCTCTGTGCTTTTTGTCTGAAGTTTGTGATTGAAATAAATAAATCCGTCATGTATTGTCGTTTAGAATAGTTTGCGTGGCAGGGATACTGTGTATTGTATTGAAGTCTGCATTTTGTCGGGAGTGATTACATTATTTTCCTCCTTTCCCCAGCCCATTGTAAGTATTTTTTTCCTGACCTAAATGAGCTTAGGAGATCGACACACCGCATTTGCACCATTGTTCTATTAACTGATGTACATCTGCAGTATATCTGGAGTTATTGATAACTGGCATTGATCAGTGAAGCAGACCTCTCCACACCTCCAGGTGCACAAAATATTAACAGCAAACAAATCATAACTCCTGAAGAGATTTGTGGTGAAAGTCGGGTTGTAGTTGTTGGCCTTTTTAAGGGTAATTCCATCAATCTGAAACACTAATTTTGTTTTTCTCTTCGGATGCTGCCTAACCTGAGTGTCAGCATGATCTGTTTTCATTACAACTTAAAGGCAATCAGGCTTGGGCCACGACTGCTAGCTTACCTGTGATACCTTTTAACCTGATGACTGTGATGACTTTGATGATGACTTTTAAAAAGTTAAATATAAAGCATGATTTAATGCCCAAACTGTTTAGGGCACGTAGAGAGGGGTGTTTCTTGATGCCTGCAGCACCAAGAATGATGGAACTCTTTTGCCTTAGAAAGCCCCACCAAGGTTGCACTTGAGGCCATTTTTAAATGCCACGTCGAATTGTTGTTGTTGCTGCACCCCCCCCCCACCCCCACCCATCCCCACCCATCCCCCCCCCACCCCCACCCATCCCCCCCCCCATCCCCCCCCACACCCCCCCCCATCCCCCCCACACCCCCACGCATCTCCCCCCCACCCACCCATCCCCCACCCCCCCCACCCACCCATCTCCCCCCCCCCCCACCCACCCATCTCCCCTCCCCCCCCACCCACCCATCTCCCCTCCCCCCCACCCACCCATCTCCCCCTCCCCCCCCACCCACCCATCTCCCCTCCCCCCCCACCCACCCATCTCCCCTCCCCCCCCCCCACCCACCCATCCCCTCCACCCCCCCACCCATCTCCCCCCCCCCCCCCACCCACTCCCCCCCCACCCACCCATCTCCCTCCACCCCCCACCACCCATCTCCCCTCCACCCCCCCCCCACCCATCTCCCTCCACCCCCCCCACCCATCTCCCCTCCACCCCCCCACCCACCCATCTCCCCTCCACCCCCCCCCCACCCACCCACCTCCCCTCCACCCCCCCCACCCACCCACCTCCCCTCCACCCCCCCCCCACCCACCCACCTCCCCTCCACCCCCCCCCCACCCACCCACCCATCTCCCCTCCACCCCCCCCCCACCCACCCATCTCCCCTCCACCCCCCCCACCCCCCCATCTCTCCCCATCTCCCCCCCACCCCCCCATCTCCCCTCCACCCCCCCCACCCACCCACCCATCTCCCCTCCACCCCCCCCCACCCACCCATCTCCCCTCCACCCCCCCCACCCCTCCACCCCACCCACCCACCCATCTCCCCTCCACCCCCCCCACCCACCCACCCATCTCCCCTCCACCCCACCCACCCACCCATCTCCCCTCCACCCCCCCCACCCACCCATCTCCCCTCCACCCCCCCCACCCACCCACCCACCCATCTCCCCTCCACCCCCCCACCCACCCATCTCCCCTCCACCCCCCCACCCACCCACCCACCCATCTCCCCTCCACCCCCCCACCCACCCATCTCCCCTCCACCCCCCCACCCACCCACCCACCCATCTCCCCCCCCACCCCCCCACCCCCCCCACCCCCCCCACCCCCCCACCCCCCCACCCCCCCACCCCCCCACCCCCCCACCCCCCCCCCCCCACCCACCCACCCATCCACCCCCCCACCCACCCACCCACCCACCCATCTCCCCTCCACCCCCCCACCCACCCACCCACCCATCTCCCCTCCACCCACCCACCCACCCATCTCCCCTCCACCCACCCACCCACCCATCTCCCCTCCACCCCCCCACCCACCCACCCACCCATCTCCCCTCCACCCCCCCACCCACCCACCCACCCATCTCCCCTCCACCCCCCCCACCCACCCACCCACCCACCCACCCATCTCCCCTCCACCCACCCATCTCCCCTCCACCCCCCCACCCACCCACCCACCCATCTCCCCTCCACCCCCCCCACCCACCCACCCACCCATCTCCCCTCCACCCCCCCCACCCACCCACCCATCTCCCCTCCACCCCCCCCACCCACCCACCCACCCATCTCCCCTCCACCCACCCACCCACCCACCCACCCATCTCCCCTCCACCCACCCACCCACCCACCCACCCACCCATCTCCCCTCCACCCACCCACCCACCCACCCACCTCCCTCCATCTCCCCTCCACCCACCCACCCACCCACCTCCCCTCCATCTCCCCTCCACCCACCCACCCACCCACCTCCCCTCCACCCCCCCACCCACCCATCCACCCATCTCCCCTCCACCCCCCCACCCACCCACCCACCCATCTCCCCTCCACCCCCCCACCCACCCACCCACCCATCTCCCCTCCACCCCCCCACCCACCCACCCACCCTCTCCCCCTCCACCCCCCCCACCCACCCACCCACCCACCCATCTCCCCCCCACCCCCCCACCCACCCACCCACCCACCCATCTCCCCCCCACCCCCCCCCACCCACCCACCCACCCATCTCCCCTCCACCCCCCCACCCACCCACCCACCCATCTCCCCTCCACCCCCCCACCCACCCACCCACCCATCTCCCCTCCACCCCCCCACCCACCCACCCACCCATCTCCCCTCCACCCCCCCACCCACCCACCCACCCATCTCCCCCTCCACCCCCCCACCCACCCACCCACCCATCTCCCCTCCACCCCCCCACCCACCCACCCACCCATCTCCCCTCCACCCCCCCACCCACCCACCCACCCATCTCCCCTCCACCCCCCCACCCACCCACCCACCCATCTCCCCTCCACCCCCCCACCCACCCACCCACCCATCTCCCCTCCACCCCCCCACCCACCCACCCACCCATCTCCCCTCCACCCCCCCACCCACCCACCCACCCATCTCCCCTCCACCCCCCCACCCACCCACCCACCCATCTCCCCTCCACCCCCCCCACCCACCCACCCACCCATCTCCCCTCCACCCCCCCCACCCACCCACCCACCCATCTCCCCTCCACCCCCCCACCCACCCACCCACCCACCCACCCATCTCCCCTCCACCCCCCCACCCCCCCCACCCACCCACCCACCCATCTCCCCCCCCACCCCCCCACCCCCCCACCCACCCACCCACCCATCTCCCCTCCACCCCCCCACCCCCCCCACCCACCCACCCACCCATCTCCCCTCCACCCCCCCACCCACCCACCCACCCATCTCCCCTCCACCCCCCCACCCCCCCCACCCACCCATCTCCCCTCCACCCCCCCACCCCCCCCACCCACCCATCTCCCCTCCACCCCCCCACCCCCCCCACCCACCCATCTCCCCTCCACCCCCCCACCCCCCCACCCACCCATCTCCCCTCCACCCCCCCCACCCACCCACCCACCCATCTCCCCTCCACCCCCCCCACCCACCCACCCACCCCATCTCCCCTCCACCCCCCCACCCACCCACCCACCCATCTCCCCTCCACCCCCCCACCCACCCACCCACCCATCTCCCCTCACCCCCCCCACCCACCCACCCCACCCATCTCCCCTCCACCCCCCCACCCACCCACCCACCCATCTCCCCTCCACCCCCCCACCCACTCTCCCCTCCACCCCCCCCACCCACCCACCCACCCATCTCCCCTCCACCCCCCCCACCCACCCACCCACCCATCTCCCCTCCACCCCCCCACCCACCCACCCACCCATCTCCCCTCCACCCCCCCACCCACCCACCCACCCATCTCCCCTCCACCCCCCCACCCACCCACCCACCCATCTCCCCTCCACCCCCCCACCCACCCCACCCACCCATCTCCCCTCCACCCCCCCCACCCACCCACCCACCCATCTCCCCTCCACCCCCCCCACCCACCCACCCACCCATCTCCCCTCCACCCCCCCACCCACCCACCCACCCATCTCCCCTCCACCCCCCCATCTCCCCTCCACCCCCCCACCCACCCACCCACCCATCTCCCCTCCACCCCCCCACCCACCCACCCACCCATCTCCCCTCCACCCCCCCACCCACCCACCCACCCATCTCCCCTCCACCCCCCACCCACCCACCCACCCACCTCCCCTCCACCCCCCCACCCACCCACCCACCCACCTCCCCTCCACCCCCCCCACCCCCCCACCCACCCACCCACCCCATCTCCCCTCCACCCCCCCACCCCCCCACCCACCCACCCACCCATCTCCCCTCCACCCCCCCACCCCACCCCATCTCCCCTCCACCCCCCCACCCACCCATCTCCCCTCCACCCCCCCACCCACCCATCTCCCCTCCACCCCCCCACCCACCCATCTCCCCTCCACCCCCCCACCCACCCATCTCCCCTCCACCCCCCCACCCCCCCACCCACCCACCCACCCATCTCCCCTCCACCCCCCCACCCCCCCACCCCACCCATCTCCCCTCCACCCCCCCACCCACCCACCCACCCATCTCCCCTCCACCCCCCCACCCACCCACCCACCCATCTCCCCTCCACCCCCCCACCCACCCACCCCACCCATCTCCCCTCCACCCCCCACCCACCCACTCCCCCATCTCCCCTCCACCCCCCCACCCACCCACCCATCTCCCCTCCACCCCCCCCCCTCCACCCCCCCATCTCCCCTCCACCCCCCCATCTCCCCTCCACCCCCCCATCTCCCCTCCACCCCCCCATCTCCCCTCCACCCCCCCATCTCCCCTCCACCCCCCCATCTCCCCTCCACCCCCCCATCTCCCCTCCACCCCCCCATCTCCCCTCCACCCCCCCATCTCCCCTCCACCCCCCCATCTCCCCTCCACCCCCCCATCTCCCCTCCACCCCCCCATCTCCCCTCCACCCCCCCCATCTCCCCTCCACCCCCCCATCTCCCCTCCACCCCCCCATCTCCCCTCCACCCCCCCATCTCCCCTCCACCCCCCCATCTCCCCTCCACCCCCCCATCTCCCCTCCACCCCCCCATCTCCCCTCCACCCCCCCATCTCCCCTCCACCCCCCCATCTCCCCTCCACCCCCCCATCTCCCCTCCACCCCCCCATCTCCCCTCCACCCCCCCCATCTCCCCTCCACCCCCCCATCTCCCCTCCACCCCCCCATCTCCCCTCCACCCCCCCATCTCCCCTCCACCCCCCCATCTCCCCTCCACCCCCCCATCTCCCCTCCACCCCCCCATCTCCCCTCCACCCCCCCATCTCCCCTCCACCCCCCCATCTCCCCTCCACCCCCCCCATCTCCCCTCCACCCCCCCATCTCCCCTCCACCCCCCCATCTCCCCTCCACCCCCCCATCTCCACCCACCCACCCATCTCCCCCCCCCCACCCATCTCCCCCCCCCACCCATCTCCCCTCCACCCACCCATCTCCCCTCCACCCCCCCATCTCCCCTCCACCCCCCCATCTCCACCCACCCACCCATCTCCCCCCCCCCACCCATCTCCCCCCCCCCACCCATCTCCCCCCCCCCACCCATCTCCCCTCCACCCCCCCCATCTCCCCTCCACCCCCCCATCTCCCCTCCACCCCCCCATCTCCCCTCCACCCCCCCCATCTCCCCTCCACCCCCCCATCTCCCCTCCACCCCCCCCATCTCCCCTCCACCCCCCCCCATCTCCCCTCCACCCCCCCATCTCCCCTCCACCCCCCCATCTCCCCTCCACCCCCCCATCTCCCCTCCACCCCCCCATCTCCCCACCACCCCCCCATCTCCCCTCCACCCCCCCATCTCCCCTCCACCCCCCCATCTCCCCTCCACCCCCCCATCTCCCCTCCACCCCCCCATCTCCCCTCCACCCCCCCATCTCCCCTCCCACCCCCCCATCTCCCCTCCACCCCCCCATCTCCCCTCCACCCCCCCATCTCCCCTCCACCCCCCCATCTCCCCTCCACCCCCCCACTCCCCTCCACCCCCCCCATCTCCCCTCCACCCCCCCATCTCCCCTCCACCCCCCCCCATCTCCCCTCCACCCCCCCCATCTCCCCTCCACCCCCCCATCTCCCCTCCACCCCCCCATCTCCCCTCCACCCCCCCATCTCCCCTCCACCCCCCCATCTCCCCTCCACCCCCCCCATCTCCCCTCCACCCCCCCATCTCCCCTCCACCCCCCCATCTCCCCTCCACCCCCCCATCTCCCCCTCCACCCCCCCATCTCCCCCTCCACCCCCCCATCTCCCCTCCACCCCCCCATCTCCCCTCCACCCCCCCATCTCCCCTCCACCCCCCCATCTCCCCTCCACCCCCCCATCTCCCCTCCACCCCCCCATCTCCCCTCCACCCCCCCATCTCCCCTCCACCCCCCCATCTCCCCTCCACCCCCCCCATCTCCCCTCCACCCCCCCATCTCCCCTCCACCCCCCCATCTCCCTCCACCCCCCCATCTCCCCTCCACCCCCCCATCTCCCCTCCACCCCCCCATCTCCCCTCCACCCCCCCCATCTCCCCTCCACCCCCCCATCTCCCCTCCACCCCCCCATCTCCCCTCCACCCCCCCATCTCCCCTCCACCCCCCCCATCTCCCCTCCACCCCCCCCATCTCCCCCTCCACCCCCCCATCTCCCCTCCACCCCCCCATCTCCCCCCCCCTCCACCCCCCCATCTCCCCTCCACCCCCCCATCTCCCCTCCACCCCCCCCATCTCCCCCTCCACCCCCCCATCTCCCCTCCACCCCCCCATCTCCCCTCCACCCCCCCATCTCCCCTCCACCCCCCCATCTCCCCTCCACCCCCCCCATCTCCCCTCCACCCCCCCATCTCCCCTCCACCCCCCCATCTCCCCTCCACCCCCCCATCTCCCCTCCACCCCCCCATCTCCCCTCCACCCCCCCATCTCCCCTCCACCCCCCCATCTCCCCTCCACCCCCCCATCTCCCCTCCACCCCCCCATCTCCCTCCACCCCCCCATCTCCCCTCCACCCCCCCATCTCCCCTCCACCCCCCCATCTCCCCTCCACCCCCCCATCTCCCCTCCACCCCCCCATCTCCCCTCCACCCCCCCATCTCCCCTCCACCCCCCCATCTCCCCTCCACCCCCCCATCTGCCCTCCACCCCCCCATCTGCCCTCCACCCCCCCATCTGCCCCCTCCACCCCCCCATCTGCCCTCCACCCCCCCATCTCCCCTCCACCCCCCCATCTCCCCTCCACCCCCCCATCTCCCCTCCACCCCCCCATCTCCCCTCCACCCCCCCATCTCCCCTCCACCCCCCCATCTCCCCTCCACCCCCCCATCTCCCCTCCACCCCCCCATCTCCCCTCCACCCCCCCATCTCCCCTCCACCCCCCCATCTCCCCTCCACCCCCCCATCTCCCCTCCACCCCCCCATCTCCCCTCCACCCCCCCATCTCCCCTCCACCCCCCCATCTCCCCTCCACCCCCCCATCTCCCCCCACCCCCCCATCTCCCCCCCCCACCCATCTCCCCCCCCCCCACCCATCTCCCCCCCACCCACCCATCTCCCCCCCCCACCCACCCATCCCCCCCCCACCCACCCATCCCCCCCCCACCCACCCATCTCTCCACCCCCCCACCCATCTCCCCTCCCCCCCCACCCACCCATCTCCCCTCCCCCCCACCCACCCATCTCCCCTCCCTCCCCCCCCCACCCATCTCCCCTCCCTCCCCCCCCCACCCATCTCCCCTCCCCTCCCCCCCACCCACCCATCTCCCCTCCCCTCTCCCCCCCCACCCACCCATCTCCCCTCCCCTCCCCCCCCACCCACCCATCTCCCCTCCCTCCCCCCCCCACCCACCCATCTCCCCTCCACCCCCCCACCCACCCATCTCCCCTCCACCCCCCCACCCACCCATCTCCCCTCCACCCCCCCCACCCACCCATCTCCCCTCCACCCCCCCCCACCCACCCATCTCCCCTCCACCCCCCCCACCCACCCATCTCCCCTCCACCCCCCCCACCCCCCCATCTCCCCCCATCTCCCCCCCACCCCCCCATCTCCCCCCCACCCCCCCATCTCCCCCCCACCCCCCCATCTCCCCCCCCACCCCCCCATCTCCCCCCCACCCACCCATCTCCCCCTCCACCCCCCCCCACCCACCCATCTCCCCTCCACCCCCCCTCCCCTCCACCCCCCCACCCACCCACCCATCTCCCCTCCACCCACCCATCTCCCCTCCACCCCCCCACCCACCCACCCATCTCCCCTCCACCCCCCCACCCACCCACCCATCTCCCCTCCACCCCCCCACCCACCCACCCATCTCCCCTCCACCCCCCCCACCCACCCACCCATCTCCCCCCCCACCCACCCATCTCCCCCCCCACCCACCCATCTCCCCCCCCACCCACCCATCTCCCCCCCCACCCACCCATTCTCCCCCCCCACCCACCCATCTCCCCCCCACCCACCCATCTCCCCCCCCACCCACCCATCTCCCCCCCCACCCACCCATCTCCCCCCCCACCCACCCATCTCCCCCCCCACCCACCCATCTCCCCACCCACCCACCCATCATCTCCCCACCCACCCACCCATCTCCCCACCCACCCACCCATCTCCCCACCCCCCCACCCACCCCCCCCACCCACCCACCCATCTCCCCACCCACCCATCTCCCCACCCACCCATCTCCCCCACCCACCCATCTCCCCACCCACCCATCTCCCCACCCACCCATCTCCCCACCCACCCATCTCCCCACCCACCCCATCTCCCCACCCACCCATCTCCCCACCCCCCCATCTCCCCACCCCCCCATCTCCCCACCCCCCCACCCCCCCATCTCCCCACCCCCCCACCCCCCCATCTCCCCACCCCCCCATCTCCCCACCCCCCCATCTCCCCACCCCCCCATCTCCCCCACCCCCCCATCTCCCCACCCCCCCATCTCCCCACCCCCCCATCTCCCCACCCCCCCATCTCCCCCACCCCCCCATCTCCCCACCCCCCCATCTCCCCACCCCCCCATCTCCCCACCCCCCCATCTCCCCACCCCCCCATCTCCCCACCCCCCCCATCTCCCCACCCCCCCCATCTCCCCACCCCCCCATCTCCCCACCCCCCCATCTCCCCACCCCCCCATCTCCCCACCCCCCCATCTCCCCACCCCCCCCCATCTCCCCACCCCCCCATCTCCCCACCCCCCATCTCCCCACCCCCCCATCTCCCCACCCCCCCATCTCCCCACCCCCCCATCTCCCCACCCCCCCATCTCCCCACCCCCCCCATCTCCCCACCCCCCCATCTCCCCACCCCCCCATCTCCCCACCCCCCCCATCTCCCCACCCCCCCATCTCCCCACCCCCCCATCTCCCCACCCCCCCATCTCCCCACCCCCCCCATCTCCCCACCCCCCCATCTCCCCACCCCCCCATCTCCCCACCCCCCCATCTCCCCACCCCCCCATCTCCCCACCCCCCCATCTCCCCCCACCCCCCCCCATCTCCCCACCCCCCCATCTCCCCACCCCCCCATCTCCCCACCCCCCCATCTCCCCCACCCCCCCATCTCCCCACCCCCCCATCTCCCCACCCCCCCATCTCCCCACCCCCCCATCTCCCCCACCCCCCCATCTCCCCACCCCCCCATCTCCCCACCCCCCCCATCTCCCCACCCCCCCCATCTCCCCACCCCCCCCATCTCCCCACCCCCCCATCTCCCCACCCCCCCATCTCCCCACCCCCCCATCTCCCCACCCCCCCATCTCCCCACCCCCCCATCTCCCCACCCCCCCATCTCCCCACCCCCCCATCTCCCCACCCCCCCATCTCCCCACCCCCCCATCTCCCCACCCCCCCATCTCCCCACCCCCCCATCCCCCACCCCCCCATCTCCCCACCCCCCCATCTCCCCACCCCCCCATCTCCCCACCCCCCCATCTCCCCACCCCCCCATCTCCCCACCCCCCCATCTCCCCACCCCCCATCTCCCCACCCCCCCATCTCCCCACCCCCCCATCTCCCCACCCCCCCATCTCCCCACCCCCCCATCTCCCCACCCCCCCATCTCCCACCCCCCCATCTCCCCACCCCCCCATCTCCCCACCCCCCATCTCCCCACCCCCCCATCTCCCACCCCCCATCTCCCCACCCCCCCATCTCCCCACCCCCCATCTCCCCACCCCCCCATCTCCCCCCACCCCCCCATCTCCCCACCCCCCCATCTCCCCACCCCCCCATCTCCCCACCCCCCCCATCTCCCACTCCCCCATTCTCC